>NC_092875.1:122162920-122521312 GCF_028372415.1 Notamacropus eugenii
TGTGTGAGAATTTGGCCAAAAAGTGAAGTCAAACTTGCCAGACAATAGTTTGAGGTTCCAAACTCTTTATTTTTTTATGAAAATTGGGGCAATATTTCCCTGCAATCTTTTTTTCTTTTCTGTGAATTCTTTTTTTTTTGTATTTAAATTTATTTATTTAAGTTTTCAACATTCATTTCCACAAAATTTTGGGTTCCAAATTTTCTCCCCATTTCTCCCCTGCCCCCACCCCAAAACACTGAGCATTCTAATTACCCCTATCACCAATCTGCCCTCCCTTCCAACATTCCTCCCTTCCCTTATTCCCATTGTCTCATGTCCTGTAGGAAAAGATAACTTTCTATACCCTATTACCTATACTTCTCATTTCCTAGTTGTATGCAAGAACAATACTCAACAGTTGTTCCCAAAAATTTGAGTTGCAACTTCTCTTCCTCCCTCCCTCCCCAGCCCTTCCCTTTGGGAAGGCAAGCAATTTAAAATAGGCCATATCTGTGTAGTTTTGCAAATGACTTCCACAATAGTCGCATTGTGTAATACTAACTATATTTCCCTCCATCCTATCCTGCCCCCCCCATTTCTTCTGCTCTCTCTTTTGACCCTGTCCCTCCCCAAGAGTGCTGACTTCTAATTGCTCCCTCCTCCCATTGCCCTCCCTTCCATCATCCCCCCCCCACCCTGCTTATCCCCTTCTCCCCCACTTTCCTGTATTGTAAGATAGGTTTTCATACCAAAATGAGTGTGCATTTTATTCCTACCATTAGTCAAATGTGATGAGAGTAAGCTTCATGTTTTTTCTCTCACCTCTCCCCTTTTCCCTCCACTGAAAAGTCTTTTACTTGCCTCTTTCATGACAGATAATTTGTCCCATTCCATTTCTCCCTTTCTCCTTCCAATATATTTCTCTCTCATCCCTTAATTTCATTTTTTAAAGATATGATCCCATCCTATTCAATTCACCCTGTGCTCTCTCTCTCTCTCTCTCTCTCTCTATGTGTGTGTGTGTGTGTGTGTGTGTGTGTGTGCGCGTGCGTGCGTGCGTGCGTGTGTGGGTGTGGGTGTGGGTGTGTATGTAATCCCACCAACTATCCAGATACTGAAAAAAGTTTCAAGAGTTACAAATATTGTCTTTCCATGTAGGAATGTAAACAGTTCAACTTTAGTAAGTTCCTTATGATTTCTCTTTGCTGTTTACCTTTCCATGCTTCTCTTGATTCTTGTGTTTGAAAGTCAAATTTTCTTTTCAGCTCTGGTATTTTCATCAAGAATGCTTGAAAGTCTTCTATTTCATTGAAAGGCCATTTTCCCCCTGAAGTATTATACTCAGTTTTGCTGGGTAGGTGATTCTTGGTTTTAGCCCCAGTTCTTTTGACTTGTGGAATATCATATTCCACGCCCTTCAGTCCCTTAATGTAGAAGCTGCTAGATCTTGTGTTCTCCTGACTGTATTTCCACAATACTTGAATTGTTTCTTTCTAGCTGCTTGCAATATTTTCTCCTTGACCTGGGAACTCTGGAATTTGGCCACAATGTTCCTAGCAGTTTCTCTTTTAGGATCTCTTTCAGGAGGTGATGGTGGATTCTTTCAATATTTATTTTGCCCCCTGGTTCTAGAATCTCAGGGCAGTTTTCCTTGATAATTTCATGAAAGATGATGTCTAGGCTCTTTTTTTGATCATGGCTTTCAGGTAGTCCCATAATTTTTAAATTGTCTCTCCTGGATCTATTTTCCAGGTCATTTGTTTTTCCAATGAGATATTTCACATTATCTTCCATTTTTTCATTCTTTTGGTTTTGTTTTGTGATTTCTTGGTTTCTCATAAAGTCATTAGCCTCCATCTGTTCCATTCTAATTTTGAAAGAACTATTTTCTTCAGTGAGCTTTTGAACCTCCTTTTGATTTGGCTAATTCTGCTTTTGAAAGCATTCTTCTCCTCATTGGCTTTTTGAACCTCTTTTGCCATTTGAGTTAGCCTATTTTTCAAGGTTTTTTTTTCTTCAGCATTTTTTTGGGTTTCCTTTAGCAAAGTATTGACCTACTTTTCATGCTTTTCTTGCATCTCTCTCATTTTTCTTCCCAATTTTTCCTCCACTTCTCTTACTTGATTTTCAGAACCATTTTTGAGCTCTTTCATAGCCTGAGACCGTTGAATATTTGTTTTGGATGTTTGGGATCCAGAAGCCTTGACTTTTATGTCTTTCCCTGATGGTAAGCATTGTTCTTCCTCATCTGAAAGGATGGGAGAAGATATCTGTTTACCAAGAAAGTAATCTTTTATAGTCTTATTTTTTTCCCTTTTTTGGGCATTTTCCCAACCAGTTACTTGACTTTTGGGTCCTTTGTCAAGAGTAAGGTATACTCTGGGAATCTGTAATATCTCCAGTTCCTCCAAGGTGGCACAATCAAGCGTGTATACTGGTCTGGTAGCAGGGAGAGATTTTTGTGCCCAGAATCTTAGCAGAGCTTTCTCTCCACAGCCACCTGGCCTCCAGGTCTGCCAAACCAGAAGCCATGAGCTATGGGGGCAGGGCTGCCATTCAATGTGAGATAAAGATGAGCTCCCTTAGGGCCTTTACACAGGGCTGAGGTAAGAATTGACTGCTCAGTCCCCCCAGGATTTTTACGATCCAACAATGTATGTGGCTGCTGTGGGAACTGCTGCTACCTGCCCCATGTGGCCTCTGGGCCACTGCCCGAGGACGGAGCTATGGGAAGGCCCTTTTCCCTTCCTGGCCAGCTGAAAAAACCCTGTCACTGACCTTTGGTGTCTGTGGGTTGAGGGATCTGTGAATGACTGCTACTGCAACTGGAGATTCTGCCTGGAGGTGTCATCCTCCCAGAGCTGATCTGAGCTGTGCAGCCAAGGCTGGGCTGGGCTCTGCTCTGTGTATGGTGCAACAGAAGTTTCCCACTAACCTTTCAGGTGACCCTGAGCTGGAAATCTCCTCCACTCCGTTGTTCTCCACTTCTGCTGCTCCAGAATTTGTCAAGAGTCCCTCTCTACAGATATTTTATGGGCTGTGTGGAGAGAGCCTGCATATGTGTGTCTTTCTACTCTGCCATCTTGGCTCTGCCCCCCTTCCCTTGCTGTGTACATTCTCATATTCTTCATATTCAAATATCATTGGAAGCCACTTAGCAATCATGTACTCTATTTCCTCCATTCCTTCCATTTCCAGATCAGATGATGACAGCTTAACAATCTCTTATCAACTCCATACTTGAGTTTCCATTCCACATTAACCGTTTTTATCTATATTTCCCAGTCTGAAAATTAATCTAAAATGTAGTTTTATTGCTTTAATTATTTTATGTTTAATGTGATGTCATTTGATTTTCAGCATTTCTATTTTAGTATATATGTATGTGTATATATAGTTGGGGAGTTGATATTTTACTTCTCTATTTTTTGTTGCATGACGAATTTATTGATATCTTATTTTTCTTTTGCTGATAATAATATGTTAAGAGATAGAATTTTTTAGCTGAACCTCATAAATTTTGGTATATTGTTTCAGTTATAATTTTCTTTGATAAAATTATTGTTTTTGTGATTTGTTCTTTGGAGCACACTTTTTTTAGGTTTATATTTTCAGTCTTAATTTACATCTGGATATTTTCACATGTCCCTTATTGATTTTAATTATATTTTTATTTAGTTCATTAAATATTTTACAACTACATGTAAATTTTTGTAGCATTCATTTTTAAAAGTTTGAGTTCCAAATTCTCTTTCTCCCTCTTGTTCTTCCTTCACCCTTTGAGAAGGCAAGCAATATAATCTCACTTATACATGTGAAGTAATACAACATAATTCTATATTAGCTATGATGAAAAAGAAAACACAAAAATTTAAGAAAAATAAAGTTATATATGCTTCATTCTGCACTCAGAGCTCATCAGTACCCTCTTTGGAGCTGGATAGTATTTTTCATCATGGCTCCTTTGGAATTATCTTAGAACATTGCTTAGATCAGAGGAGCTCAATCTTTTCATCATTGATCATTCTTACAATATTGCTATTAACATGTATGGTCTTCTCCTCGTTCTGCTCACTTCACTTTGCATCATTCCCAGGTTTTTCTGAAACCATCTTTATCATTATTTCTTATGGCATAGTAGTATTCCATTTCAGTCATGTACCACAGCTTATTCATCCATTCCCTAGTTGATGGACATCCCTTCAAACTACAATTCTTTTTTTTAAAAATTTATTTATTTTCAGTGTTCCACAATCACTACCATACAAGCTAGATTTTTTCTTTCCCTCCATCCCCCTCCCTCCCCCCACCTCTCCCCAAGACAGCATACAATTTTATATAGGTTCTACACATACATTCCTATTGAATAAATTTTCACCATAGTCATGTTGTATAGAAGAATTAAAATGAATGGGAGAAAACATAGAGCAAACCAAGACACAATACAAAAGAAAATGATCTGCTACCATCTGTGATTGAATTCCATAGTTCTTTCTCTGGATGTAGAAGGCATTTTGCCTTAAAAGATCATTGGGAATTTTTTAAGTCCTTGCATTGCAATGAGATTCTAAGTCTACCAGAAAAAATCCTCACACACTGTGATTGTTGCTTTGTACAAAGTTTTCCTGGTTCTGCTCCTTTCACTCAGTATCAGATCATATAAGTCTTTCTAGGCCTCTCTGAAGTCTTCCTGTTCATCATTCCTTATAGCACAATAGCATTCCACTACATTCATATACCACAATTTAGTCAGCCATTTTCCAATTGATGGGCATCCCCTTGATTTCCAGTTTTTGGCCACCATAAAGAGTGCTGCTATAAATATTTTTGTGCATGTGGGACCCTTTCCCATTTTTATGATCTCTTGGGGATACAGTCCTAGAAGCAATATTGCTGGGTCAAAGGGTATGCACATTTTTGTAGCCCTTTGGGCATAGTTCCAAATTGCTCTCTGTGATGGTTGGATCACCTCACAGCTCCACCAATAATGAATTAGTGTTCCAACTATCCCACATCTCCTCCAATACTTATCATCTTCCTGTTCTGTCATGTTAGCCAATCTGATAGGTGTGATGTGGTATCTCAGAGTTGTTTTGATTTGCATCTCTCCAATCAATAGTGATTTAGAGCATTTTTTTCTTATGACTACAGATATCTTTAATTTCTTCCTCTGAAAACTGCCTATTCATATCCTTTGACCATCTATCAGTTGGGAAATGCAAACTACAATCACATGAATAACTGCTATATTTTTGTACAAATAGGTCCTTTCACTATATCTTTGGGATATAGACTGAGTAAAAGTATTTCTGGATCAAAGACTAAGTTTCATAGCCCTTTGGGCAGTTCTAAATTGTTTCTTATAATGGTTGGAGTAGTTCACAACTCTACTGACAATGAGTTCGTGTCCTAATTTCTTCTACATCCCATCCAGAATTTGTCATTTCCCTTTTCTGTCATGTTAGCCAATCTGACTAGTGTGAAATGGTATCTCAAAATTGTTTTAATTAGCATGTCTCTAATTAAGTAATTTAGAGAATTTTTTCATGTGACTATTGATATTTTATTGTTACTAATTCCTTCTGAAAACTGTCTGAAAAACTGTCCATTTAGCAGTTGTGGATCGGCTTTTAAAAAAATAATTTGGCTCACTTTCCTATATATTTTAGAAATCATGTCTTTATTAGAGAAACTTATAGATGTTCTAAATTGTAAAGTATGTAAATTCCTCCTCCCCTGTTTCCTGTGTTCCTTCTGATTTTGGCTGCATTTATTTTGTTTGTGCAAGAACTTTTAAATTTAATAAAAATCATTCATTTTACCTCCCATGATCCTCTCTATCTCTTGTTTGATCATAAACTCTTCCATTATCCATAGATCTGACAGGTAATATGCTCCATTCTCCTATAATTTGCTTGCAATATTATTTATTATATCTAAATCATGTACTCATCCATCATTAAAATAAATCATATTAGAATAAAATGTCATATTAATATGATAAATAAACTATATGATTATGTCAGTAGATTTAGCAAAAGCTTTTTGACAAAGTACTCATGTATATTAAAAAAATTAGAAATGACCAGTTCTCATATGAAGAAATTCAAACACTTTAGTCATATGAAAAAACACCTCCAAATTACTAAAAATTAGTGAAACAGAAATTTAAACAATTCAATATTTTATTTTACACCTATCAGACTGACAGTGATGACAAAAGAAGAAAATATCACTTACTAAAGGAGTCGAAAAAGAGCAGGCATAATACCCTATTAGTGGAGCTGGGAAGTGATTCAAAATTAAACCATTCTGGGAAACAATTTAGGATTGTACTCAAAAAGTCACTAAGCTGTCTGTATGCATAGACCTAGCAATACTTCTACTAGACATGTTCTAAAGAGATTAAGTATAGGGTGAAAGAACCCATAAATAAAATATTCACATCAGCACTCTTTGTAGTATCAAGGAAATGGAAACAAAAATAATATGTCCCCACAAACTGAAAAGAGAGTGAAATGAGCAGTACTCAGAGAGCTTGTTGTATGATTTCAACTACAACAGTATGAAGAAAAATCACTCTGAATGGCCTTGGAATACTGATCAATTCACCGAAAGAGTGACTTCAAGAGACATAATGGCATATATCTTCCATCTCTTGACAGAGTGTATCTCAAAATGCAGATATACATTTTCAGAAATGATCAGTATGTCAATTTATGTTGTTTGACTATATAATGAAGGGCTTCTCCTTAGGAGTAAGGGTAGTAAGTTAGTTCATAATACTCCCCAAAACAATTAAAGTCATTTTATTACTACTCTGTTAAATTATATAGAGAATAGTAAAGCATTATCAACTATTAAATCCTTAACTCATCCCTCTTAATCACATCCTCTTGACCCCGTCCCCACCCCATCTCCTTTTTCAGATACAAAAATTTCTTTTTCTTTTTTCTTTCTCCCTTCCTTTCCCTCCCTCCTTTTTGAAACAGGGAATCCGTATTTCCCAGGACAAATGCAACTGACTGAAAAGGTTGGAGAGTGGAAACGTTTGGCCTTACCTGGAGAGTGAGTTGAACTTTCTGCCCTCCACACATCACTGCATTTGATACATTCAGTCCTTTCCAACAACTCTGCTATTGAATTTTCCCCAGTAGAGTTATTGTTCTGATGTTTAATAAATGGTTACTGAATGACTGAATGAATGCATCTTTTTTACCTTTTTATATAATTTTTTAATACAAGACAGCTGTTTTAGATAAACAATAGGTTGATTCTATTAGGAATAAAATATGGCACAGATTCTAGATATACTATCATATCAAACTTTTTTTCTTTTGCATTCACATGCTTTCCACTCTATGAAATGATTATTGATATGTCAAAAATAGTTTAAGTCAGGTAGTGAATGTAAAAAAACAGACCTGAGAAATACTTTTTATTTCTCTTAAGAGATAAAAGCAAGTAAATGATTCTTATAGTTCTTTTCACTAGTGAGATCTTTAAACTCTCAAAAAGCAGTTTCCTCAAGGCACATGCCATCTTAAAAAAATCTTAGCAGTGCATATGTGCACTCAAACAGAAACGTGTAGCTCCACCATCTCTTTAAAAAGTTTTGCATAAAAATTCAAGACTTTCTGCAAAAATGTTTTCCTTGTGTCATTCCAGGACCCCAAATCACAAAAAAAGTTCTCAGTGTAATTCTATTTCTGTAGGAAACAGAGCAAAAGATGCCTCTGACCACAATTGTCTCCTTTTAGTTAGAATGACAGTTTCTCCCTGCTTTATTTAAAATACTCCTTTTTCGCTCTTCGGTGTGTGAGATGGTCAAATGACTATCCTTTTGTTAATAACATGCTGGTCTTATTAATAAAATGATTTAATTATCCAGAAAAACATAATATAATTTCAACCTCTTTCAGTAAAGTACAAACAGATGATGATCTACTATAGGGGTGGGGAACCTGCAGACTTGAGGCCAGATGTGACCCTCTAGGTCCTCAAGTGTGGCCCTTTGAGTGAATTCAAACAAATCCAAGGAGGTGTTCTGGTGAAATTTGGATTCAGTCAAAGGGCCACATTTGAAGACCTAGAGGGCCACATGCGGCCTTGAGGACACAAGTTCCCCACCCCTGATCTACTAAAATGATAAAGTACAAAAATTATAAAAATACAAGCAAATGTGATGATCCAGTGGAAGAAAAAAAAACCCAAAACAAAACATTTGATTTCTACCTTATTCCATATACTTAAAAAAAAGGTTATAGTAAAAATTTTTTTCAGATTTTTCTCAATTCACCCTTTTTACTTTTTATTTCTGAAAGCAGTTCTTAATACAAAACCAAAAGAAATTCCTGATACTAAAGTATCTATCAAAAAAATTATATATACACATATATGTGCATATATATACACACATATATGTATATATTTGCAATTCAGGTCATTTTGGTTCCACCTTAATTTACCTCCCAGTTTTCACAGCTCCTTTCACTCTAGCATTGTAAGGTCAATACTGTCAGCTCCTAAGTCCCACAGTGGCTGCAGAAGTCCGTGAAGCACCACTTGGGTGATATGTGAACTGCTAAGGGTGTGGTCTCACAAGTGCTGCAGAGAGCATCCCAGGGACCAAAGCCTCTAACACCTAGAGTTCCTTCATGTCTTTTTCAGAAGGCACCGGGACTGCCATGTATGTTGCTTATTGTAGACCATCTGCAGCATCTCTTCTATGTGACTTGCGATTTTTGTGCTTATGTATTGTTTCCAAATTATTTCTTGGAATGGGCAGAGCCTAGTAGCTTGGAATTGTTCCAAATTACTCTTCATCCTCACTACCTTTTCTTCTATGACTGGTGTGTTAAATAGAAAACAGGACCAGAAGTACCTCAGCAGCTCTGTCATGGCCACAAACAAGTGTTTGAATTCTGAATGAATGTCTTTTGGTACCACCTGATTTATGGCTTGCTGTTATCTTCCCTTCACAAGTGTTCCTCTAGGGGAATAGACCTGTGCTGGTATTACTTGCAGCACCACTTGAAAGAACCTGAGTTAGTCTGAGTGTGTAAATTTCCATCTCTTGCTTAATACTCTGAAAAGAATTGATAATATCCTGACTTGTTGCATACTGGAGAGACTGAATTGGAGTTGGGCCATTATAATACCTATCTGACTTCTTCCGGGTTACTGCAATTGTTTTTATATTATTATTTTTCCCCTTTTCATAGTCAATGGATTCCTGTAACTTCATCCTTTTGACTGGTGGCTGAAAGAAATCTGAACCCCATCTGTGCCTCTGTTTCCATGTTTGCAATCATTTTGTGTTTCATGTTTCTTGAGGCCCACAGCCATGATAGTTAAATCTCTTGATGATCGTGGCATTGCTATTTTCCTTTATGGATTTGAAGTAGATGACACAGTGGAAACCCCATAGCCCTCATCCAGTGACATCTTCCAGCGCTGT
Organism: Notamacropus eugenii; assembly: GCF_028372415.1. Taxonomy (NCBI): domain Eukaryota; kingdom Metazoa; phylum Chordata; class Mammalia; order Diprotodontia; family Macropodidae; genus Notamacropus; species Notamacropus eugenii. The sequence goes on from NC_092875.1 coordinate 122,172,363, forward strand.
CAGATCTGATAGTGGATTTTTCATTCCTAGTAAGTGAAAAATTGTCTTAAAAATCTTTTCATTCATTTTGGCACATTATACAAGGAAATCTTTCCACCCTGTATTAAGCCAACCTCTATGAAAAAATAGTGGGTCTGAAAAAGTCGTGTTCAGAACTCTTTCTGTCACGTTAGGTGGACCATTTTTCTGCATATTTCCTTTTTACCGCTGGGTGGGTCCTAAATATGGACTCAAGGATATCAATGATTATAATACAAGAGAACATCAGTATCAATGATATCCCAAACTATATCTTAGGCCATTACAGCCATCCGTGAAGGGCGAGCATTAGCCAGAAATGATGCCAACAGCCCACATGCTGCTGGTGTCTGGAAGCTGCTGGGCCATTCACAGTATTCACGTGGCCATGCACTGGCCCAGAGATCCTCGGCACCCATCATCTGACTCACAGTCAGGGCTGTACAAGGCTGACACCAAACAAGCTCTTCCCGCAGCATTCTCTCTCTCTCTCTCTCTCTCTCTCTGCCAGGTCTTCCCTGGCCTTGCTCTTCAATGGGGAAGCACCTGCTGAAGGGCTTTCTCAGCCTGTCTGCGCCGCAGCTGGAAGCTGGCTGTGCCCCCCGCACGCAGGGCCGGCCCAGGCCGGATTTCAGCTCGTCCTTCCGGGGTGATTTTCTGACATCTAACGCCCGTACACATACGGTGACCTTCCGGTGCCCAAGCTCTCCTTTCCGCCCTGAGGCACAGGGCCCCATCCAGCTTCTTCCGGCCACCTTCTTTACAAGCCGTAAAACTTCGGATGAGGCTGCCATTCTGGCCAAAAGGTGCGAGCGGCGGCCCCTGCCTGGGCCTGGAGGGAGGGTCGGTGGGGCAAGTCTCTTTCTGCTCCTCTTTCCAATGGAGCTGCCCCGGCTGAGAGTGATCCCGCCTTCTCTATGGCTGGCTGGGAGGACACGGAGTCACGTGACCGGAAACAACGAGGCGGAGCTGGGAGGCCGCCTGATAGAGGGCACTTCCGCCATGGCACTTCCGTTCCCCCGCCCTCCCACCTTCACAGTCTCCTTCTCCGACCCCTCCGTAGTGCAGACAGCAGTGTGATCGAAGGCTGCCGGGGTGGTCCCACTTGAGCCTGCTCCACGAAGCCCCTCAGGCCTCAGCTTGAGCTAAGCCTATCCCTGGGGACCAGCAGGAATGCAGCTTTTCAAGATAATCCAAAACGATTTATGCTTTAAAAGGAACCAAGAAGTCCAACTCCTGTGTCAAGAACCAAGCCCTCCCCTCCTCCCATGTGTTCTTTGTTTTGTTTTCAGTTTTCTACAGTCACTTCCAGAAGTCTTAGATGTTCTCCCCCTCCCTTTCCCCTCCCTCCCCCCTCCCTCCCTGAGATGGCACGCATTCTTATATGGGTTCTACACATACATTCTTATTAACCACATTCTCACATTAGTCATGTTGAGTAGGAGAATTAAAACCAATGGGAGAAACCATGAGAAAGAAACAAACCAAAACATATCACCAGAGAAAATAGTCTGCCTCATTCTGCGGTCCTTGGGATGTGGATGCCTTTACAAACTCTTCCCTAAGTGAGAATGCACCTTCCTGCAGAATTCCACCCTCTTAAAGCCCATGGCCCACTTTCAGAGGGAGCGGTGCAAGGTGGGCACCCCGGGATTCCCAGGATTTCACAGCCCCTCAGAGTGAAAACGTTTGGTCTGGCAGGACTCTCCATGAGTCTTGGAAAATGAATCTCCAGGGTTGTTGAAGAACGGTTTAACTATAGTTGTAAAGGGATAGATTTATAGTGTGTTATTGCATTTGCAGCAATAGTGGTTTTCTAGGGGGAGGGAGAGAAGGTTGACTTTATTGAGGTTGGAATTGTGTGGGCTACAGTTAGCCATTAATTTAATAAGCTGATGCTGGTGTCTTCAGAGATGTGGAAATCTTATTGAGACATTATTAGGATCCAGAGCATGATGTGCTTATTAGTGGTGTGGGATTGGGTTTTTAGCATGAGGGCACATGTTGCTTGCAAACTGTCTTCCCATGTTATTCATTCTCTTTTTTTTTCTAAGCTAAAATCTTGGGGATCAATAAATGTCACAGCTGAAGGTGTGGGGAGTGGGGGAGACCTAAGGAATCATCTAATCCTCCAAGCACTGTGTTTGGATCAAGGCCCTGGCTTCCATTACTCATTTTGCTATGTGACTTGGGGCAAGTTATTTCTTCTTTGTGGGTTCCTGGTTTCATCTATAAAAGGAAATTAAGGGACTGGACCAGCTCTTCATGAGGTATCACTGACACATAGTGGGAAGGAGTCATGAGTAGAATATGGCTTTGGAAGTAGCTATCTTACTCAAAAGGAACAGAATAGAACATCCTCAATTTCTTACTCTTTAATTCCCATTCCTTTCAATCACTTCCCTCTCCCCCTCAATTCTTCTGTTACAAATCTAATTACATTTTACTGTCTGTCATAACTACTCAATGATAAATGTATTTGCTTTCATCGCCTAGAAGCAGTTAGACTACATAGTGACTAGAATGCTGGGCTAGGAATCAAAAAGACTCAAATTCAAATCTTGCCTCAGACGCTTAACTAGCTGTGTGGTCCAATCATTTAAGCTTCTTTCTGTCTTGGTTTCCTTAACCATAAAATGGAGATACTTCTCAGATTGTTGTGAGGATCAAATGAGATAATACTTGTAAATCCTATAGCACAGTGCCTGGTGCATAATAGGCACTTAATAAATATTTGTTTCTCTCTTTGTCTCTCTGTCTATTGCTCTTTCCCTCCCTCCTTCCCTCTCTCTTTTCTTTCTCTTTTCTGTTTTTTTCTCTCTTTTCTTTCTTCCAACAACTATATATGTATACATACATACATGCATACATACACATGCATACATATATATGCATATATATGCAAAACAAGTACCATGTTGACCATGTTAAAAATTGTTGATTTCATTAATTTAATCTCTCTGTCAGGAAATGTATAGCATGTTTCATCACTGGTCCTCCAGAATTATGATTGGATATTGCATTGATCAGAGTTCGTAAGTCTTTTAAAGTTGTTTGATTGCTAAAGCTAATGGTCTTTTCTCAGTCCTTGTCTACTTTTGCTTATCTTCACTATTTGACACTGTTGATCACTATTCCTAGGTACTCTCTTCTCAGTTGTGTGTATGTGTGTGTGTGTGTGTGTGTGTGTGTGTGACTTCTCTGAACTGTTTTTTCTCCTACCTATATGACTGTTCCTTCTCAGTCTCCTTTGGTGTAACTTTATTGATGGCATGTCTACTTGGGTCAGTTTTTGCCTCCCTTCTTTTCTCTTTTTACACTATCTTGCTTGGTAATTTCATGTGTTCTTATGGATTTGTTGGGGTCAGTTATGTTTATGTAGATGATTCCTAGGTTTCCAAAACCAGCCCTAGTCTCTCTTCTGTTTTAGTCTCATACCACCAATTGCTTTTTGGATCCCTAAACCTGTATGTTCCAAAGACATTTCAAACTCAACATGCCCAAAGCAGAATTCATTATCTCTCCCACATAAACCCTTTCTCCTCTTTTCTTATCACTGTTGAGAAAACCATTACTCAGACTCTTAGCCTTGAGGTCATCCCTGACTATTTACTCTACATATTTCCACACCACATATCTAATCTCTTGTCAACTCATGTCATTTCTACCTTGACATCTCTTGTATATGTCCCCTTTTCTCAGCTCATATTGCTACCCCTCTGATATGGGTCCTCATCACCTCAGGCTTGCACTACTGTGGTAGCCTTCTGGTTGGTCTCTCTACCACAAGAGAGGTCTTGTCTCTCCCTGCCATTCCAAGTCACCCTCCACTCAACTGCCAAAGTGATTTTGTTAAAGTGCACATCTGACCATATTATCCTCCAACTTGATAAACTCAAGAGGTCCTCTGTTACTTCTAGAGATAAAAATAAAATACATTTAAAGTCTTGGCAATCTGGTCTCTTCCTATCTTTTTTTTTTTTAGGTTTTCTTATACCTTACTCTCCTCTGTGTGTTTATGTATTCTACAATCTGTCCAGCTGCACTGGTCTCCTTGTATTTACTAACATACAACAGTCCATCCACCAACTGTATACTTTTGTCCTGGTTATCTTTCATGCCAGGAATATTTTTCCTTACCTTTGCCTAATTCCTTCCCTGGCCTCCTTCAGTACTCATATTCTTTATCACCTCCATCTGTAAAAGGCCTTCCCAGGCCCTTGCCACTACTTATGTGATATTCCTGAAACATATATATGTACACACACGTATATCTTGTGTGCATGTATTCTATGTGTATACACACATTACATTAGCAGTGAGCTCCTTCTGAGCAAATACCATTTTTTTCCCTTGCATTTCTTTGCATCCTTAGCATCTATTGCTTAGCACAATGCTTGGATAATAATAAAAGCTTAATAAATACTGACTGACTGACCCATTGTCATTTAAGTAGTAAGTGACAAAAATGGGATTTGAACTCTTCTTTCTGACTCCAAGTCAGGCACCTATCTACTTTGCCTCTAGGGCAAAAGGGGCAATATTGTCTAGCAAGAAGACATGTGAGAATCCAAAATTCAGAAGTTCAAATGGTAATAGAGGGTGGAAAGGATTTGGGTGAAGATTAGTCGAAAAGAAACACAGAAGTCATGTTCTCATTGGAGTATACTACAGATCACTTAGAAGTTTATTAACAGGTAGAAAGCCTTGGGCAGAGATTTGATACTGTAAGAGTGGATACCTTCAATTTTTTAGAAGCTATCAGGGCTCTCTTTGCCAAAAATAAGTGGCTGAGCTTTTTATGAGCTGCCTTCATAATAACTTCACAATAACTTTCTTCAGAAGGTAGAGTGAACAGTGAGGAACAACTGTACTTTTGGAATGGATTTTGAGTAAAAAGAGAAACTAGTTGCTGAAAGACAAATGATAAAGCACTGGGTCATCCTGAGGGAGAGACAGGAGATAACATCTCTGCCAGAGGATTCAACTTATAGTCACTGCCACCCTCAGACCTGGATAGAAATAGTCCAGGACCCTGAGCCTTAAAGTTTTGGAAATAATAGTGCCCTCCTCAGCCCTACCAGTTCTATTACCAGTTCTTTCCCTGTAGCCATCCTCCAGGGAAGCAACCTTGTGGAGAAAGGGACTGCCATCCTCGCCAAGGACCAAAACTTCTGACCAACTGCTATTAATGATCAGCAAAGCTCAAGGGCTTCAGTAATAGTAGGGGACAACTGTCCCTATTTCTAGCCCAGTCCCCATAGTCATCATCAGGGAACTAATCCCTCTACAGAAGAGGCCAGTTGCCTCTACCAACCATAGTAAATGGGCTTGCAATACAATCTAATCAAAGCAGCAAGACACTATAAGTGACAGAAGGCAGTGTGTTAGGCAAACCAAAGCATCTTCAAATATTGGTCAATTACCACCAAAGGGCAGGTGTTGCAGCTCCTGCCTTCTCAGTAACCACAGCTACTAAATACAGAAAAGAAAGTTCTCACCACCAAAGTCGTAGGCACAGTCAAAAAGTTCAACATTATGAGTTTATATGTTTTTTTTATCAGTGGAGATAACACTAAATAAGATATATTGCCATCTGTTTTGCTTTTGTCCCTTAAGGACCAAAGGACCTTTCCATCTGACTTGCAGCTGAAACCTCCTATATCCCTTAGAACAAGAGCCTCCTGAGAGTATGGGGTATCTTGCTTTTCTATTTGTATCCTCAGTGCTTAGCCTAGTGCTTTTTATATAGTAAGTGCTTGATAGATGATTTCATTAATTCATTCATCTTGAGAGCTATCAATCAATTAATAAGCATTTAAGTATAGAGTTTGTGATAAAGAAGATATATAGCAAGGCAGGCACAGTCTGACATACAACTCAAATTTTAGGGGAGCATATTTCAGAGAGTTTAGATAAAGAACAGATAGAATCCAAATGACTGGGTATTCTTCAGAGGAAGTTGGCTTAAGGTGGAATGGAAAGCTCTCAAGAAAGAAGTTCTTGAAACAAAAACAGAAATCATTTTGTTAAAAGGGTGTGGGGCAAGAAGACAAGGTATTTGCATGTAGAACTCATCAGTCAGTTAAGATTAAAAAAAATAAAACAAGACTAACCCTACATGTATTGAAGATGGCAGCAAATGCAAGCTTCAAAAGTGTTGCATGATCCTCTAGAAACAAATTTCTAGTACCTGGAATGAGCTGAGCCTGGTGAAGAAAGCTTAGAACAATAAAAAGTACTTTTTGACAAATTTTGGAGTTGAAAGAAATCAAAGAAGGTATATGACTACTGCTTTGGGGCAAAGGGGCATAAAGAGGATGATGACGTTGGCCTGTAGAGGAAAGCCTGAATTATTTGACTGATTTGGCCTCTATTTTCAGAATTGTCTTTGGACCAGGACAGATAGAACAAAATGATTTACAGGGAGTTGAAACTGAAGAATAGTGAAGAGATGGTGTAGTGTCAACATGATATTCACAGCACCTACAATAGCCATGAATATGCCAGCACAATTCTGAATCACAAAATACGACAAACTCTCCATATGGAAGACAGAACCAAAACATTTATTCAAGCACCAGAAAGCCAAATCTCAACACCAGAAAGACAAATTTATCACAGCAACAAAGAAATCCACACACAATAACAATTCAGAGGGCACTACCATCTCCAAACCTTCTCTCTGTTAGGCTTCCCACAAACCATCTCCCTTAAATAAATCACAAACAGGCTCCCTTAAACAAAATCACAAACAAGCTCTCTCACTCATCGTACCAGCTGCCTGCTTGCCTGTGTCCTTCCTAGCTCTGACTAGTCTCTGACTAACTTCCTCTCAACTCTTCTCTAGCTCTACCTCTGCCTGTTCCATCCTTTCTGCTCCACCCATCCAGCAAGTTCCTCCCACCACACCTGACTTAGGCTTCCATGTGATTTAACATGGTTCTGTTAATGGATGGAGAAGATCTTCAAATTAAGCAAAAAGTTACACTAACAATAAGCAAAAATGCATTATCAATACAGATGGTAAGAGAGGACCCCAGTAAATTCAATATATTAGGTCCACCCTAGAGTGTTGAAAGAATTGGCCAATGAAATTGCTGAGCCACTGTGATTTTTGTGACTGGAGAATGGGAGATGGATTGGAAAATTGCAAATTGCTTGATTTTTTTTAAGAAAAAGGAAGAGGGTAAAATCTGAAAACTATGGGCCAGTGAGTTTCTTTGATTCTTGACAAAAATGCTACAACATATTATCAAAAGGAACACTTTTGAGCAATGATCATCAGAAAGTCAACATGATTTCAATGTAAACACATCCTGTTAGAATAGATTAATTTTCTTTTATTAACCAGCTAAATAGATTGGTAGATCCGAGGACTGATCTAAAACTAATATGCTTAGATTTCAGTTAACTATTTAATAAAAGAATTCAAAATGCTAACAAAAAGCTATAAGTACATTTAGAAATGGTTAAATGATCAGATCCGTTAATATGTGAATATGAGTGTCCAGGGGATAATGCCTAGAAATCTTTCTTTGACTTTTTGTTATTCAGCTTTTAAAAACTGTTGACTTGAATGAAGTCATGGAAGCTGTCCTTGCCAAATTTAAAGATGACACAAAGTTGAGCAGAGTAGCAAGTGAACTGGATGATAGAGACAGAATCCAAGAAAAGATTTTGACAGGTTAGAATGATGGATTCAATTTCAATAGTAATAAATCTAAAGTGCTATCCTTGAATTAAAACAATAGGCTCCTCAAGTCCAGGATGGTGGAAATGTGGCTAGACAACAATTTCTGTGAAAGTTTTATGGGGGATTTAGGAGATCATAATTGTACCATGAATCAAAGAGTTAGCATGGCAACCAAAAAGCTAATTCTATAAGAGGCTGCATTAATATAGATATGGGAGATGATAGTTCTTTAATACTTTGCCCTGATCACACAATTGGAATGTGTTTAGGTGTAGGTGCCATCATTTTACAGAACCATAGGCAATCAGGAGTGTGTTTTGAAGAGGCTAATCTAGATAGAGTGGGATGACTGGATCATGTTATCCAAGTATCAGTTTAAGGAATTGGAAATATTTAGACTGGAAAAGAGAAGACTCATGAGAGACTTGTTTTACTTGGCCACAGAGGGCAGGCTTAGATCAATGGGCTTAAGTTGTAAGGAGACAGATCTATGCCTGATATATGGAACAACTTCCTAACAATTAGAGCTGTCCAAAAGTGGAATGGGTTGCCTCAGAAGGATATGGGTTCTCCTCATTGAAGGTTTCTAAGCAAAGATTGGATATTATTTTTCAGCACTCTTACAGAGGGAATTTCTTTATTCAAGTAAAGTTTTGACTAGATGGCCTCTGAAGCTACTTCCAATTTTGAGATTCTGTGACAAAATGATCTCTGAGTTGACCTTTAGCTCTAAATTCTATGATTCTATGATTTTACAGATAAGGAAACAGAGGTCCTCAGAAAGAAATGACTTTTCCAAGGTCACAAATCTACTGAGTCACAGATCTGGGACTTTTAAAAAATCATGTCTAGCGATCTTTCTAGTAGATTGTCTAATTTTTCCCTTCCATGAGTCTGATCTTGCCATTTAAAGAGAGATTTGCTGAGTCTTCTTCTAAGCTGTCTGTTTATACCAAAAAAAATATTATCCAGCCCATCAGAAGGTCTTTGAATTCCATGGAGCAGCCTCTAGTTGCCACACCTCCTAAATCCTTAGCATGGCCCTGTTTAATTACAGTTGTCATTGGACTGACACATTTGTGTGGTTTTGGAAACCTGTCCATTAGAGGGAGCCAAAGGCTTTATCCCAGCAAAGGGCAAGCAGGACAATTCCAAGAACTATCCTGATCATCAGTTTTGGCTGAGTTTATGAGTACAATTCATTTGCAGGGCATCAGGTCATAGAGACCTGGAGCTTTAGGGCATCAGGGTTATAGAGACCTAGAGTTTTTACTTACTTGTTATGCCTATAGAGCTATGGAAACCAACTATGCTTGTTGATATGCCTTTAAATCCCTACCCCCTGCCAAAAAAACAAAACAAAACCCAATAACAACAGGGTAGTTGCCAGGGCTACTATACACAAAGCCAAAGAAGTTCAAAAAGTAAACAATCCATAGATCCCAAGGAATTTTCATTCATAGAGGAAGAGAATGGTAACTCAGTTGAATCAAAGATGAGGATATAATTTTTAAAGGAATGAACAGAATCTTGATTCAGTTGTCCCTTATTGACATTATCCTTTAATGATAATGATGATGATGATGATAGCTAATGAGAGCTGACTGATAAAATTGAACTGTGAACATTTATACTTCAGAAATTGGCAAATTCTAAAAAGGAGGCTTGATTTCTTGTTTTGTTGATTTACTAGACTTAAGAAAATGATAGAGAAAATCTTAATAATACAGATTGAACCGTAGAGTGTATCTTTACAGAGAACCAGTGGTTAAACGTTTACCACCAAATCCATGTTTATAACTGTTAATACCTAGTTGATTGCAAACATTTAAAGTATTTCTTCTTTTAAATTCAGTTCTAATATTGAAGAAAACATTACAGAATTAATTCTTTTGTCCTATTCCACCCAACACTGGAAGCACAACTTTTAAAATATTACTTATTATGCTATGGATTGGAATTTATTATAATTAAATACAATTTAGTGCATAGAGAGACTCGAAATCAGAGGACCTGGGTTTAGGTCATGGCTCTGGCACATACTGTGTGATATTGGCAAAGTCACATAACCTCTCAGGCAACTCTTCAAAGACTATACGTTGCAGAGGAGGTGCTGACAGCAGGGAATTCTCTTAGATAGGCACTTTCTATATCAATGAAATCACAGGTTGAGATGCTATCTTTGAATATATTATGAGTCAAGTCACATCCTTTGAAATATAAAAGTTAAAAATCATTGGGGTGGGCCCCCAAAACCTTTGTGCTCTTGGCCCTAGCCAACAGGCAGTCTGTGCTTCAGAGACAAACTCTCTGGATATTTCCATACCTAGCCAAGATCCTTTCCTTAAATCCTGCATTTAGTACCTTGTCTTTCTGTCAGCTATCTCCCATTGTCTTTTTGACAGGTGCTTTGTTGTTTGTGACATCATGGGTAGAGAACCTATTAAATGCTCCTGAGTTCACCTTGCTCCTCCAACTCTTTCCAATCCTTTCACACACTTGTTAAAAAACAAAACCAAAAAGCAACACATAAATAGTAGACTGTGAGTATCCCTACTGAATAGGGAGGAGAGCATAGCTATAGGCAACACACTTCATAAGAGTGTGCGTTCGAGGATTTTTACATCATATTTAAAGTCAAACAGTGATAAAGGACATTATTTTTATTTAGCAAACTAAAGAAATAAAATCAAATTTAAAAAAAATCAACATCTTAACTCCTTGAAAAATACAAACTTTAAAAGTGAGACATAAAATATCAAATTTTTGGATATATTAGGGTGTCCCCGGTCATGTATATCATATCTTCTTTTTTTTTCTTTCTCTCACTGGTTTTACCAGTTGCTGCTAAGAGAATTAACTTATCCTTGGCTTAAAATGTGTGATTCACTTTGGGGATAGCTGAGAAAAAGCCAGGATTTTTGTAAATCACTGCTTCCATGCACTCTAGAAAAAACCAAATTTCTGGGCCATTTCTTGTTTAATAAATTTCCAGGTAAGTTCAGGGGAACACATGTTTTGTGGATAAGTCCAGTGGATTCCTTGGAGGTGAGAGACCCAACGTTAGTTCAGTGAAACATAATGAAAAGGGCATCTCTCCTGGGTTCCATAGATGAGCTTGTCATTTAGGCAACCTCTATGAGGAGGGCATTGAGGGGTGGGAAAGACTCCTGATAAGACTGCTCTAGGACTAGACTGGAAGATGCTGTCTGCCATCTTTGCATCAAGGCCTAGGATTCACCAGGTGTTGCTGCTCAGCCTTTCATGTTTCTGAAAGCAATTTCCAGGTTGTCACACAGCAGTAGTCAGTCTCTATGCAATGAAGGAAAACATTTTCTTTTCCAAAAATGAATCATAAATTTCATGACAGATTTTCTGTCGTTTTAGGTGTGGACTTTAAATGAGGATAGAACTTTAAAAAATGTTTTACCATGAGGAACAGAACTGTTCCTTTTTTGCTTCCTTTTTTTTCTTACTCCTCTTCTCCTCCATGACCTTCTAGAGTATTCAAATGGAATTAGGTCCTTAGAACCTAATTAGGTCCAGTAGACGTGAAGATAAATGGGAGCTGCATAAATGCTGACTGGACTACAAATCCTAGAGAGGTAGATTCTCATGTGAAGACCAGTTTTACCAGGAATTAGGCAGGGCCACTTGTCTGAGTAACTCAGAACTAGGAAGAGAGGGAGAGAGGGCAGTCTTTGCATTTCAGCAGAATGGGGGCATTACAAATTGCTGTCCTGTGGACAGAGACCTTATTAAATTGATTTTTCAAATAAGCATGGATATTTTATTTGCTTTTACTAGAGTATTTGGTGAGGTTGACATATGGGGCCTATACAACCTATTTTTGATTCTATCTCATCTTCTCCATTACCCAGTTAATTTAACTTAAAAGGCCTCCACCAAAACATTTTAGAATGATGACTGACCAGAGATCTTTTCAGGCTTTAACTTCTCCCAGAATATCCAGTCTCATATGTTGTTTATATGATGTACTGATTCTTTGGTTTCTCTTTCATTTCCCCTTCATTTCATCCTCTCTCTGTTCTCTCTCTTTCCTTGTTTCCCTATCAAATTCTTCCCCCTCTCTCTCTTCTTCCCCTCTCATTTTCTCTCTCATTCTTTCTCTGTCCCTGTATTTCCCTCTCTTTCATTCTCTATCTTGCTATCGCTGTCTTGTCTCTCATTTTTCCTCTCATTTTTTCTTTCGTTCTCTCATTTTCTCTCATTCTTTCCCTCATTCTCTTTCTGTATCTGTATTTCCCTCTTTCTCATTTTCTGAATCTCTGTCTTTCTCTGTCTCTCTCTGTCTCTCTGTCTCTCTGTCTCACACACACACACACACACACACACACACACACACACACACTTTTCAGTGGATGATAGCTGCTAGAATCATCCTGGAAAGCTATAGTAGAGGCAGGAGCAGATGTCAATTGTGCTTTTAATTCCTCGGATTGCTTTTTTCCCTTCCCTTGTTACTTTTACCAGTTGTTAGCAAGAGAATTAACTTATCCTTGGCATAGGTAGGAGGAATATACAAATAGGGACTGGACCTGTGATTTTACTGGTATAGAGAACCCTTGGATGAGAATATTCCCTCTACTAAAGCAAGTCAGCACCTTTTCTGCAACTTGTCGTCTTAGAAAATTGCCCAGAAGTTCTATTATATGACTTAGCCAGAGTTATATAGCCAGTATATGTCACAGGAAGAACTGAAAACAATTTTTCCATGCTCTGAAATTGACTCTTTAGCCACTACTCCCTGAAGATGTGGGAAAATGACATGGTACTTTAAAATGTCTTTAAGAGATTTCATAAAGATCCTATTTACTTTGAAGATCATGTCTGAGTTTGGCACCATGTCTTGCTCCCAAATTCACACCCTGTTTTCCCACCAACCCAAATCTTCATAGCACTGTAATAGTGAAACAAAACCTGGACCTGTTTGTTTCAATCAACTAGGTCATCCATCACCAACCATAGCTAGAAGTGGGGGTTCAGTGAGAAGAGTGCTGATGTGAAGTTATAAGCTATGAGTTTGAGACCTGGCTCTACCATTTATTTCCTGAGTGATTTGGGGGGGGGGCCCATTTCTGCCACATAAGGAGAATGGACTGGATGAGTTCTAAAATTCCTTCCAACCCCCGAGCTATAGTCCTATGTTGAGTCACAGTGTACAGGACAGGTGAGATTTTGCTCCTGCTTCTCTCTCCTCTAGTCTTATGATATCTAGAGTGTTGTATTTTCACCATTACATGTTAGGAAGGACATTGATAAGCTGAGCATTATAGGAGGGGAACCAGGATGATGAAAAGCCTCAAAATCTTCCTTTTACAAATATAAATGGAAGGAAGTGAGATGTTTTAGCCTGAAGAAGAGAAGATTTAAAGCATAGGAAATCCTGTCATGTGGAAGAGAGATTAGACTTTCTTATTAAATAAGAAACCAGATTCCTATAGAAACGTATCTTGGCAGAGAGATCAGTTCTCCAAAAGTTGGTGGTTTCAATAAGGAGGGAAGAACTAGGAAAAATTTAAGGATGTTTCAGAGACAACAGTAGGGCTAATATAAGGAAGAACTTCTAATCCAATCCTATTAGAATTTATTAAGTACCTGGTAGGTGCCAGATGAGATAGATACAAATACAAAATGAAAAATAGCTCCTGCCCTCAAGGGGCTTAAACTCTACCGCTGACTATTACACATGAACAAACAAGTCCACACCTGATAATTTAGGGAGGGTATCAGCACTGCTAACTAGGGAGGTAAGGGAAGGGTTCCTGTAGGCAATGACCTAACAAGCTAAGCTTTGAAGGAAGTTAGGGATTTTAAGAGGTAGAAGTGAGGAAGGAAAGAATGCAAGGCAAGGGGAAGAGGCAACATTAAAGAGGTAGTCTTGTCACAGTTTTTTCAGATGAAGCAATAAGATGATGCAATCAGATTAGATATCACTAAGTTTATATTAATATATCACTAACTTGGTTATAACTACTAGGTCTAAATTCTATGAATAGTCAGGGTGGTTTTTGTGGTTGTTCAGTTGTTTCAGTCAAGTCCGACTCTTCGTGACCCCATCTGAGGTTTTCTTGGTAGAGATACGGGAGTGGTTTGCCATTTCCTCATCCAGATCATTTTACAGATAAGGAAACTGAGGCAAACAGGGTTAAATGACTTGCCCAAGGTCACACAACTAGTCAGTGTCTGAGGCCAGATTTTTACTTTGTTCTTCCTGATTGCAGGTCTGGTGCTCTTTCCACTATGCCACCTAGCTTCCCTAGTAATCATAGCAGTCATTTAAAAAAATACTAAAAAGTAAGTTAATATGAAAGTTTCTCTCTTGATCAATTCATCTTTACTAAATGAATCTGATCTAAAACCTTTAAAAACCCTCAAAGATGTAGACTGCATAAAAGCTAAAAGTATATATTATTTGATATGTTCTTTTAAACACTATTTGATATCTCTTATTAAGGAATTGTTAGGATGGTTGGTTTCTTCCTTTTTTAAAAAATTATTAAATAAGAAACCAGATTCCTACAGAAACACATCTCGGCAGAGAGATCAGTTCTCCAAAAGTTGGTGGTAAGTAATGCCATTGGGCCTCCCCATGGGGAAGGACCTCTGAAGTCAAACTTGTTTCAGAAGGCAGCCGTTCAGGACTTGGAGATGAAGGGTGACCACACCTGGGCTTAGCCTTTTATTATTCTTGCACTGTAACCTGACTTTGGTTCAGGAAGAGGAAATCCTTGGGCTTAATTGAAGCCAATCAACCAGAGGTCATGGGGGTAATGCTTACCAGACTGAAAGCAAAGGTAAAATGAAAATGAGGAGGAAGAAGGCTAGGGAGGCCTTCATGGTTTCTCAGAGTCCACATGAAGGCTGAGGCCAAAAGCACCTGGAAGGGAAAACATAGTTGAACCCTGAAATATACAGAGCAATAGGGAGTTATAAAAATAAATTGAGTTTATTTAGAGTATTGCTTTCCCATTTCCCCCATGGGTTGCCCAGCCATTATCTAGGACTGGGAAGGCTGGTTTGCTTAGACCAGATTTTTGGGTGTTTATGATCAGGGTGACTGATGGAGCAGCTGCTGGTGAAGGGAATGTCAATGGCTTCATTATACAAGACCTTCCCTCCCAAGCCCTCCCCCTTCCCTCCCAGCTTCACAGTTTCTGGTACTAAACAGCTTTGATTGAAGATTTCACTGTTTCATTTAAATTGTAAATGGCATGCTGCAATATGCTTTCTGGCAAAGTGTAATATGCCTCTGGGATTCTTCGGAGGTGTTTAAATGACAAGCAATCACATGACTATTTCAATTTGACTTTATGTTCAACAAATATTTAATAAGCCTTTTAAAAAATATGCTATAGGCCACTGTGGTAGGCACTGGGGAAGGTGAAGCATTTAGTTAAGTTATGGCTCCTGTCCTCATAAAGCTTATTATCTGTTAGGAATAATTCACACATGCATTAAAAATAAAAAACAAAACAAAAGAAAGACAGAAATACATAGTAACTGCACTAAATAGGTACAAACAGAGCTCTAGGTACCACAAGACATTTTCCTACTGGGGGTATACATATATATGTTTGTATGTATAAGCACACCCCTATATAAACACATTTGTATATACATATATATATACATATGTAAAATACAGATAAAAACACACACTATATATGTTCATTTGTAAGGATTTTGAGATTTGCAAAATGCTTTACTTATATTATCTCATATATCTTATTTTGGAGTTTGGCTCTCATTTACTACCTGAGCAACCTTGACAAAATTCCTTAACCTCTCAGGCCTTGTTGTCCTTATTTAGAAAATGAGAAGCTTGAATTGAATGACCTCTAAGTTTATTTTTCCTATGATCTTTTCCAGCTTGATAGGGCCTAACAAAAACCTTGACTTCCATTGATATATGACTGTAGAATTCTGGGTTACTTGCGAACCATGATGAGTCCTCAGAAGAGGGTCTTGGTGGAGGAATATGGATAGACTATTATGAGAGTCTTTGCAAGTCAGTACAGAGATGTGGAACAAAAGTTGGCTTAAGAGTGAGGTTATGCCCTAGCCTGTACCAGGGAAACCCTACATGCCATCCAAGAGTTCCTTCTGTGATAAAGGACTGTGATCTGTCACAGAATTCAATTTGCCAGGCAGCAGAATAATGAGCCATTAAAGAAAAAAGTAGACAATAAAAATCCCAAAGGTGAAAAGTACAATTGGGGCATTTGGCTGATTGAGGCCAGTATTAAAAAGACTCTATAAGTCTTCCAGACAAAATTAAAGATTTTCAGAGCTTTGTTTGTATTCTTCTTTTGATATGACTATGAGATCCTTTAAACCTGTAACAGAAAAAAGCATCTGACTTCTTTGGCAGCTTCATGAGACTGGCAGCTTCACTGGGCTGATGAGTCCAAATTAACATGAACTATAAAGACAGGATCACTAGCAGTGAGGTTAAAGAATGTGGAGCAGGAGTAATAAACACAAACCAAAATAAAGCTTTGGTGTCTATTTTGTGGGATGTGGGAAAGGGTTGTTGTTGCCACTGCTGCTGCTGCTGCTGCTGCGTGTGTGTGTGTGTGTGTGTGTGTGTGTGTGTGTGTGTGTACTCTTTTCTGGCCACATCTGTACAGAAGTGGAGAGATTTCATAGCTAATGCCACCTTTGAATATCACACGCTATAATGTTACAGAATCCTAGCACTGGAAAAGGGCCTTTGAGGCCTTTCAAAGGAGATTTAGCTTAAGATAAACATTAATTAAGGATATGATAGTTGTCATTAGGGATTTGGAGAGCTATTTTGTGGAAGATGGATTAAACTCATTCAGCTTAGTTTCAGTATGCAGAGCTAAGAGCACCAAAAGAAACTGAAGAGACATAGATTTAGGGTTATTATAAGGAAACACTTCCTAGCACTTAGTGATATCCAAAGGGATGGGAAAAATAGATCTGAAAATCATCTACCTAGAGGTGATAGTTGAATCCCTGGGAATTTGTGAAATCATCAAATGAAATGGTATAGAGGGAGAAAAGGAGAGGGCCCAGGATGGAGTCTTTAAAGACAACCATGGTTCGTGGATATGGCCTGGAGGTGGACCCAATAAAGGAGACTGAAGAGTGGCCAGGCAGTTAGGAAGAGCACCAAGAGAAAGCAAAATCTTGAAAACCTAGAAAGAAGAGAGAGCATCAAGAAGAAGATGGTGATCAACAAGGTCAAAAACTGTAGAGAGGTCCAGAAGGATGAGAACTGAGATAAGGTCATTGAATTTGCCAATTAAAATATCATTGATAATTTTGGAGAGATCAGTTTCAGTTGCTTGGTACCTCAATGAAGCCATCTAATTCAGTAAATAACTGAATGAAAATTCTCTTTGCAACATACCCCCAAAGTCATCAAGTAGCCTTTATTCCAATATCTCTATTAAGAGCCACTCACTACTGGCTTCCTTCAACACTCATCTCAAATCCCACCTTCTGTGGGAGGCATTTTTGGCTCCCCACCTCCACATATTCTCACCCTTCTTCTCCCCCCCAGCCAATGTTTTCCTTCTGAGACTACCTCCAATCTACCCTGAATATATCTTGTATGTATATGGTGGTTTGTGTTTGAATGTGAGCTCCTTGAAAGTAGGGTCTGTCTTTTGCCTTGCCTTGTGTACTGAGCATTTAGCATTGTTTCTGACACATAACAAACACTTAATAAATGCTTGACTTACTTCATAAGGTGGCTTATTTTACTTTCAGATTGCTCTAATGGGTTTTGCCCATACATGAAAACTCAATCTGCCCTTTGACAAGTCGTACTAAGTGCTCCTAGTTCTACATTTTTGTTCCAAGCATTATGAATTCAATTTCTGTGATGCATGACATCCCTTAAAAAGTAGAAAGTAATACCATATCCTCCCATGCCCCAGTCTTGGAAAAGCATCTGAACTTATACCAATTGATCCTCATGTAGTATTATTTCTATCTCTTTCAACATGCACTTTACCTTCTTCTATATAGACATACTCTAGCTCCATTGGATCTTTAATTAAATGTGGGGCTCAAAGGTAAAAAATAATACTCCAGTGATGTTCTAATTAGGGCAGAGAACAGTAAGATCATCAGGTCCTTAGTTCTGGATGTTGCCTTTTAAAAATGCAGCCTGTAGTTACACTGGCTTTTTAATCTTCATTGTTATGAGGTTGGAGCCCCCTAAACAACTCCCCTCCTCTTCCTTATCACATCAACAGTTCATAATGATATCAACTGGCTTCAATAAAAGATTCATCTGGGTTCTTTACTTACCTCCTTGTACAACTATCTCTTCTCTTTCTTTTATTAGTTTGTAGTCTTCTTCCAAACCCCCTAAATATGGGTATCCAATAGATTTCTTTTTATCAAACCTCATCTGCTCTCCCTTCTTCTTTTTTTGAGATTTATTCCACTTTCATGGATTTAATTATCATCTCTCTGCAGATGCTTCATCACAGCATGGAGGTGACCCTGGGATTTTGGAGACTATTCTAGTAGAAGTCAAACTCTGGCACATTTGACCACGTTGGAAAGATTTCAAGTATGATCTTGGCAATAGACTGAGGTGGCTTAGTTGATGAGCTGCTGATGAATTCTTTAGCCATTGTAACTCATGAAGCAAAGAAAAACATAAAATCACCCTTACTCCTATCTGGCCACCTTCCTCTTTTTCAGTGATGGTTTGGAACATGTAGAAAAGGGGACAGTGGATACTAAGGATTTAGTTTTTCAACCATCTATAAACTTTGACTCAACCCTTAGTAGTCCTGAATATGAGATCACTTCCCATGGAATAGAGAACAGACATGCCACTGGAGGAGGTGAATAGTATCACTTGACATTTTCGTTAGGAATGAAACCAGAAGACAGAAGGAAACTGGCCTCAGAAGATCTCTTTGGAAAGGCAAATAAAGCAGTTGGGAGAATTAGTTTCCTTGCGCATCCAAAGGCAGTAAAGATTATCATTTCATAGGGCATTTAGTTATCTAATATTACAATGTCACATTAAGTATTTGCAAAATCATCATTGTGAAAGTCATTTCAACTTATATACCAACTTCTATTTCAGAAAATAAAGAAGTAGGGAACTCAATATGACCCTTCAAATTAATTAACATATATTTTACCAATTGCCAACTTCAGTGTAAGGGTAGGAACAGGCAAGGATGGTGAACAATATGTTGGAAAGTATGTATTCTTTCAGATATAGAGACTGGGAAGAGTTAATAACCAAACAAGGGATGGAGAGAATCAAAGAAAATAAAATGGATAATTTTGGTTATATAAAATTTAAATGCTTTTGTACAAACAAATCCAATAAAGTTAAGGTTAATAGGGAAAAAAAATTGGTAAAAAAATCCCTGCAGCAAGTTTCTCTCATAAAGGTTTTATTCTCATTATATATGTATGTGTGTATATGTACTCTAATCTATTTGAATCCGTTCCAAATAAATATGTATATTTTGAGTCAATTAGAAATATATGCATACACATATGTATATACATATATTTTGACTTTGATATATATAATATAGATGTATGTATACATATCTATCTGGACTGATTTAAATATATAAGAATAAGAGCAATTCTCTAATTGATAAATAGCCTAAGTGTATAAGTGGACAGTGATCAAGGGAAGAAACCTAGGCTATCTGGGTTATCCATTTGAAAAAAAATCTCCAAATGACTAATAATTAGAGACATGAAAGATAAAGCATTTCTGAGGTTCTGTCTCACATCTATCAGATTGACAAAGATGACAAAACATGAAAGGATCAGTGTTGGAGCAACTGAGGGAAAATGAGCACTCTGAGGAACTGTTGGTAGAGGTATGAATGGGTCTATTTTGAAAAGTAATTTGGAATTATACATAAAAATTATTACACTTGGCCTCTTATTTCAGTTATACTGCTGCTAAGCCTATACCCCAAAGAGGGCAAGGAAAGAGAAAAAGTTCCTATGTTTACAAACACATTTATAGCAGTTCTTTTTGTAGTGGCAAAAAAGAAAAAAAAAAACCCAAACATCAAACAAACCCAAAACAATGAGAAACTAAGGGACTACCCATCATGTGAGAAGTGGCTGAATAAGTTGGGATATGTGAATATGATGGAATGGTATTGTGCCATAAGAAATGAGGAAAAAGATGATTTCAATGACGTGAAAAGAATTATATGAATTGGTGCAGAATGAATATAGGAGAACCTGAAGAACAATTTATATTATAGCATCAGTATTATAAAAATGAACAGTCTGAAAGAACTTAAGACTTTTGATAAACTAAATGGTCAGTCAGGATCTCACAGGATTGATAAAGAAACATATGATTCTTCTAATTATCTCTAATGAGAGATAATATATTCACAATAAGAATTCACTTTTAGACATGACCACCTTGAGAATATAGTTTGACTCTGCTTCTTTGATACAGAGGTGGCTTCCTTCCTTCCTCCCTTTTCCTTCCTTCCTTCCTTCCTTCCTTCCTTCCTTCCTTCCTTCCTTCCTTCCTTCCTTCCTTCCTTCCTTCCCTCCCTCCCTCCTTCCTTCCTCCTTTCCTTCTTTCTCTTCTCTGTCCATTTTTTCCTCCCTCATTTCCTTCCTTCCTCCATCTCTCCCTTGCTTCCTCCTTCCCTCTGTTCCTCCTTCTTTCCTTTCTCCCTATTTTTTTTCTTTTTGCTTTCTTTGGTGTATGGTGGGAGATGGGAGGAAAAGTGAATACTTGATAACTGAAAAAAACAACAACATGAAATAAGAGAGACCAAGGACCCATAGATTATAATGAAATCTTTTTCCTATACATTATGTAAAAAAAGTGTATACACACACACACAGTGTTGATATAGCACCAAGTAACATCAGAAGAAATTAAATTGCTTATATTTTAATAGTCAAAAATAACATGACTTTTGTTGGAGTCATTGCTGAATTTTATATTTATACAAATAGACCCCAGACCTGTCTGAACAAAGACCAAAATGCAAAGTTAGAATAGAAATGAAAACATGAAACAAAACACCAAACACCATGCTATGGCATATAATTATCATAATGCCAATCTGATCTTTTCAAATAAATTTTTGATGGAATATGGTCAGAAGAAAGAATGTTTCCTTTGATTACAATGTATAAATTACAATGTACAACTATCATATGAGGAGACTAAAAGAGCTTACCTTAATTGGTAAACCCTTGACTTACTTGCCAAGTGGAGAAATGTGGCAGCCAAGGGCAACCCTGGTTTATGATTTAAATTCATTTGCAAAATCTTACAGAGAAAGATGATAGAAGATTATGAGTAGTATTGCCTAATAAAATAGCTTTAAGAAATGTAAAGTCAGATTGAATAAAACCATGGAAAAGACTGAACTGTGCTCCATAACCACTTTAAAAAGTTGGGGTTAGCCTTCAACAGAAACAAACCTAATTGGATGATGAATAACTATTGCTGAGTTTATGTTGTGTGGTTAGGGAAATTAGTAGTCTACCTATCTTAGACACATACTACAAATGGACAAAGAGTTACACCAAGAATTGATAAGGAAGAGGGAAACAGTGGACTAAATTGCCATAATTGGGAAAGTTCTTTTAATTATTCCAAGTTTCTTCTTGAAATAAATGTTCCCCTTTTTAATGCTAGTATTGTGTTTATTATGCCATACAGCTGTGAGTCATAGAATACCAGACTCAGAATAAATGAAAATGAAAGTAAATATTGTGGAAGATAGAATTGAGAGAAGATGGTATCACTTTAGAATCCAGTGGGGCCTAATCTTCTCCTCCACCCAGATATCCCAGCAGAGCTCTAAAAATACAGCAAAAAGAACAAGGATAAAGGAAATAAAACAGAAACAGCTATAAGCTTCTCTATCTAGTCCAGAACTATATAAAAAGAGTGCCAGAAACCTGTGGATACTCTGAGTAGAGATAAGCCAGGGTAGGCTGAAGACAGAGGACCAAAAGCAGGAGACAGTGCCAAGCTTTCACCCAGAACAGGTCATTCCAGGCAGCCTCTCCTCCCCTACTCAAGATAAAGTAGGACACAGGGCTAGATCAGCACCTGGGCAGCCCACATTTAAGCCACAACAGGAGCCACAGAGGATCAGTGTCTAGGGTAACATCTGGTATGCAAAGCAACTTGGGGTGCTGAAGGAGGCCTGTTACCAGCACAGTTAGCAATACCTGGTTGGTCTCCCCTCTTCTCTTCATGTTCATCACAAGGAATGGAACTAACTCTGATTTCAGTATTTCTAAGATTCAAACTTAAAAAAAGTTATGTTAATTCTACTTCTACAACATGGGTTTTACCTGACTCTCCTCTCCAGTTATGTTGTCACTGCATAGGTAAGGTCCCTATCATATCTTGCCCAGACTTTTGAAATGGCCTCTAAATTGATGTGGGACAGGAAGGTGATACAGTGGATAGAGTGCCAGGCCTGAGGTCAGGAAGACTCATCTTCCTGAGTTCAAATTTGGCCTCTGACACTTACTAGCTGTATGACTGTGGGCAAGTCACTTAACCCTGTTTGCTTCAGTTTCCTCATCTGGAAAATGAGCTGAAGAAGGAAATGGCAAACCACTCCATTATCCTTGCCAAGAAAACCTCAAATGGAGTCATGAAGAGTCAGATACTACTGAAAAGACTGAACAACAACAACTAAAATAATGTCTGTCTTCCAGTCCATCCTCCAAACCATTTCCAAAAATAATCTTTCTGAAGTTTTAGTCAATTAGGCCACTCATTCATTAAAAACAATAAACCAGAAAACAGCCCCTTCCTCAGTAAAATACAAACAAACAAAATCCAAACCAAACAACCTCCCTCTGTCTCCCCAAACAAAAGCAAGACAAAGCTACAATGATTCCTCATTGCTTCCAGGTCTGTCATTCAAGGCCTCTTACCCACCTTGTTCCTCATCTCCTTTTCTCACCTTACTTCCCACTCCCCATCTTTTCGTTCACCACATAATTTTTTTTCTTACGCTATTATAGCTCATCTTTTCTTTGTTACCATTGCTCACTGGTATTATTATACTTACCTGTGTTTATGCAGTATTTCCTATCCTTCTTTTACCTTACCTGTGGTATTGACATAAACTGAACTTCCAGTGCCTCACACATAGTAGGTACTCAAAAATAATAAACCAACATTTAAGAAAGGTTTGGATAACACTTTTTCTTACAATAACGCTGTGAGGTGAGAAGTTTAAGTATTATCATCATTTTTTTCTGTTACTGAGAGAGAATCTGAGTCTAAGAGAGTCTACTTGTACTTTACTTTTGACAGAGTTGAATGCTGCTTTCTTAAGAGACAGATGAACTGTCCTGCTGGTAAACCCTGTGGAGTTCTTGTTTTTCATTTAGCAGCTTCTAAATCATTTCCTTAAACCAGTTTTGATGTTTGTGAGTGTTCTGGCTCAGATGAGCAAATGTGGTGCTGCACACCAAATCTCTGAAAGCTGCCCACTCCAGTTGTGTGTTGGCTCAACTTTCCCTCAGTGTTAACCACAGTCTGTACCCACTCAGAGAATGGTTGTAATCTGTTGACAT
Organism: Notamacropus eugenii; assembly: GCF_028372415.1. NCBI lineage: Eukaryota > Metazoa > Chordata > Mammalia > Diprotodontia > Macropodidae > Notamacropus > Notamacropus eugenii. The sequence continues at coordinate 122,195,665 of NC_092875.1, forward strand.
TCAGTCTTCTGGTAGTCATCTTCCCTTTAAGACATTGCTTTTGTTCAATATAGATAATTTAGCTTGAAGAGGATAAGTCTGTGATTAGTCCATCACTCTGTGCCACACATTACTTTTGTCACTGTCATATCCTGTCTGTCTCTTCTCCTTACAATGACATAGTCTATTGAATGCCTATGTTTGCTGCAAGGATGCATTCACAAAGTTTTATTGTGTTTGGGTAAATGGAAGACAGTGTTGGTGATGAGAAGGTCATGGGATATGTAAGTCTTTAGTAATAAATGACCGTTCATTTCCAACTCTATTACTCCTAAGTACTCCCTGCCATATCTGGTAGTCTGAGCCTACTTTAGCATTAATGTCACCCAAAATTATAAGCTTGATCTCTTTGAGCACATTAATGATGATGTTATCTAGGACTTCATAAAATTTTTCTTTGACCTTGTCAGGGTTCATTATGGCAGGAGCATAGGCACTGATGATAGTGGTGCTCTCTAAGAGCTCCAAGACAGGGTGTTAAGGCTAAATATTTTCAGAGTATTTGTGATCTTTGCTAGCAGAGGTGTGTCATTTTCCTGCAGGTGGCAATTACATTGTCATGAGCCTGTCATTTACTCCTTTTGGTAGACATACAAGCTTGCTGACTAGATTAGTTTTGATTGCAAAACCAAGACCAGTTTCACAGAACTCCCTTTCACTGAAGTTACTCCAGAAAAATGTGTATCCAACTTTGACTTTGGTAAGCTGTCTTTCATTTTCTGGTCTTGTTTCATTCAGGGCTGCTATTTATATGAGCTACCTTCTGAGTTCTCTCAAAACAAGAGATGTTCATCTTTCGTGTCTACTGGATTTTTGTGGTGTCTATAATGTTGTTCAAATTCCATGTACTGATGCTGAGTGAAATCATCTTTGCAGATATATTTTCTACATTTTTTGGTGTTTTGATCACAGGTGGGATTCTCCCTATTACAGTAAACAGACAATTTTTAGGGCACATTTTCTAGCCCCTTCCTCACACCAGTTGGTGAGCAGTGTGATCCTTGAAAGGCTGCTCAGACACCCAGGAGGTTGCCAAATCCCACTGCTTCTTTCAGTGAGGAGATGACCCTATGATCTGAGCTGCCTGTGTGCAGGGTTGTGACTACAGCTCCAAGTGTATGCACACCTGCTTCTACATCATTTGCCTGTTGCCACAGAACTCTGAGACAGGTAAAAATGGTAAAGTGATAAGGGTGATGTCTTTTGATTTGTGTATAAATTGGACTTCAATGAGGCAGAGTTGCATGAAGTAGCTGACCTCATTGTCTCCTCAAGAGTCATCACAGTCCAGTGGCAGGACAGAGTCAAGATGACTGGTAATGGCTCAAGATGCAGATTACTTCAGTATCTTTGATGTCTAACCAAGCTCTGAGTATTCCACAGTCCCTGCTTTAGTCACGTTCATGGCCAATGGAACAAATTGTTCTCATCCACCCATTCCACCAGGGGAAGTCTTCCCGTGCTTGGAATAGACACACCTCTAACTCACTGATGGGATTGAGATCCCTTGATTGCCCTCAGTGTAGTTTATCCGGTCTGCCAAACAGTTGACTGGGTGTGGCCACTGTGCACCCTATAGCTTCTTGGAGCCATAGATGAGAGTTAGGTGGATCTAGTAGATGCTAAAGGTAGAAAGCAGCCCTGAAAGGACTCAGCAGCCCTCACATCAGAGACTTGTCTTCCCTGAGCACACTCTACACTCCATTAAATGAACGAGTTATTAATCAGTGTGTTTCTCTTTCTCTTACATTTTTTCACATTCTCCTGCCTCCATGTATTCACCCAGGTTGAATCCTACCTTTGTGGCTTACTTCTGCTATGACTAGGAAGACTCATTTTCCTGAGTTCAAATCTGGCCTCAAACATTAGCTGTGTGATTCTGGGCAAGCCATTTAATCCTGTTTGCTTCAGTTTTCTCATCTGTAAAATAAGCTGAAGAAGGAAATGGCAAACTACTCCCAAAGAATCAGACAAAAGGGATCATGAAGAGTTGGAGAAATGGGGTCACTAAGAGTTGGATATAACTGAAATGACTGAACAATAACTGATGGGACGTCTGGTAAGTCATAGACTCCCCCCTGGGTGCCTTCCTTTGTAAATAGAGCAGGTTGGGCTAGATGGCTTCTGCTACCACATGACCATATGTTTTAAACCTGGGTCTCTTTCTCCCTTTCCCTCTCCTTTTCATCTCTTCCTGTCTCTCCCTCTTTTCCTCCTCCCCTTTCAGCCCTTCTCTCTCATCCTTTTTTCTTCTTTCCCCTTTCCTCTCTGTCTCTCTTTGTCTCTGTCTCTTTGTCTCTGTCTCTATGTCTGTCTGTCTGCCTCTCACATCATTGCCTGTTGAAATTCTTCTTTTTTGAGGCCCAGTTCAGTTATCATATCCTCCCTGGAGCTTCCCTGAGACCATTATCTGAAAGTTCCTAGTCCTTAGCTTTTTTTAATGCCCTTTGCTTCTCCTCTATTGCCTTCTACCTGGTACCTTATATATTCATGAGCATGCTCAATTGTATATTGTTCAAGGGCAGAGATTGTTTCATATTGTTTTGTTTTATCTATTTCCTATCACTTAGAATGTCACTTTACATACATAGCTGCCACTTAATACACAATGGTAAATTGACCAAATCAAACCCAGGAAACATATATTTCCTTGGCATTTTAGAAATGCAATGCTAGGAATGAGTATGTTTCCTGGAACTATGATGTTACGTCAAGCGTGGTTGACCAGTATGGCAGGAGAATTACAATATCATGGTAGGATTTCAGTCTTCTCATCATAGTGGTTTTCAAGAATTCAGGTTATTGCATAATGAAGAAAGGGATTGTTACAACATTGTGGTTAACAAAAAAGGTAGGTAAACCAAAGGAAATGAGGCAATAACAACTTACTAACTCCTGTATCTCATCCTAGGACACCAGCAAAGCAGCCCAATTCCCAGATCCCAGAGTGATTGAAAAACATCTTTTTCAACTTTCCAGTCTGTACAATGGAGACTCTGGTGACTTCTCTGATAATAGGTCTCTACCATTTATGGCAGAAAACCCAATGATTGTAGAGAAAAGAAACCTCAGTGAAATATTTTGGAGGGTTTGCCCACAGATGGACTTCTCAGAATTCTCCAAAAACAACAATGGAAGGCTTTATTTCATATTTTAGATATTTAAAAGATGATGTTACAGATCCTTGGAGATAAATTGACTTTTGTCCTGAGCTATGCAGTTCTTCTGGTGGGACAATAAAGAAGATGCAATATGTACTTATAACCATTTGTCCTAAAGTTTGTCACTTGGAAGTATCTGAGCTAGTGGTTGGCCTCCAATCTGTTAAGAATTTGATTTTGTGTTGTATTCCTCAGAAATATTTAATTTTGTGGCTATCTGCCCATCTTGTTTCTGCTTCTAAAGGAATCTCTCCTCCAGTATAAGAATGGTTATTTTATTACTTAAGGCAGATTTTAAAAAAATTTTTAAATTAATTTTATTTGTTTTCAGTATTCTACAGTCACTATCATATAACTTAGATTTCCCCCCTCCCTCCCCTAAACCTTCAACCTCCCTCCCTGAGACATCATGCTATTTTATATATTTTCTACACGTACATTCCTATTAAATACATTTTCACTATAGTCATGTTGTGTAGAAGAATTAAAACGAATGGGAGAAATCATATAACAAACCAAAATGTAATATAAAAGAAAATGATCTGCTACATTCTGTGATTGAATTCCACAGTTCTTTCTCTGGATGTGGAAGGCATTTTGCCTTAAAAGACCATTGGGGATTTTTTTTAAGTCCTTCAATTGCAACGAAGTTCCAAGTCTACCAGAAAAAACTCTCACACACTATGATCATCGCTGTGCACAAATTTCTCCTGTTTCTGCTCTTTTTGCTCAGCATCAGATCATATAAGTGTTTTTAGGCCTCTCTGAAGTCTTTCTGTTCATCATTCTTATAGCATAATAGTATTCTATTACATTCATATACCATAATTTATTCAGCCATTCCTCAATTGATGGGCATCTCCTTGATTTCCAGTTTTTGGCCACCACAAAGAGCACTGCTATAAATACTTTTGTATATGTGGGACCCTTTCCAATTTTTATGATCTCTTGGTGATACAGTCCTAGAAGCAATACTGCTGGGTCAAAGAGTATGTATATTTTTGTAGCCCTTTGGACATAGTTCCAAATTGCTCTCCAGAATGGTTGGATCAGCTCACAGCTCCACCAACAATGAATTAGTATTCCAACTCTCTCACATTGTCTCCAACATTTATCACCTTCCTGTTCTGTCATGTTAGCCAGTCTGATAGGTATGATGTGGTATCTCAGAGTTGTTTTGATTTACATCTCTTAATCAATAGTGATTTAGAGTATTTTTTCATATGACTATAGATATCTTTAATTTCTTCCTCTGAAAACTGCCTGTTCATATCCTTTGATCACATCAATTGGGGAATGACTTGTATTTTTGTATATTTGACTCAGTTCTCTATATACTTTAGAAATGAGGCCTTTATCACAGGCACTAGCTGCAAAAATTCTTTCCCAGTTTTCTACATTCCTCTGAATCTTGGTTGCTTTGGGTTTAGTTATGCAAAAACTTTTCAGTTTAATGTAATCAGGATTATCCATTTTGCATTTCATAATGCATTCTGTCTCTTCTTCAGTCAAAAATTCTTCCCTTCTCCATAAATCTGATAAATACACTATTCCTTGTTCCACCAATTTGTTCATAGTATCAATTTTTATACCTAGATCATGTACACATGTGGACTTCATTCTTGTGTACAATGTCAGGCATTGGACTATGCCTAGTTTCTGCCACACTATTATCCAGTTTTCCCAGCAACTTTTGTCAAACAGTGAGTTCTTATCCCAGAAGCTGGGGTCCTTGGGTTTATCAAGCAGTAGATTGCTATATTAATTGCCTACTGTGTCTTGAGTACGTAGCATATTCTACTTGTCTACCCTTCTGTCTCTTAGCCAGTACCAAGTGGTTTTGATAATTGCTGCTTTGTAATATAATTTGAGATCTAGAAGAGCTAGGCCACCTTCCCTAGCATTTCTTTTCATTAGTCCCCTTGATATTCTGGACTTTTTGTTCTTCCAGATGAATTTTGATATTATTTGTTCCAGCTCTAGAAAATAATTATCTGATAGTTTAATTAGTATGGCACTAAATAAGTAAATTAATTTAGGTAGAACTGTCATTTTTATTATATTGGCTCGGCCTACCCATGAGCAACTGATGTTTTTCCACTTCAGTACGACTTTATTTGTGTGAAAAGCGTCTTGTAATTGTGTTCATTTAGTCCCTGGGTTTGTTTTGGCAAGTAAACTCCCAAATATTTTATAGTGTCTACCCTAGCTTTAAATGGGATTTCTCTTCTATCTCTTGCTGTTGGGCTTTGTTAGCAACCTATAGAAATGCAGAAGATTTGTGCAGGTTTATTTTGTAACCTGCAACTTTGTCAAAGTTGTTCATTATTTCAAGTAGTTTTTTACTTGAAACTCTGGAATTCTCTAAGTATATCATCATCATGCAAAGAGTGATAACTTAGTTTCTTCTTTGCCTATTCTAATTCCTTCAATTTCTTTATCTTCTCTAGTTGCTACAGCTAACATTTCTAGTACCATATTGAATAAGAGTGGTGATAATGGACATCCTTGTTTCACCTCTGATCTTACTGGAAATGTATCTAGCTTATCTCCATTGCATATAATGCTTGCTGAAGGTTTTAGGTAGATATTGCTTATTATTTTATGGAAAATTCCCTTTATTCCTATGTTCTCCAGTGTTTTTTTTTAAATAAGAATAAGTGTTGTATTTTGTCTAAAGCTTTTTCTGCATCTATTGAGATAATCATATGGTTTCTGTTAGTTTTGTTGTTTGTATGATTGATAATGCTAATAGTTTTCCTAATATTGAACCTACCTTGTATGGATATGAATCCTACCTGATCATAATGTATTATTCTCATGATAAGATGCTATATTCGTTTTGCTAAAATCTTATTTAAAACTTTTGCATCTATATTCATTAGAAAAATGGGTCTATAATTTTCTTTCTCTGTTTTGTCTCTTCCTGGTTGAGGTATCAAAACCATATTCGTTTCATAAAAAGAATTTGGAAGGACTCCTTCTTCCCCAATTTTCCCAAATAGTCTATATAATGTTGGAATTAACTGTTCTTTAAATGTTTGATAGAATTCACTTGCAAATCCATCCTACCCTGGAGATTTTTTCCTAGAGAGTTTATAGATGGCTTGTTCAATTTCTTTTTCTGAGATGGGGTTGTTAAAGTATTCGACTTCCTCTTCTGTTAATCTGGGCAATTTATATTTTTAAAAATACTCATACATCTCATTTAGATTGTCGAATTTATGGGCATAAAGTTGGGCAAAGTTATTTTTAATTATTGTTTTAATTTCTTCCTCATTGAAGATGAGTTCACCCCTTTCATTTTTGATATTGGCAATTTGGTTTTCTTCTTTCTTTTTGTTAATCAAATTGACCAAAGGTTCATCAATTTTATTAGTTTTTTCATAAAACCAACACTTATTTTTATGTATTAGTTCAATAGTGTTCTTAATTTCAATTTTATTAATCTCTCCTTTGGTTTTCAGTATTTCTATTTGGTATTTACTTGGGGATTTTCAGTTTGTTTTTTTCTAGCTTTTTTAGCTGAATGCCCAAGTCATTGATCTCTTCTTTCTCTATTTTATTCATGTAGGCATTCAAAGATATAAATCTTCCCCTAAGAACTTCTTTTTGTAGTATCCCATAAGATTTGTAGGTTGTCTCATTATTATCATTCTCTTGAATGAAACTATTGATTGTTTCTGTGCTTTGTTTTTTAACCCACTTCTTTAGGATTAGATTATTTAGTTTCCAATTAAGTTTTGATTTATCTTTCCATGGCTTTTTATTACATATAATTTTTGTTGCATAATGATCTGAGAAAAATGCATTGACTATCTCTGCCTTTCTGCACTGGATTGTGAGGTTTGTATGCCCTAGAACATGGTCAGTTTTTGTATATGTGCCTTGTACTGCTGAGAAAAGGTATATTCCTTTCTACCCCCCTTCAATTTTCTCCAGAGATCTATCATATCTACCTTATCCAGAGTTTTATTCACTTCCTTAACTTCTTTCTTGTTTATTTTAAGGTTAGATTTATCAAGTTCAGAGAGGGGGAGGCTGAGGTCTCCCACTAGTATAGATTTGCTGTCTATTTCTTCCTGCAACTCCCCCAATTTCTCCTCTAAGAATTTGTGTGCTATGCCACTTGAAGCATACATGTTTAGTAATGATATTGCTTCATTGTCTCTGGTGACTTTTCGCAGGATATAATTTCCTTCCTTATCTCTTTTGATTAAATCTATTTCTGCTTTCGCTTTGTCTGAGATTAGGATTGCTACCCCTGCTTTCTTACATCAGCTGAAACGCAATATATTCTGCTCCAACCTTTTACTTTACCCTATGAGTATCTCCCTGTTTCAAATGTGTTTCTTGTAAACAACATATTGTTGGATTATGGCTTTTAATCCATTTTGCTATCCATCTCTGTTTTATGGGAGAGTTCATTCCATTCACATTCACAGTTCTGATTACAATCTGTGTTTTTCCCTCCATCCTCTTTCCCACCATTTGAACTTTTAGTTCTCCTGTCTCCCTTCCCCTCCTCAATAGTGTTTTCACTTTTGACCACTACCTCCTTCAGTGTTCCCTTCCTTCTTTCAGTCTCCCTCCCTTTTACTCCCCTTTACCCTTACTACTTCTTCCCTCCCTTTTAGTTTCCCCTTCCCTTTCTTCCCCCTTCCCCTCCTACTGCCCATAGAGCTAGTGAGATTTATATACTTAAGTTTATTATTCCCTCCTTGAACCAAATCAAATGAGAGTACCTCTCAAACAACACTCACCTTCCTCCCCTTTTTCCCTCTACTATAATATGATTTTGTACTTCTTCCTGTGATGTAATTTGCCATTTTGTGCTTCCTCCTTTTCACCTCTTCTGTTACCATCCCTTCACATGCTTGAATAACATTTTTGTCATCACATCATATACTTCATACCTGTTCCCTCTATCTATATATATCCCTTTTATATTTCATAAAAATACACAATTCTCAAGATTAACAAATATCATCTTCCCTTATAGGGAGGTAGACAGTTTGCCCAAATTGAGTAACAAGTTCTTCTTTTCCCTTGTTTACCTTTTTATGTCTCTCTTGAGACCTGCGTTTGAAGATTGAATTTTCTATTGAGTTTTGGTTTTTTTTGTCAGGAAGGTCTGGAAGTCCCTTATTTAGTTGAATGTCCATCTCCTTGCCTGAAATATTATGCTGAACTTTGCTGGTTCATATTCCAATTCCTTCAATCTTTTAATGTAGAAGCTGCAAGGTCCTGTGTGATCCTGACTGTAGCTCCTCGATATTTGAATGGTTTCTTTCTGGCTGCCTGTAGTATTTTCTCCTTCACTTGATACTTCTGGAATTTGACAACAATATTCCTTGATGTTTTCAGTTTGGGATCCCTTTCAGGAAGTGAATGTTGGATTCTTTCAATAACTATTTTTCCTCCTGGATCTAGGATCTCTGTGCAGTTTCCTTGATGATTTTCTTGGAAAATGTTGTCCAGTCTCTTTTTTTCTTCATGGTTTTCTTGTAGACCAATAAATCTTAGATTTTTCTCTCCTGGATCTATTTTCCAGGTTAGTTGTTTTTCCAGTGAGATATTTTGCATTTTCTTCTATCTTTTCATTCTTTAGATTCTGTTTCACTGATTCCTGATGTCTCATAGAGTCATTAGCTTCTACTTGCCCAATTCTTATTTTTAATAATTGTTTTCTTCAGTTAACTTTTGCATCTCTTTTTCCATCTGTCCAATTAATCCTTTTAAGGAATTGTTTCTCCAGTTAATTTTTGTTCTTTCTTTTCCATTTGTCTAATTTTCCCAGTTAGGTTTTGTGCTTCCTTTTCCATTTGTTCAATTTTCCTTTTTAAAGAGCTGTTCTCTTCATAGAATTCTTTTTTTTTTTATACTTTTAAAATCATTGGCCAGTTTCTCTTCTATTTCCCTCTTCAGCTGTTCCAGGAGAGCTCTTTATGCCTGCAAGCAGTTCATAGTCCCTTCTCAAGTTTCAGATGGGAGCACAGTCTCAATACTGACCTCTTTGTTATTTGTGTTTTGGTCCTTGTCCCCATTGAAAGATTCTATGGTCTTTTCATTCTTACTTTGCTTCTTCTTACTCTTGATGATGATGTTTTGTGTATTATGGCCTCTAGTTCTTTCAGCTAGAAGCTGGAGAACCTGCTGTTGAGCTGGCTGGTGTAAGAAAGGAAAGAGCAAGTGTTTCTTTTTTCTTTTTGTTTTGTGTTTCCCTGGATTAGCCCTATGGTTAGCTTGTTAAGTGTGGGGGAGTGGTGGTCTGGTCATGGGAGATCTTCTCAGCTGAGTTGGAGCAAAGGCAAACTTAGTGCTTGGTGTTCCTGGCTGCCTTCTCAGTTCCCCTGGAGTGCTGGGGCACACCTTGGTCCTAGTGCGAGGCTCCACCCCCCTGGGCTCTGGATCTCCTCTTGGTTGGTTTGCTGATGTAGAGCTGTCACCACAGTGACAGGAGTATTCCTAGCCTCAGGTGCTATGAGACTTATTTGCCCCTTCTGCTGATCCCACTGATCCAGGATTTTTCTGGGGAAATATTTTATGGTTATTTTAAGGTAAACAAGGGGAGGGGGAGAGAGCATTTACTGATCACTGCACCATTTTGGCTCTCAGAAGTTCAAATAGGTGACTTATAGATGTTTAATATGTGGGTTGATAGTCTCTCAGGAGGGACTGCGGCTGATACCTGGGGCTCAGTGGCTGTCACTCACTCAGCTCCACTGGTTTCTGGCCCTGTGCTACCACTTTGAAGTTCCATTGTGCTGCTGCTGCCTTAAGCTGCCCCACCCCAAGGCTTTTCTGCTCAGCCCTGCCATGACGGCACTAGCCGTGCTGTATGCTGTATGCTCCTCCACCTTTGTGGAACAGATTCTTCCCATTGACCTTGCAGTCTGTCCTGGTCTGTGGATCTGCCACAGTCTGTCTCCTATTGGATTCTGCACCTCCAAAATTTGGTCAGATTCTCTTTTTATAAGTATCTGAAGGAGTTTGTCTAAGAGCTTAGGTGAGTAGTTGCTCTCCACCATCTTGGCTCCACCAAGGCAGATTTATCCTGGGAGCAAGACTTGAATACTTAAGCTGTATCTATCTTACATTTATCCAATGCCTTCACTACTTGCATTGAGAGGCAAAATGTGGTAATGCTCAGAGCCTTAGATTTAGCAGTAGAATGCTTGAGCTCTAGACCCATCTCTGTCATTTACTATTTGTGTGACTTGGAGCAAGACTTCCTCACATGTAAAATGAGTGGCTAGACTAATTCTCTTTACTTTAACCACCAGCTGCTGCTGCTCCTCACTAACCAGATCTTGGTCAATATCAGGCATAAGAATTTGGGTAGTCTCATGTTAAGCCTGAAGGTTATGTACTAAGTGGAAATTCTGATGAATGACTAAGATCATTGTGAGTCTCTTAATATGCAAATCTCTGTCTTTGTCACAGTCTGTCTCTATCTCTACAGTTCTCTCTATCCATATATGTAAAATCAGCTATCTATACCCATATGTATATATGCATCTATTTCTATATTCATAGCTTTACCTACAACTACAGTTATATCTCTATTTCTCTCTCCATGATGTATATATATATATATATATATAATATGTATGTGTATAACTGTATTTCTATCATCTCCATTACTTTCTCTCTCTCCATAGCTACACACACACACACACACACACACACACACACACACACACACACACATGCACCCAGAGCCATAACTATATCTACAGCTATATTTATAACTATATTCATAGGTATGTCCACAACTATGTAGATCTATATCCAAATCATGTATTTCTATATCCATCTCTCTCTCCACAAAAGCTACATGGATCTGTATCTATAACTTTATCTTCCCTCTCTCTCCCCATTTGTCTTCTCCTCTCTCTCCCCTTTTCCTTTGTTGTCTCTCTCTTTCTTCTTCTTCTCTCTCCCTTTCTCTCTGTCTTCCTCTCTCTCTCTCTCTCTCTCTCTCTCTCTCTCTCTCTCTCTCTCTCTCTCTCTCTCTCTCTCTCTCTCTCTCTCCCCCAAGGTTGGGCCTCTATATCTTGCCCAGGCTGGAAGTATAGGGGCGATTCATAGGCTTGACCTCACTACTGAGGTTGTACACAGGTCTTGACCTGCTTCATTTTGCCATTGGCATCCTGTTCCTGTTTCCCACTCCTTAGGAAGTCTGGTTTCACCCCCCCTCCCAAATTCCCATTTTATGAGACATCCATGAAAGTTATGCCTACCCTAAACGTAATTCAGCTCATAACTCCCTTATCTCCTTCTGAACCTTCAGTATCTCCCTACCTCCCTTTTAAATCTGTGTTGTCTTTTCCCATTAGAGTGTGTGCTTCTTGAGGGTAAGAACTACTTTGCTTTTTGTTGGTATTTATATTCCATGAATTTAGTACAAATTCTTGGCACTTGGTAGCTGCTCAACAAATGCATTGTGTCTGCCCTACTCCTATGTTTCTTGCAAATTTTAATATTTCTTTCAATTGTGAATCTGGGCAATAGACCACTATTCTGACAAAGGGCCCATAGGCTTACCAGACTGGTTAAAGGATCTCTGACTCAAAAATGATTAAGAGCTCTTGATCTAGGGGGAATGATTAATGTAGATTTTCCAAGTTGAGTGATCTCTGAACTCCCATCTATTTGCCAAACACTGCTTTTCCCTGACATTGCTGCAGTTCATGGAACCCTAATCAAAGGACTTTGTCATAATGAATCCAACTCTATGCAGTAAAGAATAGGAAAACATGGATGCTTCCATATAGTGCTTTATTCTTTGCATATAAAAATGGAAGTAATAAAACAACATTTAATAAAAGGTCTATCCAATGGATATGTGCTGGATACTTCTGTTAGATCCTGGCAGCACTTGTGTCTTCTCAGATAGTAAAGAGGATACAATTTGTACATGACAACGGATGTGTTGTTCAGAACCCAGTAGTTTTAGAGAAGATACAGTTTGACTTGTTTTTCCAGGGCACTTCCTCTGTTAAGTAGATAAAAGAATATGCAAAATGCAATCTACTCTTTCCTTCATTCCCCAACTGGTATTCAACTCATACTTTCATTAGGATGTTGGTTGATTATTGTCCTTTGTTCTCAAAGAGGACCAATATGACATCACTGTGCTAGAGTCAAGTTTCAGTGTATCTGATTGTGACTGATCAGACCAATGCAAATTCGGAATGCTCTACCACAGACTGGGCACAGATAGTATATGTGAGCATTTGGAGTGGATACTCTTAATTTTCACATCCTGTGTTTCCTTTGAGCTGTTTCAATTCTGCTTTGCTCATAGAGCACAGTACCATTTTTAATGTGGGCATGCCATGTTGAGTGGTCCTGTGTCAGTGTCTCCCATGTCACATAATTCCAAAGTTTTTAAGCGAGACCTTGAGAGTGTCCTTGTATTACTTCTTCTGATCGCTGTGTGAGTGTGCCCTTTGTGAGTTCTCCATAAAATAGTCTTTTTGGCAAGCATATGTTTTGCATTCAAACAACATGGTCAGCCCATTATAGTTGTGTTCTCTGAAGCAGGGTTTGAATGCTTGGCAGTTTAGTTTGAGTAAGGACTTCAGTGTCTGATACCTTATCATCTTACCAGGTGATCTTCAGAATCTTTTGAAGACAATTAAAATGGAAGTGACTCAGTTTCCTGGTATGGCACTTGTAGACTGTTCAGGTTTCATAGGCATACAACAATGAGGTCAACACAATGGCTCTGTAAGACCTTCAGTTTGGTAGTCAGTCTAATACTTCTTTTCTCTCATACTTTCCTTTGGAGCCTCCCAAATACTGAGCTAGCTCTGGCAATATGTACATCAGCCTCAGTACGCTACCAAGGTAAGTGAACCTTCAGATGAAGACTCTGGAACCCTGGGCCCAGGTCTCAGTTCTTCTTTAAAGAAAAGAACTTAGGACCTTACAAAGATTGAAGGAAACTCCCACCCACAAGGCTTTTCTGTTTATTATTATCTTGTTGGCAGACCTATAATTACTTTTTACCTTGTCTCTCTCATCAGTGATGAAGGAGGGGGCCTGAAGTCATCAGCAATCACTATTAATGGAAAAGCAGCCACTACCATTTTGTCCTGGCATTTTAAAACTTAGAACCTTCAATTTAAGTGAAGAGGTAGAGTATCTCCTTTTCAGACCCTGACCATGTTTGAGAACCTTTCCCATTAGGAACCATCTGCTTGCACACTCCTCTACCACTTTCTACCTGGCAGTCACACCCTGATCACACCATGCAGAGAATGGGTCAAAGAGAGGGGTGTGACATCTCTTTGGTCATTTCTTATCTAACATTCTGTGAATCTAGTCTCTGATGGGAGGAATGGATCGTCTGTACTACTTGGAGGCTCTTTATCTCTTATGGAGTTCTGGCCATGGGGACGATAGTATAAATCTAGGAATAGCAATCTATCAATAAAGCTTTATTGAGCCCTCATACAGGTCTCACAACTTGCCGGCCAATCTGGCAAGTACACAATCAGTATCAAACATGTCCCTTGCTCTCCAAGAGTCTCTTGGACAGCAAGAAGATCAAATCAGTCAATAATTAAAGTAATTAATTCAGGATACTCACTGGAAAGTCAAATACTGAACTAAATACTTTGGCCACTTAATGAAAAGATGGCATTCGCTGGAAAAGACCCTGATGTTAGGAAAGATTGAAGGCAAAAGAAAAAGTTGATGCCAAAGGATGAGATGGATAGAACTGTCTTGGAGGCAATGAATATGAACTTAGACTTTGAGAGACTGGGGAGAATAGAAGGGCCTGACATGTTATAGTCCAGGAGGTCAGGAAGAACTGGACATGACTGAATGACTAAAAAATAACAACCCAAGAAATAATGAGGAAACAAAATGCACGCAATAAATAGGTACCACTAATACAATACTTGAAGAAACTTGATCTTTGGGGAGCATTTTGGAACTGAAGAGCTTAGTTACCCCTGGCTATGGTCTCTGGAGGATTGGTTCAATGAGTGGGTCTTAGGACCATTCTATATCTGGAAGGGACCTGAAAGGCAATCTCCTTTAAGCCCTTTATTATACTGATAAGGAATCCAAGGTTCCCCTACCTCTCATGGTCAAATGAGAGCTATAAAAATACTAGCTGTTATGATGTGACTTGCCCATGGTTGTACAACATAATAAGCTACATAGATAAGACTTGAACCTTGATTCTCCAAGTCCAAACTAAGCACTATTTCTCTAGTACTGCACTGCCAACAGAGAGGAAGATGTCTGGGGTGAAGAAGCTTGGTTTCAGCGGGGGAGATCAGATCAAAATACTTCCTCTTGGTTAATATATCTTGAACAAACATTGGCACTGCTGAAAGACAAGAGAGAGAAGGTTCGATTGTATTAAGGAAATTGTTCAACACTCTCAGTGGTGAGATCTTTGTCTTTCTGTCTCTCTCTGTCTCTGTGTCTTCTCTGTCTCTCTCACATACACATGCATACAACCTAAATATTTTGACAGCAATATTTTCTCAAGGCTTCCATATAGTCATGAATCATAGGAGAAAAATAACAATTGCTAGCAATCTATAGGGCAATAGAATGGTGCACAAGAGATGTAAATAAACATATTGCCTGTGATGGCAAGTACACAGGAAGTCATCTAAATTATATTGTCCGGGAATGGTTGGAAGAATGAAGAATAGGTGATCACAAATGGAATACCTGAGTGTTGCAGTGATACCCACATCATGTTGGATGACTTCAATGAAGGTCTCCAGTACCTTGGATAAATCTATCCTGGGTAATTTATGGGAAGAAAGCTTAGGGTCTCTAGTCAGAAGGCAACTACTTCTCTCCTGAACAAACTGTATTATGTATTTGACCTATACCTCCCCACTGACATTACTTCATGTATATTTTGTATTTATTTTTCTATGCACCTATTATTTTCTTCCAAACAGGATAGAAGCCCCCTGAGATCAGGTACTATTTGCCACAGGCACTCACTAGCTATATAATTCTCTAATCTCAGTTTCCTCATCTGTAAAATGAGGATGATAATAGCATTTACGTTAAAGAAATGTTTAAGGAATCAAATGAAATAACATGTGAACAACTTTGCTCTACGTAAAGTGCTACATAAATGCTACTTATAATTATTATTGTCATCATCATCATCATCATCATCATTTTCTTAATTCAATTTTTGTCTATTTCACTAATACCTATTAAGTTGCTTGGCACACTGTATGTACTTAATAATTTTGTTTTCAGTTGGATTGAACCAATTTCTGCCTGTTGAAACCTCTGGAATGTTTTATTTTGAAATGGCTGTTCTCCCCCCCCCCTTCTTTCTCTCCCTCTCTCTCCTTCTCTGTCTCTCACTCTATTAATTTTCCTAGTCCTTGACCAGGACAAATAGGAGAAAGCTAATCCTAATGCAGAGAGTTCATTGAAAGTCTTGATGGACTCTATCTAGTCTGTAGCACAGTGGGTGGTTGCACAAATGGAGGTTTTCTGGATATTCCTAATGCCATTTCAGCAAAGTTCAACATCTGGGATTCCTTTACAGCCTCCCCAAGCCCTAGTTACATAACAAAGTGGGAAAGAAGAGATAAAAAGCCAAACCATTGAACTGCATGAAATCTCTAGCTGTCTTCAAATATTGGGCTGGTACTTTCTCTATTTCAATTATTTTTTAAGATCATCTCATTTAGTGCTATGTAATAGTTTTGGGAAATTCTAATTCTTAGAAGAGAGCAGCTAGAGTTGGAAGCAATTGTAATTAGGACCACACTCTGACTGAACCTCTTAGAATTATCAGTCCTCATTCCCTTCCTTGGAGATATTTGGCATTTGCTCCTCTAGCAGAGGGGTCAGATAAATTGCATCTTCTTTTGGCCTTAGTATTCTACAATTCAGCCTGTTGTTGCTTCAAGAGAATTCTCTTAAAATAATAACTAGCAATTAAATAGTACTTTTAAGTTTGCAAAGTCACTTTCTATATGTTTTTTCATTTGTGATACACAAGAATCCTATGAGGTTGGTAGTCCATTTGATAAATGAGGAAATTCAAGTCATTTATGCTCAGGATTGGAGCTGAAATCTAGACATGTAGAGAGACCTGACTAGGCCTCTTTCCACTAAACTCTGTTACCTCTTAAAGATTTGTCAGATACTTTACAAATGTTATCTCATCTGAGATATTCCATATACAAAGAAATGGACTAACGAAATAGAAGAGACACACTTTTTCTGGAAATAACATTAATTTTTCTAAATGAACATCCCTTTAACCTTTGATTCATAGTTAATCATTCTTGGCCAGAATTTTTCAGAGTTGATTGCTATTTATTCTCTAAGACAGGGGTGGGGGGAGAGTTGAAGGAAATATTCTGGTTAATAAAACATTCAGTTTGACTTAACAAATATTTTCATTAAGATCTATGTGCAGAACAGTGTGCTAAGGGCCAAGGTAGATACATAGTTCTGTTAAACCATTGTCTTTTGACCTCACAGAGTCTAGTGAGACAAATTACCATATGTAGCATATAAGGATTACTAATTTTCAATGAATTCAGAACCCAAGAGACATTTGACACTAAAGCTAAACTGAGCATAACTGGTCATTCAGAAGGCACCTTAAGAGCTTACAATGGCTTAGGATCACTATTTGAGTATATTATCATTTTATAAAAGATAACAGCTTGCAAGTAAAGAAGATATGGAAGACTTGGTGATTTGAGAAGCTTATTGGGAGATGTCCAGTGAGGAGGTAAAAATTACTTCATTCCCTGTGGTTTTGGGGGACTATATCAGATCCACTGAACTTACTAGCTATGCAGGTCACTTAACCTCTGTTTGCCTCAATTTCCTCAACTGTAAAATAGGGGTAATTGTTGTGAGGGTCAAATAAAATAACATTTGTAAAAAGCACTTAGCACAATACCTGGAACATAGTAAGCATTCTGTAAATATTGTGTATTTTTATTGTTATTGTCATTATTATTCCCTTCTCTCTATGTCTCAGTAGCCTTTACAGAAAGTCCACTAGATCAGGTGAACTACTCCTTAGGTCTTAGAAGAACTGGCAGCTGAAATTACTTGGTCACTGTCCATAAGCTTTGAAAAAAAGGAGAAAGGGAAAGACATTGTAGAATTCTGCGTCTACTCTAGTTACCTTTTTATGCTGATGATTTTCACCCTGGAATCCCCATTTGAGGAAGTACCCGTGCAAATCATTTTTCAATTCTAACCTGACTTAACTCTTGACTCTCTGGAACCTTCCACTGTGTTCCCACATGAACACACTCTTTCCTCTTTTACCCCCTTTCTGGCTTCCTATTGCTTTCCTTCATTAAAGTGTAAGCTCCTTAAGGGCAAGGATTATCTTTTTTTTTTTTTTTTGCATGTTTTGAAATTTCTAGCACTTAGTATAACATTTGGCATTTGGTATTTGCTTAATGAATGCTCTCTGTAGTTTAACTATGAGCTAGACAAATGTTCTGATTTTCAAAAAACTTGATATTTCTCTGGCGAAATTCTCAGTTAAAATATTAAAGGAAGGGTATATGATAATTCAGAAGAGAAAACCATGCTTACAAAGAACCAGCTGGGATGGCTTTATCAAAAATATGTTAAGGAAACCTTATTTCCTTTTAAAACAAGTTTATCAAACTGGGATATTATTAAGATATCTGAAAAAGTTTCTTATGGCATTTTTGTGGAAAACAAGGAGACATATGAGTTAAATAGTAGTGCAATGAAATGAATTAAGAACAGGTTGAAGGTTGTTGTTCAGTCATTTCAGTCATGTCCTACTCTTTGTGACCCCATTTTGAGTTTTCTTGGCAAAGATATTGAGTGATTTGCCATATCTTTCTCCAGCACATTTTACAGATGAGGAACCTGAGGCAAACAGGAGGAAATGACTTGCCCAGGCTCACACAGCTAGTAAGGCCAGCTTTGAATTCAGGAAGATGAGTCTTCCTCACTTCAGGTCTGGCACTCTATCCACTGTGCCACCTAGATACTCAACTGATTGAATAAAGCCAAGTCTAATAAAGTGAATTTTATATAGATACATTTAAACTCTTACACTTGAGTTCAAAACATCAACATTACAAGCACAGAATAATGAAATCTTGGCTAGAGAGTCACGTATGAAAAAAATCTGTGGGTATTAGTGGAATACAAGCTCAATATGAATCGTCTATTCAATATAGTAGTCAAGAAAGCAAATACAAAATTAGAATGTATTAAGAGAAACAGTATCAAAGATAAAGAATGGACCATGGTCAGATCATAACTGGAGTATCATGTAAAGTTCTGATTACCTCATTTTAGGAAGGAAGTTGACAAGCTGGAGACTGACTAGAGGAAGGCAACTTCCTCTGGTGAAGGGGTAAAGGCTTTCAAGATGATGCCAATTCAGGATCATTTGGAAAAACTGGGAATGTTTAGCCTGGAAAGAGACTTCAAAGAACACATTGGCTGTCTTCAAATGCAAAAATGGCTGTCATGTAGAAGAGGGATTGATTTTGTTGTGCTTGGCCTCAGAGGACAAAACTAGGAAATGGGGGTAATGTTGTAAAGAGTCCAACTTATGGTTGATGTCAAGAAAAGTTTTCTAACAATGACAGCTGTCCAAAAGTGGAATCATCAACTTGAAGGTCTTTCAGAAGAAAATGGATAAAGGAACCACCGTTAAATTCGTTTTGGGGTATGGGTTGGACTAGATGGCTTCTGAGATCCCTTCCAATTCTGAGATTCTTTGATTTTGTGACCAAGTGTGGTGCATTGTGCCATATAGGCCCTAGTTGGAAATCCCTCTTGCCCAAGTATTTATCTTTTGTGTGTCTCATTTCTGGGAGTCCACTAATACAACATTCCTGCATGTGGTTCTGTGGCTTTGTCATCATTATTTGTTTATTGCCATGAACAAAGAGAACAAGAGAACAATTCTAGAATAAACTCACTTTCTTTGATCTATTGGACTCTCATGTCACTCAACTTCCATCTTACACTTTGAGTCATATATACCTCTGGAGGGGTCACTCTGTAAGATATATCACTATGTAAGAACTGCCAAGCATTTCTGAGTGGAACTTCTAATGGTCCTTGTACAAAATATGTTTTTTTTTGTTTAATATATTTTATTTTTTCCTAATTGCATGTTAAAACTTTTTTTTACATTTAAAAAATAGTTTTGAGTTCCAAATTCTATCCTTTCTCCCTCCTTGAGATGGCAAGCAATCGGGTATAGGTTATACATGTACAGTCTTGTAAAATATTTTCACATTAATGATTTATACAAAATATATGTTAAGATTGAGTGGAACAATGGTCTGGTGGGCCAGGATGTTGCTTCTGTATGAAGTAGAGAGAAAGGTTCACCTGAAAGCAAACGTTGCATTTTGGATAAGGAATTTACAAGTAGCATGATTTAGATTAGCGGGTCTACACCCATTATATAACTGGATGATGGCTTAGACTCTTAATTATTAAGGCATACATACTTTAGTTTTAATAAGCTCACAGTAAGAATCTAGAACTGAAAAAGGATCTTAAAGGCACTTAGATGAACAAATACATTTTTACAAATGAGGTTCAAGGAAGTTAAGCGACTTGCGTAAGATCACACAGGAAACGTAAGTAAATAAGTGAGTAAACACCATTTTATTCCAAAACCAGTGCCCTTTCCACCAAATCGGTCCATGTTGCCGGAAAGAATGGAGAAACCACCATAAAAAAAGATGTTTAAAGCCTAACCACAATTGCAAAAGTATGTGGATTATGTCTTTCTTTTTCATTGGCATTTCTACATTCTCTTCCTCCTCTTTCACATACCATTTTGGAGTCAGAGGATCCAGTTCTGCTGTTTGTTATCTGGGTGACCCTGGATAAATTATTTAACTACTCTGAGATTCAGTTCTTCATCTAAGGAATGAAAAGTTTAAGTTAGAGAAACTCTAAAATCTTTCCAGTTCTAAATCTATGATCCAATGATAATTCTAGAGGATGAAAAAGTCCCAGTTCTACCGTATTTGGCAGTATTCAGGAAACATCTGGAGTCAGGTGTTCAGAGCCAAAGCTGAAGAAGGAAATTGCTAAGTTAGAGCATACCCAGTTGAAGGTGAATAGGATGGTGAAAACACTTAGAAATCATGTTATATAATCATAATAAGAGACTCATAAAAGTAGTGAATAAGAACATTTACCCTGGAAAAGAAAATTCTCCAGGGGATGGGTACATGATCATCGTTTTCAAATACTTAAAGCTTTGTCATGTGGAAAAGGAATTTGATTTATTTTTATGTAGCTCTAGAGGACAAACTGAGAAAAGCCAATGGGTGGAAGCTACAAGGAGGCAGATGCTAGATAAATACAAGAGAACTTTAAGCACTAGAACTGACCCAGAATGGAACAGATTGCTTTGCAAAGGACTTTGCCCTGATTAAAAGTGGTTAAGTTGAGGCTGGATGAACATCTGTCCAGGTTTTTATAGATGATATTTCTAGTTTGTGTAAGAGGTAATACCAATGATTTTACAAATCATTAGCCCCTTAAAGATTAGGAGTGAACTTTAGAATTCCTTTGGATACCTGGAGCTCCAAAGCCAATATTTGGAAATATTATTCAAATATTAGGACACATTTATTGATAATGTTAATATTATGATATTTGTGTTTTAATGTAGGTCTTTAATGCTGTAATGCAATAGAATTAATTAATTGGGGAATTTGGGGCAAACTGATAGTATTCACTCAGTAGCTCCTACTACTCCTATAATAAGTATAGGATGGGTGGTTGATAAAAGTGAACTTTGTGCACAGGAGATGAGAAGTCCTGCCACGATCCAGCATTTTCCTCCAATACTGCTTAACGGTTTGCTATCTGAGTGTTACGGTGTTAAGGACGCTGGCTGGGGGGTCAAACATGGGTTCCTATCCTGCCTCTGATGCTTATCACATCTGCAACCTTGAGCAAGTCAATGAACTTTCCTGAGCCTCAGTTTCTCCATGTGCAAAATGATGTGATTAGACTAGATGGTTTCTGAGGGCTCAATCAGATACGTGGTTCTACAAATCTATTGCTTTTGGATGAAACCATCTGAATTAGTCTCAATTCCTTCCTGTGAAATATCTTCAGACTTGGCTTCAATGGAAGACTCTGTTCCTTCCTTTATTGATTGACTAACTTATACATTGCCATATCATAACTCTTTAATCTGTCATTTTGTTAGTGTGAGGAATTCCTAGTGAGGAAAACTCTAATTATATATATGAGAGATTGTTCCACCATGGAGAGAGTTTCACCAAGGAGAGAGTTGTTTGGGGCTCTGAACAATTAATGGATTGGATCAGAGTTACAATGAATACCTGTCAGACATGGGAATTGAATCTAATTATTTTTTAATGATTCTGTGGCTGGTTATCTATCAATTATATTCTATCTTTCCTTATCCAGATAATAAAAGGACCACTTTTTCTGTTTTCTCAACATTTCCCTCCCCTAACTCCACTCCAACTTTGCTCACTCTTTTCCCTGTGCCCTTTGGAATTTTCATCCCATTGTGAAACTTGTCTTCATTCTGGACTCTACACAATCATCTCTACTCACACTTAGTAAGTTCTCCCTATCTACTAGTTCCTTGCCTTCTACTTTTAAATTGACCTAATTTCCCCCCATTCTTCATTAATCTCAACTGGACCTTACCATCTCTTCAAATCATCATACTCTTCTCTCTCCTCACTTTTTAGCCAAACTCCTAGAAGAAACTTGCTACACATGTTGTCTTTACTTTCTCTCCTCCTACTCACTCCTCATCCTTTTACAGTCTGGCTTTTGGCATCATCATCAAACTGAAACTGGACTCTTTAAATGTACTAGTGATTTCTTCATTCCCACATATGTGAGGATTTTCTCATTCCTCATCCTTCTTGACTTCTATTCTGCTGTTGACTCTATTGACCATTCTCTCTTCTCAGGAGGAAGATATTGTCTCTTTTCTGTATTTTCATGGCATTTTTTTCTCCTGATTCTCTACTCAGTCTTCTTTTCTGGATCATTACCTTTATCATACCCTGAAATTGTGATGAACCTCAACATTTTCTCCTGGGTCCTCTTCTCTTTCCTACTCTGAGATCTCATTAGTTCTTTTAAGTTTAATTATCATATCTGTATAAATGACTCAGATGGACAGCTAGGTGCCACAATGGATAGAGTACAGAGCTGGGAGTCAGGAGGACCTGAGTTCAAATCTGGCCTGAGACACTGACTACATGTGGAACCCTGGGCAAGTCACTTAGCAGTTTACCTCAGTTTCCTGATCCACAAAATGAGCTGAAGAAAGAAATGGCAAACTACTCCAGTCAAGAAAGCCCCAAAAGGAGTCACAAAGGGTTGGATATGACTGAAACAACTCAACAACAGCAAGAAAATGACTTGTGGATCTATCTTTCCAGTCCCAGTTTTTCTTCTATGCTCCAAACCTTCATCACCAATGCATATTGGGGATCTCAATCTGGATGTACTTCAAACTCATTATCCAAAGCTGAACTCATTATCTTTCTTTCAAACTTACCCTTCCACCAAACTTCCATATTTTTGTCAAAGGCATCATAACTCTTTATGTCTCAAGGTTATAACTTCTACTCATCAGTTTCCCTTACTCTCTCTATATATACAAATACTTGTCAAAAGTTGTTTGTACTTGCCCAGTATCTTTTTTGTTCAACTCTTTCTTTCTATTTACACAGTCACCACTATAATAATTTCTCCTCTAGACTATTGCAAGGGATATAGGAGGTTAGGAATTTGGAGAAAACTTCATATGGAAATGTAGAGAGAACAAATGGGTCTCTCTCAGTTTTTAGTTGTAATCACTACTACTTGTCTGATTATATATAGCAGTACTTCACCATTCAGGTAGCAGTATGAACTTGGACAAGGTCTCTGACATGTAGAAACTTAGACCTTAAAGGATTTTTCTATAGGAACATATACATTAAAAAGGAGACTGTCTTAAATAGACCTTTTTGAAGCTTCTATCTGGATTCAGCCAATGATCCTATATGTTTACTCAAAAGGTGGTCATCTCACCCAGGGTCTTTATCTGGGCTTTCTGGAAAACCTATGACCTTAAGTTTATGAGCTTATGTCCATTCAATGCAAATTATTTTTTTTGCCACCACATAGTTATTTTCACTATCTTGGCAGTCCTATGATTTGAACATAAGCTCTCCATGGATTTCTTAATTGGTTTCTTTGTCTCAAGTCTCTCTCACTCCAATCCATCCTCTAAACAACAGCCAAAATGATTTCCCTTAATTGCAGATCAAGGCTGTATGTAATCACAGATGTAGCTGTATCAAACTTAAGTGACTTCCTATTTCCTCTGGGATGAAGTATAAACTACTCAGTTTCACTTTTAATATCCTTTATAACCTGAGTCCATATAACACATTCACTATCCAGACACTATGATCTAGCCATATTGTTCTCCTTTCTGTTCCTTACACATGGCATTATGTACTGACCATCCTCTATGCCTAAAATGCACTTCCTTCTCATGTCTACCAGATAGAAAACCTCACTTTCTTTAAAACTCAGCTCAGGGAGAGGATGTAGGAAAATTGGAACACTAATACACTGTTGATGGAGTTGTGAACTGATCCAGCCATTCTGGAGAGTAATTTCGAACTACACCCAAAGGGCAACCAAACTGTGCATATCCTTTGATTCAGCAATATCATTGCTGGATATGTATCCAAAGAGCTCATAAAAAAGGAAAAAAAGACCTACATATGCAAAACATTTATAGCAGCCTTTTTATATGGTGGTGAAATATTAGAAATTGGGAGGATGCCTATCAATTGGGGAACTGCTAAACAAGCTGTGGTATATGAATGTAATGGAATACTACTGTGCAGTAAGAAATGATGAATGGACACGTCAGAAAAACCTGGAAAGACTTGTAAGAACTGATGCAAAGTGAAATGAGCAGAACCAGGAAAACTCTGTACACAGTATCAGCAACATTGTGTGATCATCAACTATGAATGACTCAGCTCTTCTCAGCAACACAATGTTCCAAGACAAGTACAAAGGACTCATGAAAGGAAATGCTATCTGTATCCAAATAAAGAACTGATGGACTCTGAATACAGATTGAAGAAATTTTTTCATTTAGTTTATTCTCTTTCATGTTTTTTTAAATCTGTTTCTTCTTTCACAACTGTGACTCCTATGGAAATATGTTTTAGCACATGTATAACCTATATCAAATTACCTACCATTTTAGGAAGAGGGGAGGGGAAAGAGGCAGAAAAATTGGAACTCAAAATTTTGTAAAAATGAATGCTAAAAATTGTCTTGGCATTGTTTTGGGAGAAATAATAAAATACTATTTTAAAAAACTCAGCTCAGGCACTGCCTTTTATATGAGATTCTTGTTCCTCCCTATCTGCTAGTGCCCTCCTTCACTAAATATATTGCATTTATTTTGTATTTCTCTTTCTCACTCTCTTTCTCTCTTCCTATACATATATATGTATATATATATACACATATATGTATGTATGTGCTATATGCACTTGTCTTTATTCTATGTACTTTTTAAAAATATGTGTAGAATGTAATCTCATTTAAGTAAGCATTATTTATTTTTGTCTTATTATCCATGATGCCTAACACATTTCTTGACACCTCATTCACACTCAATATCTATTGATTGATTAATGAGATATTTTGAATTTGTGTAGGCTGGTCTTTGGAACAGAATAGACTTTATCACTGGGTCTGCACTCAAAACTTTTACATGTTAGGACCCACTAAAACTTATGCTCCTCTGACATAACCCCAATAACCCAGAGATGTTTTCCATGGATAGAGAAGGTAGTGATAGTAGCTGCATAATATAGTGTAAAGAGGGCTGGTTTTGGCCTCAGAGGATCTGTTTTCAGATCATACCTCTGACATTGACTTTGGGTAATGCACTTGACCTCTCTTATACAGTTTCCTTATCTGTAAAATGAAGGAGGGGAGGGGCTTGGACTAGAGGCCTCTAAGATCTCTTCTGATAGTGGCCAGTTCTATTCCAACAACAGACTCACAATTCTACCTCTTAATATTGAAAGTGGAAGGCAATTTTATTGTAACACAAATACATTCTGGGGAGATATGAGATTATTCCTGCTGGGAAAATGATATAACTAGAACTTTGTTCATTTAATCTGTCTCTGAAAAACATGCCTGTTTCCATGGCTCATGTACCAGGGCAGCCAACCAGAAGGATATATTGAAACTATGACAACCAAGAACACGAACCAATTAGCAAAAGCTGTCAGATATAATCCTGCCCTGGAGTTGGAATCAGTGAAGACTTTGGGAATGACAACAAGGACTCTATTGCAATGTTAATGCAGAATGGTCTGAAGTTCAGGAGAAAAGTCTCAAGCATTAACTTCGAAAATATCTTCAGGGCAGGTCCAGAGAAGCCTACATAAACAGCACATAGGGACTAGCTACCTTGTCACTCAGTTACTAGTAGAGGAGAGGGTCAGACTAGGACTCCTGCTACACTGTCTACTGATGATTAGGACTGTGTATTGTCTTTTCTCTTTCAATCTCTAGGCTTGGATTGGTTTCCTGAATGTTGACCTAATAGACGACCTAATAGGATGAAAGACAGTGTCACATAATTTAGTAAACATTAATAAATGCTTATTGATTCATTTATGGATAGAATAAGAGTCAATAATACTTGCATTTGAATCCTGCATAAGATACTGGACAACCCTGAATAAGTTGCTTAGCCTCTTTTGCCTTCATTTTCCTCTTTGGTCAAATGGGGATCATAATAGCTGTAGCTTACCCCTTAGCTAAAGCTCACCCTAAAGAATTACTCTGAGGATCATATAAGGCAAATTTTGAAGCGCTTCACAAACCCTAGGTGGCTTATGCCAATGATGATGATTTTTGATGGGTAGTGATGGTAATGGGATGAGTGCAAGGATTATTAGATATAGTTGTGAATTAATAAAGGGAATTCTTGAAATCTACTTACCTGAGAGTAGGACTAACTGCCTAGAAATGGACTTTTTTAATTTTAAGATGGCTATTCCTTATTAAAGTGCACCTTCCAGAGATTCTGAATACATTTCATATTCTATTTTTCTTCTTTAAGTGTAAGTGTAATTTTTAAACCTGTTTTCTCATTATTTACAAATCTACTCATAGGTAGGATGGAGATAGCTCAAACTGGCTCTTGAGACATGATTGTTGATTTTTCAGTGTGAACATTTACATTTTGGGAATTGGCAAATACTCCATGTAAATCAATGCCTGATTTATTGTTTTGTTGATAGTCTAGACTTAAGAAAGTGATGGAGAAAATGCTAATAATTCAGATTAAACTTAAAAGTGTGTTGTGAGTACATTTTGTTTTTCTGGAGAGCTAGTTGTTAAACATTACTGGGATACTTCTGGTTCTATCTACTTTTTCATTATTAGGATGCAGAATGATAACAGCTGAAAGAGACATTTAATCTGGGGTCCAGGTTTGTGATTTTGATTTTTCACAGATTGTGATTTTCTATTACTTATAGTTATATAGACAACTTTGTTCCATACTGCTATAATTATTATTATTTCCATGTTACCAATGAGGACAGAGAGACTCAAGAATATTGAATCAATTGAACATTTGTCACAGAGCTAATAAGAGTGAGAGAGATAAGATCTGAACCCAAGCCTTCCTGACTGTAAGTTCAGGACTCTATGCTTGAATGTAGAGTTTCTTGACCAGAGGTCTACACACCCCCAAGGAATATGTGAATAGATTTTAGGGAGCTAATGAACTTAGATGGGAAAAATATGAATTTATTTTTATTAACCTTACACTGAAAATGAGCACTTCTTTCAATTGGTTAAAAACATTATTCTGAGAGGGTGTCCATAAGCTTCAATAGATAGCCAAAAATTATTCTATGACACATGCACAAAAAGCTTAATAACCCCAAATTTAGACTAATCCCTCCCCTTTACAGAAAAAGAAACTGAGACCTAGAGAAGGGAAGTAAGCTGGGCAAAGTCACCCAATTAATTAGTAGCAGAGTAAGATTAGAACCCAGAATCCTTAATCTATACTCTGCTGACTGCCTTTGTAGATACACATCTCATACTCCATTTTCTCCTATTATGATGGAGACTATATACTTGAAGGAGTGGCCTTATTCCATCCTGATTACTATCAACATCAGTGAATTCTGGATGGTGGGAGCCAGAATAAGGAATCAACAAATGGAGACTCTTTGAACTTGGTGTTTAAGTGGGTCTTATTTTGTAGCAATTTCACTTCAGTTTCATTATGTAAACTCATAAAGTACTTTGAGTTTCTTGGGTTAAAGGGTGCTCATAAATAAAATTATTTTACCTCCCCTCCATATTCCTACTATTGAGCAAAGAGGGGATGACGTTGAGGGTACACAAAGACAAAACTTCTTGCTCTATATCAGTATATCTGATCAGTAGAATTCAGGTCAGACACATTTACACCAATGGCCAAGAATGCCAAAGTCATAGGGTCATTTTATTTCAGAAATCATAAATCATAGATCAAATAACATGTGGAACTGATTTTTATGACAACACATCTAGGAAAACAACTTAGCATCTGCTTTGTGAGGAATTGGTCTGCTGTAAAAGCATTATTGTTTTTAAGGCATCATGCTTGAAGCCAAATATTTCAGGGCTTCAATGTGCTCAATTCTTTCCTCCATCCTCTGGATTGCTAATTAATGAGTGATGTTAAAATAAATTATTTTTACAGCTAGAATTCCACTATGGCAATGGAGCTTGGCAGTCCAGAGTTGTGAGTTCCAAGGAGTGCATATTTTAAAGTATCTATATTAGCATTATTCTTTTTTGGGTCATGGACAGTATTTTTCAAGGTACTGGGTCATTTATTTACAAAGTAACAAGCAGAAAGGGGCTGGAGGCAGATGCTGCATCTAAGATTCAGAAGGATGTGTCAGCAATATAGAAGAAAAACAAGAATAAACAAATAGCTGTTGAAAGTCCTTGAAAAAATAAGTCTATTCAGATTGTAGTTAAACCAAGAGGTATATTTACTTTCCCAATTGCTTCAGGCAAATAATGTGCATTCTTTTGTGATATGTAATTTCAGGGGGTCTGAATAATATTTTATTACAATTATCTTTTCAGATTTTATTAAAATTCTTTTTTGAGTGTTGTTTTCTTTATGACTCGACTGCTTGTTCCCCTTAACAAACAAAATACACCAACAAGTTGACCATTTCAGACAATGTATCTTCATTCCATACCTGTATCCAACTGTTTCTATATGAAGAGGAATATGTTTCATCATTAGTCCTCTAGATTCAAAACTGACCATTGTGTTGGTCTGATTTCTGTGTTCTTTTAATGTTGATAATGTCATCGATCTAGAGTTAGGGGAGATATCAAAGTCAAATTGTTTCCCTTTATATTTTAGCAATTATTGTGTGTATTTTATTCTGTCAGTCCAGTCCAGTCCAGTAGCATCTATTAAGGACTTACTATGTGCCAGGCACTGTGCTAAATACCAGGGGTACAAAGAAAGGTAAAAATTGATTTTTTGGACTTTGACGGCAAGAATCTCACAATCTAATGGGCACGCTATGTAAATGACTATACATAAACTATCTACATATAATTTATCTGTAATATATTTATATTGTATATAAATAACATACATGCATCATCTGCCTATGTATTGAAAGAGAGACAGACAGACAGAGAGACAGAGACATAGAGAGGAGAACAAATTAGAGGTAAGCTCAAAGGTAAGGCACTAATATGAAGGGTGAATCAAGAAAGACTTCTCATAGAAAATGAAACTTAAACTGAGACTTGAAGGAAGCCGGGAAAGCCAAGAGGTAGATATGAGAAATGAGAGAATTCCAGTCATGTGGAGAAGTAACAATTCCTGGATTTAGGAAGTAAAATGTATTGTGTGAAGGACATCTAGGAGGCCAGGGATACTGTATAGTAGGGTATATAAAGGGGACTAAGAAGTCAGAAGACTGAAATGATAAAAAGAGGTCAGGTTATAAAGGACTTCAAAACACCAAATAAAGGATTTTATATTTTATGTTGGAGTTAATAGGGAGCCTTATGTTTTCTAATTTGAACCAGTCACCCTGGTAACTATGCTTATGTCATTTCAGACCTAAGAGTTTGGACCTAACCTCACATGTTTTGATCTTCTCAATGACTTTCAGCCATGGACAGCTCCCTGCCACTACTAATGTTTGTCTTGGGGGAAACAAATGTTTGTCTAACAGTAGACAGTCTAATGCCTCTGTGTTTAGTACTCTTCTAATTACCCCTCTGAGTAAATGATTTTCTTTGGTCCTGAAAGAATTACCAACATTTTCCAATAGGATCACCTTATTCTTAGCAAGGAGAAGGACATGGCTTGGGAAACATTCTTTTCAATGACTACTACTATAGATATTTCTTAACAGCTATTTTAAACATAACACGTGAGTATTTCTCAGAAGGCACAAGATTCTGAATACAGGAGCTGCATAGTATATGTAGTTAGAGGCAGGTAGGTGGTGCAGTGGATGGAGCACTGAGCCTGAAGTCGAGGAAGATTCTTCTTCCTGAGCTCAAATCTGGCCTCAGATACTTACTAGCTGTGTAATTCCGGGGTAGTCACTTTGCCCTGTTCACCTCAGTTCCTCTTTAGTAAAATGAGCTGGAGAAGGAAATGGACAATCACTCTAGTATCTTTGCTGAGAGAACCCCAAATGGTGTCATGAAGAGTCAGACATGACTGAAAAATGACCAAACAACAACAGCATACTGTCTGTCATCATCAACATATACATGGCATATTGTCACAACCAATTTGCTGATTTATCCAGATTAATATTATTCTCACATTCATTTCCATAGTGTGGAAATAGGCTGGGAACGTATGCAAGAATATGTAGGGAAGGAAGCCAAGGATCCACTAGAATTGTGTGGTTTTTATAAAATTGATGAATTCTAATAAGTTTTGAGCACAATTTGGCTATTTTGATGGTCTAGATCTGTGATTTTACTATTGTGGGAAATTCTTGGTATGGAAACACTATCCACTGATGCATCACAACAACTTTCTGCAATTGCCCAGGGTCGCACAACTAGTAAGTGTCTGTTTTGCCCAGTGCCACATGGTTAATATGTGCTAGATATAAGATTTTGACCCAGGTCTTCCTGACTTCAAGGTCATTGGTTGTAAAACTCCCAAGTGATGCTAGAACCAGAGTCAAATGTAATTGAGGAATATTTAATAAATTAAAAATATATGACCTTATAAATAATGCTAATTTGTGATTTTCTTAGTCAGTATGTGGACCACAGGATACATTTCTATTTGTGTTTGATGTAACTGCATCAGGCCATATTGCCTCTTACTTATTTTTTCTATGAACATAGTCACCACTTCAGGTCAGTCCCTCATCACCTTGTGCCTAGATTATTACAACCATCTCCTGATTTGTCTTTTTACCTCAAGTCTCTCAGCACCCCAATCCATGAATCCCATGCTGCATCCAAAGCAGTTTTCCTTAAACACAGTTCTGATCATGTGATTCCCCCACTCATTGTCTCAGGATAAAATACAAACTTTTTTCTTATAACTTTTAAAGGCGTAAACAACCTGGCCTCACCCTATCTTTCCAGTCTCTTTGGACAACACTCCCCCTCCCAAGTCAACAAACAAGTCCTTATGAAGTTTTCATTATGTTCAAGACACTGTGCTAAACATGCCATGAAGGATGCACAAAAAAAGCAAAAATAAGCTCTACACTTAAGGAATTCACAATCTAATGAGAGAGACAACATAGAAACAACCATGTACAAACTACATATATGTATACACATATGTACATATGTGTGTATATATGCATGTGTATGCATAATGTATGTATACACACATATACATATGTACGCAAACACGTAAGTATATGTAGCACACATGGGTACAAATATGCGTATATGTGTGCACGTACACACACACATATATATTATAAAATAAATTTGATGTAATCTCAGAGAGAGGAGAGAAGCATTAAGGGGGGCTGTGAAAGTTCTCATACTCCGGGATCTAGCTCAAATAACTTTCTCTCTGTTCCTCATAACACACTCCATCTCTTATCTCCACACTTTTTTTTACTGGCCATCCCTATCCTCACCTCCCCCTCAAAGAGAACCCCTTCTGCTTTAAGAGGCTACTCAAGTACTAGCCTTTTCTGATCTCTTCACCCATCGGATACTTTCTCTCCCCAAATACCTTGTGTTTAATCACCTTGGGTATATTATTGACTCATTTTATATTTGCTATAAATATTTATATATATATTTGTTTTCTCCCTCTTAGAATATAAGTTCCTTCAGCATAGGGACTGTTTGTTTTGTTCTCAGTACTTGTATTCTCCATGTCTACCACACTGTCTGGCACGTAGTACATATTTAATTTATTTTGATTGATTAGTTGATATATGTATGTAAACATATGTGTGCATGAGTACATGTGTATATACACACAGACAGATTATCTACATGTAATGAGAGTTTGGCATATGCCTAGACCACCTAAGATGGCATCACTCACATGGAATATTCTTTGACACCCACTTCCAGGAAACTAGAAAACTCAAAATTCTGCATTGGTCTTCCATGTGTTTGGGAGCATCCTCTTTCTGTTGACTGAGTAGCTGTCTGGACTATTAGTACTGCCTGACTGAGCAAGGTAGGGGCTCCTCTACTCTCCTCCCCCTCCCCTCCCCTCCACTCCCCCTCCCCTCCCCTGCCCTCCCCTCTTCTCCCCTCTCCTTTCTTCTCCTCTCCTCTCCTCTCCTTTCTTCTCCTCTCCTCTCTTCTTTTTTCCTCTCCTCTCTTTTTTTTCCCTCTCCTCTCCTCTCTTTTCCTCTCCTCTCCCTACTTTCCTCTTCTCTTTTCTCATCTCCTCAACTTTCCTCTCTGTAACAGCAAGCAAAATAGGACTTTTTGCTCTTTTTCTGTTTTGAGTTGTAGCCATCAAATGCCTTTGATTGAATCAAGAGTCTTTGATTGGAAATAGCATATATATTTTGTTGCTTGGAGAGAGAGACTAGAGAGAGAAGCAGAGCTGAGAGAGGGAAGCAAGTATGAGTGGGCAAGGGGAACTTGCCTGTGGGGAGGCCTGGCAGGAAGAATGTTTGTGATGTCAGCACTTTGTCTGTTGATCTGTGTTAATTCCTTGGATAGAAGTACTGTCTGTTGGTCTGTGTTAATTTCTCAGACAGAACCCTATCTGTTGATGGCACTGGTAATATGTATAAATATTGTCATAGTCTTGTTAAGCTTTGTTTTCCTAGAAACAGAAGCTGAAGGTAGGAGTCCCTGGAGCCTGCTGTCAGGAAGAAGCAGTAAGAGTTTGGAGTGGAACAGTTCTTGTGAGCTGAGACAAGGAGCAGGAGTCGAGAGCTGCCTGTGTGTGAACCCAGTCAAGAGCTGGGAGTGGTCAGCCTACAGAGGAGGAGTCATGGAGTTTGAAAATCAGCTTGGAGTCAAGATGAAAGAGGACTTGACTTAGACACTGTGTATTGATTAAGGAGATTGCTCTTATGGTGACCTAGTGGTGGATGGTGTGGTATTTTCTGCTACCCCTTAAGGATGCATCATGCTAGGGAAGACTCTAACCTGGGACCCCCTGACTTTGGGCATGCAATGATATATGCTATGTGCCATATGACATACTGAATGTTATGAGATACATATATGTATTAGATGATGTGTTTTGCTTAAGAATATTGCTATGAATGTTATGCTCTATTGAACAATGTTTAGTTTATTGCTAAATAAATACAGAGTTCATTATGCTATGCAATTAGACCCTTAAAATTATTCACAGCAGCTTTCCTCAGGTGTGTTATCATGATTGGCATTACACTCTCTCATCCCCTGAGAGTATTCTGCCCAAAGAAAGGGAAATTTTGATGGCTGAAAGCTGCTTAGTTAATTTGGGGTTTACTGGCTAGATTTCTTTCTCAAAGACCAAACCTTAAACCCAATTTATTCTGGATCTCAGGAACTGGACAACAATAGGTACCTGCCCAAGCACCACTCAATGACTATTTTTTGGGCTTTCCTGGCTCAGAGTGAATATCAATAGTAACTGTTTCTCTTTGAGTCAGCAAATCAGAGGGCATTCCTCTTCCAGTTCGATTTTTTTTAATTAGAGGGGTTATCCCTTGACTCACTTCTTAAAGAGGCCTGTTCACTGAATGGGCATTACCTCACTCAAAGTAAGAACCTGAAAAGACCATAGCCTAAAAGGGCTAGGGCATCCCATTGCATCCTGGGCCTCCTCCAGTTGTCTTGAATATCAGACCACTGGACCCAACTGGCTCTGGAGGAGAAAGTGAGTCTGGTGACTTTGCAAAACCCTCCCTCCCTCAGATCGAAGTCAATTGCAAGTCACGTCATCATCTCCCTGATGTCATGGTCCTCTTTGAGAATGAAGGGTAAACCACACACATAAGACTCACTAGCTGTGTTACCTTGGGCAAGTCACTTAATCTCTTTCAGCCTCAGTTTTCTTATATGTAAAATGAGGATAATAATAGCATTTATCTTCCATGGCTGTTGTAAGGATAAAATGAGATAGTATCTCTACTAGATTGTGAACTCTTTGAAAATAAGGCTTGTCTTTTGTCTCTTTTTGTCTCCCTAGCACTAAGCATAATGCCTGACAATTGTGAGAGCTTAATGCTTGTTGACTGACTTCCCCCTCCCTCAAACTGAGATGCTATGTGTGGGACTACAGGAGAAGCAAATGTTTATGTTTGTTTTTGCTATATCTCTGAAGTAAGCATCTCTTTGTTAAACCTAATCCCATGTTAAGTGCTTAAATGGAAATGGGTTGCTACTCAATCAGCCCCTAAAACTAGGGGAACACAATAAATAGGGGCTAGTGCCTATGACAGAGAAAACAGACTTGCCAACATCTTCAACATACTGGAGAACTCAGTAGGGGGGGAATAGAAAGGAACAAGTATTTATCAAGCACCTACTCTATGGCAGGCACAGTCTAAATGCTTTGTAAATATGCTCTCATTTAATTCCAATAGTGGTAAAATATAATAGGCCTGGCCCCCAGAGAGTGAGGCCAGAGCTATCATGTTATATAATAAACATATGTGTGCATAAAACATACACAAAATATTTCCTGACTCTTTAACATGG
Source organism: Notamacropus eugenii (assembly GCF_028372415.1). Lineage (NCBI taxonomy): Eukaryota > Metazoa > Chordata > Mammalia > Diprotodontia > Macropodidae > Notamacropus > Notamacropus eugenii. The sequence continues at coordinate 122,230,137 of NC_092875.1, forward strand.
GTCGTTGGTGGTAATTTAAAATTCACACTGTATTTTCCCTTGCTTCTAATCTTATGTTACCCCAAACTCATTGCTAATCTCACATCAGTCTTCAATTCATCCTTAACCCCAAGCTAGATTTTGTTTCCATGAACCTCTTGGGGAGGCCTTTGAATTGGGGACTGACTTTATGAGAAACTAAAGATTGGGATCTTTAAACCTTGGAAGTTGTATTGTTGTTCCCCAGAGCTATGACTGTTGGTTTGATGCACTGAATCAAGGGAGAGGGTATTGAAGTTCAACCCTTCTAGTAGAACATTAGAGAAAGATTGGTAGAATGATCCAAAAGTACCAACTTATTCTTCAAAAGAGAAATAAGATGGTAGACTGGCCCAAAAGAAAAAGAGAGAGAGAGGGCTACCTAGGGACACCTTGAGGCAGACATGAACATGTGCAAACATGATGATTGCAGAGAAGGTAGGGGACTAGCACTGAACCAGTATAATGTACAAGAAGAGAACCACTTGGTTCATAAAATCACTTCCTGTTCCACCAGGGTCACACAAGGAGACACAGTTACCTTTCCTCCTGGGAAGGCAAGGGAGTAGAGGGAAAGAGAAGGAAAAATAGAGAAGGGAGTGGAGGGATTTCCAGAGCTATGATCCTGAGTGTTTTAGGAAAAACCTCCCTGGGGTAAGGGGTCATATCTTGACATGTTCTATTTTTTTGATGTCTATTACATGTGATATGATGCTGAACAAAGAGTTCCAATATGCCAAATGATTATCCATAGCTAAGATCAAGGAAAAGAATGAAACAAAAGATTGACTCTTCATAGCACTCAGGAGCACTCAGCAGCACTCAGCAGGGGAGAAGTGCTATCCGTTCAGATGAAAGAAATATTTTGGTGATCACGGCTATTCATCCTGAGCATCCTCCTTGTTTGTGTGTAGGGACAGAGGCAGAGAAAAAAATGCACAGAAGGTGGATCATCTGCTTCCTCCCACAGTCAGGCTGTGCTGTGTGGAGTAATGGGCTGTCATATTGGAAAGCCAGAGAAGGCTGAGCCTTCAGAAGCCATCACCTGTACACAACCATGAAGGAGTTAGAATGTTGGCTGTTTAAGTATTACCTCAAGATGCTTTGGGATAATTATCTCATTTGATCTTTTTATGCTTCCCCAATTTATAATCATTGTTCAGGACCCCTTGTTCCCGTTCAGGTCTGAGGTCCTTCTGGTCTTTTGGTCCTGAGAATGGTTTCCAGTATTGAGAATGAGACCATCATTTTAACAACACAATTCAGCGTCTCCCACATCTTAGTAGTTGCATGATTAATATCCTTTGGGAGAAATGCATTATGTCAAAAATTACTGTGAATTCAATGACCTTTTAAAAATAATTTGCATTCTAATAATCACAATATAATCTACATATATTTGAAAAATAATAATATACGTGTGAGACATTATTCAGACTACAAAAGGTGTGCTTGCTTATTTATTAAGCTGTCACACTGTATTTTTTGCTGGAACTAAATAAAAATCAAATCGACAGTTTTTAGTGGGCATGTGGGTTTACAGACCCTGTAAGCAGACACCTTGGCAATAATTCCACAACTTTCTATAGCCCTTGGCTCAAAGGTTGGGCATTGAGAAGAATCTAGAAGATTCTTTCTAATCTAGAATCTTTTAGAATCTAGAAGATTTTCTGTAATCTAGAAGAACAATTATAAGAATGCTGCATTAAAGACAGTTATCTTTCAGTATTTGTTTATTTGTAGTTAGGTCTGCTACTCATTTGCTGTGTAACTTTGGGAAAGCCCATTTCTCTTCTGGGTCCAAAGGCTTCCTTACTTAACATGAGAAAGATGGGCTAGATCATGTCAGGACTTCGCTATATTCTAGGAGTGGAAGTATAGGGGTATCAGTAAGAGACAGCTGTGAGCCATAGTTCTGAGACTGAACTACCATCTCCAGAGGTGCCTTCAGGCAACAACTGGAAGTAGAAGCAATAAGAGATGGTGGTCCATTCTGCTGCCATTGCTGAACTGTTTGTCGTGGAAGGAAGAAGACATACTGGGCCAGGTGTGACCTTTTTGTGGAATGCTAACCTTTGAGTGTCTTCATTCTCTCTTGTTGAGTGTGCTTATGAAACTCTTGTGAACTTGGCCACTTGTAAATTACTCAAGGACCTGGGTACTGAGCCTCTTGAAGGGTTTGGTGGTGATAAATCTATGTCTTGAGGCCAATGACTTTGGAATCCTCAACAGTACCTTCTTGACTCTGCCCTATATTCTTGGGTATGCATGAAGGATAACTTCAACATGCTAAGTTCCCACAACCAACAGGAACACATCTAAGAAAAGAGGAAAGGGCTGAGAAGCACACACCTGTCGCTGACTATGTGACCAGATTTAGCAACACTTAACAAAAACACCAAATATTGAGATAATAGTCTCAGTGCTCAAGATTTTATTTATTTATTTTTCAGGATGGATAGATGTCCTTTATGGAGGGTGGCAAACAAAAATAAATAAATTAAATAAAATTAAAGGATCAAACATGTAAAAACTGGGTGTGAGAAATAGGAACAACCAATTTAGTTCTTAGGCCCTTAATATCAGTTCAAGCCCAGCATATCAGTTCAACACAGAAGGGTGATCTCAAGGAAACCAAATTGCTTCCTACTCACCACTCTGATCATGAAATAATTCACATCCAAATCCCTATCTTCCCACTCCTCTGGTTCTGCCTCTCCTCCCACCCCCTAAGTGGCAAAACCATCCTAGGTCCTCCCCAAAAAGTACTCAGCTAGGGCCATATGGCATAAAGGCTTCTTCGGAGCTCATTGTGTATCAACATGAAGCCTCGAAACACCTCTGGACTGCTGTTGTAGTTTCTCCTCTGTGATTAGTGGTAAGTTAGGTTTCTGTACAAGTAGGAATAAATAAGGGGAAAGGAAGGTGGGAACAAGGGAGAGATATCTAGAAATTGTCCTCATGGGTTATGACCAACTCCTCTTTTGCGTGGACTTGGGTCTGAGAAAGTGCACTATAGGCATAAGCAGCTATTCTGGAGACCTGCTGCAAATCTGCAAAGGGACAGGGTCACTGGCAAGCACTTGGTGGGGCTGGCTGGTGAGTGATGGCAGTGGTGGCAGCTTCTTCCAGTGCTCAGGATGGCTAGGCAGGTACTGTATTGTCTCGCTCGCTCCCATGCTGCTCCATGCTCTGGGAATCTGCTGCCAGTACATCAGTGATGTTGCTGACTGTCTTGGCAAGGATAGAAGACAGCAGGGCCTGCTTATCTGTACGGGCTGCAGGCAGGCTATGGTAGTTGGGTTCTGCTCCATTTAGGGTCTTGGTTAGGAGACTTCCAGGGTCCAGAAGCAGCTCCCGCTCCTCTCGATCCTGGTCTGAGTCCTCGTTGTCACTGCTATAGCAGCACCCCATGGCCGGGGCCTGCTCCAGGAGCTCACATCTGGAGGATCAGGGTCCAGCAGGAGCCCTTTCTCGCCCCATGACCCGCGCCCACGACCTGCAGGCTCCCATAGCAGCAGGCAGAATCTTCGATGCGCAAGACTTCAGACAACTCTGTGGCACAGCTCAAGGTACAAGATTTCCCTGAGAACATGAAACAAATTCCTTTGAAATAGAAACAAAAATGCAACGAAAAACTTTATAGAAACATCAGACCAGTGAAGTCACGTTAACCCACTGATCTCTTACTTTGTCCCCTTTTCCTCCCTCCATCCAGGACAAACAACTCTGTCGGGTATCTGCGACCACAAAATGGATCAGTCTATGAAGATCACAAGGAAAGAAGTCTTACTTCTCTAAATTTTTATGTGCTTACTACTCATGGCTGTGTAGTAGGAGAGAGATTGGTGCGCTGTTCAGGATTAACAGCATTGCCTCCTTATTAATTCCTACGTCTAATTTTTTTCTCTTTTAATAATCAGTCAACATTTATGAAGTTCCTATTATCAAACTATCACAAATGTTAAGCTAGAAGGGGCATTGGAGGTCATGCAATACAACATCCTCATTTTACATATGTGGAAACTGAGGCTGAGAGACATTAAGTGACTTGCCAAAAGTCACAAGATAATAAATAGCAGAATTAGGATATAAACCTCTGGTCCTCTGACTTAAAATCCTGTAGTCTTTCCACTATACCATGAAGGAATAAATTAATCTTGAAAGTCCTTTACAATTCTAATTTTCTAAAGGTCGAAAGCAAGAGAAATCATATCACCTCAGAGAAGATTTAAAAAGAAGATTCTAGAATCCTGGCTTTTTCAATTATTTAGCCAAGTGCTTTGGAGTTTGAGTCTTAACATGTATCTCTCCAGCTCAGTGAGATACTGCACTATCTTATTACAAGTAGTTGTATTGATGTTTGTAGACTGGAGGCAGTAAAATCTTTATAGTTTTAAAACCAGCTTCAATAGCCTTTCCCGAAGAGACTATTGATATTTTACTGTATCTTAAAGATGCAATGAAATCTTGGGCAGTGACAGTTTAACTCATTTTATGAGAGTCAGGGGGAATTTAACTTTTTTTTCTGGAGAGAATTTTAATTATGATGAAGAGAGACAAAAAAGGACTAAGAGAACTTATTTCTTGAGAGAGCTTGATTTATCCATTATATTTCAAAGAAGAGAATTCGTGAGAAGAGACTTTAATTGGTATCCTAAGAGAAATGAATCGAGGAACTATTTTTTGAATTGAGAAGTTAGCAGCAGTATTTAGGGTTAAAGGTGACTGTGACATTTTTCAGAGATAATATACTGTCTCTCTATATATGTATATATCTTGATTACACTGTTAATGAATAGTGCAAACAATAAACTTGGATGTTTATTTGGAGATTGGAATGATACAATGCAGATATGTATAATGTTTGTGTATGCTATACCACATAACATTGTTGACAGAAACAAATATGGTAATATATGCAAATCATTATCAGCAGGAAAGCAAGAGCCTCAAACTATATAACCTCTAGGACCAGGAGACCACCAGGGTGATGGTATGTAGCCTAAACTTTAGATCCTAGAACTTTTCTGCCTTTCTAGAATAAAAGAGAGAAGAGAGCCTGAGGATTTTTCCTGCTCAGGTTAGATGTGCAAGAAGAATACAGAAATAGAGACCCCTTGCTGAAGCCTAGGAAAAAGAGAAGGGAAGTCTCTGGATTAGTTTATCTGATATTTTGGTTTATCCTTTCCAGTTTAGTCAGGTCACATGATCAATGAAAATCACCTTTTATTTTCTCACTTTTCTCCAATGGTGTCAAATTCATATGGGAATAGACCTTTGCAGGCTATATATTAATTATGAACACCACAAATTAGTATTATTCATGTTCTTTTTTATTTTGTCAAACATTTCCCAATTAGATTTTAATCTGATTCATCTTTGTAAAAATCTGGCCAATTCTTCAGTGCCTTTTTGAGATTAGAGGGGGGCAAAAATCACACCTGGTCTCGGAGTCAGAATTCCAGTTCGAATATTAATTCAGCCTCTTACTAGCTATGTGGCTATTTTATTTCTCTGAACTTTGATATCCTCATCTATAAAATGTGGATTTATTTATACCAGTAGCTCACTGAAAAAGAGGCTTCTTCAGTTTATCGAATAAATAATATTTAATGAATTGAGTTGGATTCTCAGAGACAACTGATTATTTAATGAGAACTAAAATTTTTAGTAATTAATTAGGGAATCTCAAGACACATACCCTTTATTCATCTTAGAATCAGAGATGAGAATAAATAAAGAAAATGAACTAGTGGCAGGTAGGAGAGAAATGACCACTCTGCTTAGATTACACATAAGGTTGGTTAACTCTAATCTCATTACATAGAATTGCATGTTCCATTTGGAAGCTGGTTCCTTGATGAAATGTAATGTAACACAAGGTTTTAGTATGATTGCACAAGTTTCCATGAGACTAAAAAATTAAATTAATCACTAAAATATTTATTGAACATTTGCTATACACAGTGTGGGAGAAATTGAGGAAGATTAAAAAAAAAGAATTAAAAGTCTCCGGGGGCTCATGGTGTAGTTGTCTAGAACAGATGTATAAGAATATAAACAATGATAAAAGTAGCATGTGAGAAACACATGATGAATGATACAGAACTGACTCTTGCCTTTTTATCCAGCCTTTATCTTGAAGCATCTATAATAAGTTTACTTGCACCTTGATAGGTTTTAATATGAAATTTATACTTCAGAAGAGGAAAGAATCTTTGAGAGTTTGGACATCAGACATAACTTCATGGAGGAGGTAAAACTTGAATTCTACTTTGAGCAGAGCCTTGAAGAATTACTAGGTGTTGCATAGGTGAATATCAGGTGCAGTGGACTTCCAGGCAGAGATAAGATAAGAAAAAATTGTGGGGTTTGTTTGGAGAATACCAGCTTGTGCTTTTTCAGTTAAAGAATATGGCAAAATAACTCTGTGAATGTGTATAGAGGGAAGGACTAGTAGATAAAAATGTGAAGGTAGGAAGGATATCAAACTGAATACTAGAATTTACTTTGGTAGGCAATGGAGAAGATATTTAAGGCTTTTGAGCAGTGGTCTTGCGCAAGACAATGAGTTAATCAGATTTAGAGCTAAAAGACCTTAAGAGCTGTTGCTCATTTATTTGTTCAGTCATATCCAATTCTTTTTGATCCCATGGATTACAGAGGGCATGGCAGGCCCTTCTGTCCTCCACTGCCTCCTGAAGTCTGTCTGAGCTCATGTTCATTGCTTCTATAACACTATATTCATCTCATCATCTGCTTCCTCTTTTCCTTTTGCTTTCAATCTTTTCCTATACCAGGATCTTTAATAGAAAGTCCCATCTTCTCATTATGTGACCAAAGTATTTAAGCCTCAGTATTTGTCCTTTCAATGAGAAGTCTGAATTAATTTTTCAAGCATTAATTGATTTGATCTCCTTGCTGTTCAAAGAACTTTCAAAAGTCTTCTTTAGCAGCACAGTTCTAAAGTATTACTTCTGCAGCACTCAGCTTTCCTTGTAGTTCAACTCTCATACCATACATTATTACTGAAAAAAGCATGGCTTTGACTAGATGAACCTTTGTCAGAAGATGATGTTTTTGTCTTTTAGTATGTTGTCCAGATCTGCTATAGCTTTCCTTCCAAGGAACAAGTATAATTTTAATTTCATAGCTGCAGTCTTTGCCTGTAGTGATCTTTTAGCACAAGAATATGAAATCTGACACTGCTTTCATTTCTCCCTCTATTTGCCAGGAACTGATGGGACCAGTAGCATTGAGCTTAGTTTTTTAGTGTTCAGCCTGGCATTTCATAAGATTTACTCTGCTGTAACAAATGGAGAATCTCTCTAGTCAATTAAAACAAGACCTGGAGTTGACTGTAGCTCACATCATGAGCTTCTTATTGCAAAGGCAATAAGAGAAGAAGAAGAAATGGAGAAAAAGTAGGGAAAACCATCAGATAGGATAGGTATCACCTAGAAATCATTCCTTATGAATATGAAGTGGAAGTCATGAATAGATTTAGGGGATTAGATCAGGTAGATAGAGTGCCTGAAGAATTATGAACAGAAATTCTTAATTTTGTACAGGATACAGCAAAACAAAACAAACCAAAACAAAAGAAAAACCCAAACAATAACAACAACAAAAAAAATCCCAGAGAAAAAGAATAGCAAGAAAATAAAAGACTGGTGATGAAATTTTTACAAAGCTGAGTAAAGAAGGAAAGAGAAAGGAAAAGGAAAGGGAAACATAAACTCAACTGAATGCAGAAGTCCGGTTCAAGCATAAATAAGAAAGTTTCTTTAAATGAGTAATGCAAAGAAACAGAAGAAAACAATAGAATGGGAAAGACAAGAGATCTCTTCAAGAGATATCAAAGGAAATTTTCAGGTGAAAATGGGCATGATAAAAGACAAAAATGGTAGGGGCTTAACAGAAGTAGAAGAGATTAAGAATCATTCTGATTTCAATATTGACCATCTGGTGATGTCCATGTGTACAGTCACCTTTTGGGTTGTTGAAAAAGAATGTTTGCTATCATCAGCAAATTATCTTCATAAGAACCTATGAGTCTCTATCCTGCTTCATTATGTTCTCCAAGGCTAAATTTACCTATATTTCAATTATTTTTTGATTTCCTACTTTAGCATTCCAATCTCACATGATGTATGTGTCATGTTTATTGATGTTATTTCTAGAAGATGTTCTAGGTCTTCATAGAACTGATCATTTTGATCTCTTTAGCATCAGTAGGTGGAGCATAGACTCATTAAAACAAATCTAATCCTTGTTTCATCAAAGTGCCTTCCAAGTAGGGTTATAGATTTATAGTTAGAGAACTTCAGAAGTCATCTGATCCGACACATTTTATAGATAAGAAACTGAGACCCAGGGTTAGAAAGATAATAAATAATAGAGTGATAATTTAAACTCAGGGCCTTCAAATCCAATACCCTTTCTAGTGTAGCATGCTATATCCCCAAAATTTAAAAAAAATTATCAGGTTTTAACCCCGATACCAAATCTTGACTACCACAATATGGAACAATCTTCATCACTGTGGTTACATCCTTTCTCCTATGTGGCATTTTTCTGTGAAGATATCACAGGATTTCATTTAATTTCTTACTTAAACAAAGAGTTGTTTTGCTGTGATGTTGAATGATTTGCTTGGATTCAAACATAACATTATGTCATTTTTGAGGCTATTCCCAAGTACTGCTTTTTTCACCCATTTATTGACTACAAGGGCTACTTCATTTCTTCTAATGAATCCTTGCACACATTATTAAATTAACTCGTTCTCATCCATTTAAGTTCACTGACACTCAAGATGTTGATTAACCTTTCCATCTCCTACTTCACTATATCCAGTTCATCCAGTTCATAGATCATACATTTCAGGTTCCTATGCAATATCAATCTTTACAACATTGGGTTTTCCCTTGGTCACCAGATATATCCACAACCAAGTTTCCTTTTGGCTATGCCCTATCCACTTCATTCTTTCTGGAGCTACTTGTAGTTGTCCTCTACTTTTCCTTAACAATATATTTGATACCTGCTGACCTGAGAAGCTCATCTTCTGGTGTTATATCTTTTATCATTTTAATGCTATCTATGGGGTTTTCTTGGAAAAGACACTGGAGTGGCTATTTCCCTCTCCAGTGGACCACCTTTTGTGAGAAATCTCCACTATGACCTGTCCATCTTGGACAACCTTGTGTGGCATAGCTCACAGTTTCATTGAGCTATGCAAACCCCTTTGCCATGACAAGGCAGTGATTCAAGAGGTGGAAAAAGCCCAAAGTAGAACACCAGCCAAGGAATGCTGACAGAACATATCTGCCACCAGGGAGAGAGGCCAGTGATAACCCAGAGGCATCAGGGCAGAGCAGGTCACTCACACAAGTCAAGGTTCTGGGAAAGACTGAGATCAGAGTGAGAAAGTTTTCTGCCAGAGCCTGGGACAATAGGGGTCACTAGGTAGCCTACAATAGCTCCTTGGTATTCTCCAGTTTGTTCTTTCATTGCTACCAATGACCAGAGCACAACTTTTTAGGGATTGTCTGGTTCAATTCTTTAACTATTCTGGTAAAGTGATTTTCCAAGTCACATAATATCTGTGCAGAGGTTACTTTGGTAGGTGTGTTGTATGGATTGCATTTCTCTCTCTCTCTCCCTTCCTCCCTATCTCCCTCCCTCCCTCCCTCCTTCTCTCCCCCCCTCCCCCCCTCTCTCTTTCTGTCTCTCTCTCTGTCTCTCTCTCTCTGTAGGTTGATTGGATGAACATAGGAGTAAGGGCAGCTTCTGCACTGATGGTAAATTCTTCAACTTGAAAAGGCTACAAACCAAGACCAAAGTGGAAGGAGTTCTGTGTATGATTTTCTGTTTGCAGATGATTGTGTATTTGATGCAGCCTTGGAAGCTGAGATGCAATAAAGTATGGATCAGTTCTCTGCTTCTTGTGCTAATTTTGGCCTAACAATTAACATAAACAAAACACAGGTGCTCCATCAGCTGCCACCACACTATCCATATGTAGAACCATCATTTATAGCAAATAGAGAAGTTTTGAATGCTGTGGATAAGTTCATTCACCTTGTTAGTGTACTTTCCAGGGATGTACTCATTGATAATGAGGTTGATGCACGCATTACCAGAGCTAGCTCAGTGTTAGGAAGACTTCGAAAGAAAGTATGGAAGAGAAGAGGTATTAGACTGACTACCAAACTGAAGGTCTACAGAGTCATTATGCCGACCTCATTGTTGTATGCCTATGCAACTTGAACAGTATACCAGTGCCATGCCAGGAAAACCAATTTCTTCCATTTGAACTGTCTTAGGAAGATTTGAAGGTCAGGCAGGATAAGGTATCACACACTGAGGTCCTTACTCCAATGAAACTGCCAAGCATTCAAACTCTGCTTCAGAGAGCACAATGGGCTGGCCATGTTGTTTGAATGCAAAATGCACACTTGTCAAAAAGACTATTTTATGGAGAACTCACACAGGGCAAGCGTTCACAAGGTGGTCAGAAGAAGAGATACAAGGACACTCTCAAGGTCTCTCTTAAGAACTTTGGAATTGATTGTGTGACATGGGAGGCACAGGACTCCTCAGTATGGCATGCCCACATTAGAGAAGGTGCTGTGATCTATTAGCAATGCAGAATTGAGACAACTCAAAGAAAACTCAGGATATGAAAATTTGGAGAAATGTTCACATGGACTATTTGTGCCCTACCTGTGATAGAGCATTCTGAGCTCATGTTGGTCTGATCAGCCACATTTGTACACATTGAAACTTGACTCTAGCATAGTGATGTCATTTCGGTTCTCTTTGAGAAAGAAGGACAAAAACCAAACAACTGAATGGAAGTAGAGAGGACAACAAGGAGGCTATTAAAAAAAATCCTGAGAGGGACCAGATTTTGCTGTTGTAGACTCTGTTTAGGAAGAAGGGAATGCAAGAAGAATGCATCAAACAGACACTGAGAAGCTGGGGGTAACTCTTGATCATGGTTTCCCTGATAAATAATTACTGTCAGTTCTCTTCACTGCATATTCCTACAGCCCTGGAAAAACAATACTAGAGGATATGCCTGAATGCTACTTTCCTGAGGGATATTTCTTGTTAAATCTTGTGTGCTATTTTATAGAGAAAAAATAAAATCAAGGGCTATTAGAATTTGAAATTCAGAACTATCTAGTTTAACTTCTACCCAAACTACAGATCCCTTTTGTAACATCCCCTATGAGTGGTCATCTCGTCTCTCCTAGCAAGCAGGACCTGACGCATAGTAGGTGCTTAATAAATGTTTATTGATTGATATCTCCTAGCATAGCCCTTTCTAGTTTTCCTTAAACTTTAGTGCCTTACCTTGATGACAATGCTTAATTTGTCCTATATGTATCTTATTTGTATGTAGTTGTTCACATGTAGTCCATCTCATTATGATGAGTTCCTTGAGAACAGGGAATTTCCCCCATCCCTTTCTTTGTGTATAAGTGCTCAGTATAGTGCCTATCACTTAGTTAAGGCAGGTAGATGGTGCAGTAGATAAAGTCCTGGGTCTCCAGTTAGGAAGATATGAGTTAAAATCCAGCCTCAGATATTTATTTACTAGCTGTGTGATGCTAGACTCTGAATTTGATCTCTGGCTGTCTCAGTTTCCTCTACTGTATAATATGAAAAATAATAACACCTCCCTCCCAGGGTTGCTATATTGATCAAACTAGATAATATTTGTAAAGCTCTTAACACCATACCTGCCATATGGTAGGTACTTAATAAATGCTTGTTTCCTTTCTGATAGTTGATTGACTAACATGGCCTATTTCATTTTCTGATAGTTCAGATTATGGATAAGGATTCCCTTGTATTGTCCTGAAATTTGCTCTCCTTAAAATTCTCTTACTCCTCCTATTTTGATTCTGAGACTTCATCTACTTAGTCAAACATTCACTTCCCACACTATTCCTTTCCTTAAATCACAACTTTCAAATGGAAGTAGTGAAAATACTAATGTTAGATCTTTCTTTGCCCTTTATTAATAAGAAGTGTTGGTTAGTAGTTAGAGGAACCTAGTCAAAAAGACCTACATTCAACTTTTTTCTTTGACATATATCACCTCAGGCAAGGGACTTCACTTGTCTCATGAATCTTTCTAAGATTTTAAGTTTAAGAGTTATCTGTCAGTAGTAGTGGGAAGGAATGTTCACACTAGGATCTCTCTAGATTAAATTCCAGGTCTAAAAAGCAATGCAATTAATCACACTCTATACTGTAACATAGTCTAGCTTGTATTTGCATATATCTCTGTTCCTACCATTCCACTTTCATTAGATAGTAAGCCTTTTATATCACAGAAGGGTAGAACATGTAAACACCTAAGTAAAAATGTAAGAAGATATTTGTAGGGATGGAGTATTGTAACTTGAGGGACTAGGAATTGGCCTCATGTAGAAGGTGACCCCCTGAATTGAGGTTTAAACTAATATAATAATTTTCAGTGGCAGAAGTGAGAAGAGAATATATTCCAGGCATAAGGGACAACCTGTGCTTAGATGCAGAGGTTAAAGTTGCAATGTCAGAAAACGGTTATAAGCTCAGTTTTGATGCAACATAGAGGATATAAAGACGTACATATACAATGATGTTGGAAAAGAATATTGGAACCATAGTATGCAGGAAATAAGTTAAAGAGTTTCCATATTTTTTCCTTGGCTCAAAAGAAATTCAGTGAAGATTTTTGAGCTGGAAAGTTATCTGTTTAGACCTGTGACTTAGGAAAATTTATTTTTGCAACTGTGTGGAAAATGAATTGGAGAGGGGTGAGATTATATGCAGCATGGCCAATTAGGAAGATATTGAAATAATTCAGGCAAAAAGTGATAAGGGTCTGAATTAGGAGTGACCCTGAAAAGGGAGAGAATGGTATTGATACAAGTGATGCTGGCTAACCAGAATTATTAAGACTTGGTGACAACTAGAGTTGGTGTCAAAGGGTCTAGATTCCTTGGTCACTTAACTTTGAGGGGTCTTCCATTTGTTCATCTGTAAAATATGGGGGACTAGACAAGATCACTTCTAGGGCCCCTTTCTACTCTAATTCTATGCTCTTTCAACTGAGATATTTTTCGCTTTTGTATCCCAGGATAGAGCACAAAGCTGTATATCAAGTTTTTTGGACATTTGCTCAATCTCATTGCATCTCCAGGAGAACCTCAAAGAGCAACCATGGGAGAGTGGCAACTTAGGACTTCTAACCACCATTGACATTCTCCATGGAAAAGTACACATATTTCCCTTGTGCTCAGAAGGGTTAAATTTGTACTCAGTTGATACAAAATGATGGGAAACCTCTTTCCCAAGCCACCAATATTCATTTGCTTCTGGGTCTCCCATTAAATGAATCTCTTTGACTCACTGCTTTCCTGGAGGGGTTGGGGTTGGAGAACTGGTCACAAGTGTGTCAGCCAGTTGTCAACTTTCCTAAACTTTCATGCTGCTCCCTGGGCATGGGATAGGATGTTCTAACTCCCTGCTAGCTTGGTCACTAGCAATTATCATGGACAGAATAATGGATTTGGAGACACAGAACCTGAGCTTAAATCCTACCTTTATCATTTGCTATCTGGGAAGATTACATCAATTTTTTGGACCTCAGTTTTCTTATCTTTAAAATAAGAGGTCCAAAACAGGTTTTTTTTCTTCTAAAGTCCTTTTCAAACCTATGATCCTATAATTCTAAATCCAGGGAAAGTATAATGAAGGTATGAAGTAAAATGTATTTGAGGAGATGGAAGAAAAAATGTGAAAATAGTTGCCTTATAAAAATTTTAATTAAACCCTGAAGAAGAAAAGAATTCCAGAGGACAGATAACTGCCTTCAAGTATTTGTGTAATGCTTAAGAGAAGAGGGATTCAACTTGTTTTGTGTAGTCTCGGATATTTCAACTGGGAATAATGTGGGGAACTTCTAAAAGGACCACAAGACCATGGTAAGAGCCTTCAGAAGACCCAAGAGTTCAACCTGCTCATTTTACAGAGGGGAAAAAACTGAGGCTGGGAGAGGTTAAGTGACTTTCCAAGGGCTTACACAGTAAGTGTTTGAAGCAGAATTTGAATCCATATCATCCTGACTCTGTGTCTGATGCCTTCTCCATGATGTTATTCTGCCTTTCAAATGTTATTGTTCAGTTGTGTCCTACTCTTCATGACTCCAATTAGGATTTTCTTGGCAAAAGATACTGGAATGGATTGCCCTTCCCTTCTCCAGCTCACTTTACCAATGAGGAAACTGAGGAAAATCAGAATTTGTCCAGGATCACATAGTTAGCAAGTGTCTGAGGCTAGATTTGAACTCAGAAAGAAGAGTCTTCCTCACTCCAAGTCTGTTACCGTATCCACTATGCCACTTAGCTGCCCGGTTGCCTCTCAAAACTTCTTGATAATTAAGGAGGAAGTAGCTTCCCCTTTCCTTTATGATGCAAGTAAATACTAGATGACCACTAAACATTTGGGCCCATTATAGAGGGAGCTTTCCACATGGGCACTGGACAACATGGCTTTCGAGGTTCCTTCCAGGTGGAAGACTCTATGATGCTGTGACATCTCTTCTCACCCTAACAAGCACTTCCCTTCTAATGCTACTGTTGCTGATTTTATTAGAAGCCTCCTATTTATAATTTTTGTCACCACTCTCCATATTAAAAAAGAAAAGAAAGCTTTGAGTCAGCACTTTTTCAGCATGTCCATGTCTTTTCAATTTACATTACTTGAAAACTGACCAGGAAATGAAGCTGCCGAATTATCTTATGGCTTAATTCCCCCCGACCCCTTTTGATAATTTAGGAAATTCACTAAGTTTGCTTCCAGGAAATATTTATCACAAGTCATTTCACAAAAGCATTTAAACTCTCCAGAAAAGGTTTTTCCTCCTTTTTCTTTCCTTCTTCTTTTTCTTTGTTATAGCTGTTGATGATATTCTGAAGTCTGAAAACTGAATCTAAGATAAACACATCATGCTTTTTATGCACATTATTACTATTTTACTTTTTACTGTCAATCTTCTCAGCAAATCAACTCTCTGATTGCCAGGGAACAATGTTCTTATCTCTATAGTCTGTGATGGTTCCAACCTTCTGGGAACTGCACCTTTAACTTCCTTGATAAGAATAAGGAGCTTGTTTTGATGTTGGCCCCAGGTAATTGCATTCCTCAGAAATTGGATCTATATGAGAGGGACACAATTTATTTAAAAATAAACTAGAAGCCAATATAATAAATGAGAGTTTTTTCTAACATTTTAGCAACAACTAAACAGAAAAGGTTTAAATATGCCACGTAATGAAGGTTTTAAAATCTTTTGTTTTGTAAGTCATCACAATCTCATGAAGTCAATGATCCCTTTCTCTGCATAGTGTTTGTTGCCTATGTTCAAAACTGAAGGAAATGCTAGACATCAGTTAGAGGTTAACACATATTTGTATGAAACTTTTCCCATTCAAGTTTATGAAGTTATTGAAATTCATGGACCCCAGGTTAAAGAACCCATTCCTTGAAGGCTATTTCATCAATTGGGGAGTGATTGAACGAGTTTTGGTATATGATTATAATGGAAAACTCTTGTGCTATAAGAATTGATGAGTGGCATGGTTTCATAAAAGTCTGGTAAGGCCTATATGAACTGATACAAAGTGAAGTGAGCAGAACCAGGAGATCATTGTATACAGTAACAGCAATATTGAAATGAAATATTGAAAGACTTAGCCTACTCTGAGCAATATAATCATCCAAGAAAATTCCAGAACTCCCAATTTAAAAATGCTGTACACCTCTGGAGAGGGTGCTGATGAACTTTGCATACCACCTGAAATTATTATTTTTTTATTTTTCTTGCTTTTTTTTGCAACATGACTAATATGGAAATGTTTTGCTCGATTTCACATGCATAACTGATAACATATTGATTGCCGTCTCAATGGATGGAGAAAGAAAAGAAGGGAGAGAATTTTGAACTTGAAATTTTTTTAGAAAAGACTGCCAAAATAAAGAAATAATAATTTAAAAAATAATTTCAAAATTAAAGACTATTTGGGAAAAAAAGAAAAAATTTCTTTGGTTTAGTGTAAATTTCTAAATACTTAGATGAAAGATATAAAACTTTTCAACTTGGCAGTGTTTTTTATAGGATGGAAAGTTTAGAAGGGCTGGTAAAGATCACCTACTTCAAGCCCCATATTTACAGATGATAAAACTGAGTCTAAAGAAGAGGTGATTTGCCCAAGATCACAGAGTTAGAATTTGAATTAGAATACAAAGCCTCTGAATTGAAACCTAATGTTCATTCTGCAATGCCTAGTTGTGAAACTGGGTTCTGAATCCTTCAGAAATAACTAGGTTGAAATATATGGGGTCTGAACTCCTATCATAAAACTGGGTTCTTCATCATTCCTTAGAATTAAAGGGATATCACACAGACACATATACACAGATCTTAAGTGCATATAATTATATTCTGCTGATCAACATGAGTCTTGCCCTTTTTGTAGAATAGGAGAAGCAAGTTATATTTCAGATTCCTTATTACTGGCTCATCCTCTACTTAGAGCTTTGAAATTCTGATCAATTTCTTTGTGACCTCCTTTTGCTTTCTATGTAACTGCCTTCTATTTTTCTATTTTCCCTGATGTATAGCATAGAGTAATCACCTAATATTTATTGAATTAATAAATGAGGATGACCTTACCACTTAAAAAGTTATGTATAGCAACCTTTATCAGCAATTGCAGCATGAATTTTATCCTCCATAAACCTTTCCTCTACTATATTGCAGAGGCATTAGACAAATTTATGAGTTCAATGATGATGATGATGTTAATAATAATAATAATGAAAAGAAAGTTTATATAATGTTTACTATGTTTCACACACTGTACTAAACATTTAATTGTTACCTCATTTGATCCTTACAACCCTGGAAAGTAGGTGCTAGTATTTTCTCCCTTTTACAGATGAGAAAATTGAAGCAAACAGAAAAAGGTTAAATGACTTGACAAGGGTCACACAGCTAGTAAGTGTCTAAGGTTTGATTTGAACTCAGGTCTTCCTAACTCCAGGCTTAGCACTCTTGTCACTGTTCCATTTAGCTACCTAGATCATAGACTGGAAGGAATCTCAACTCCATTTTACAGATGAGGAAACTGAGGCTCAAAGAGTTGAAGTGGCTTGCCCAAGATATCACATGTAGGAAGTGATAGAATCAGGTTTCAAACTCAGGTGTTCTGACTCTAAGTTAAGCATTCATACTACCACCCATTTTCTTGACTGTAGTAAGTTCCCTGTAAGATAAGAATTAGTGTGTGTTAGTAGATAAGGCCTGGGTTTTGGTACCAGCGCTACAACTAACCAGTTATGTTAATCAATAGATATCCAACCCCTTGATGAGTTAGGGGGATGTCTACCCCAAGCATGTGAAGACTTTCTCTGGCAATGGGTGGAGAACAATTTGTTCCAACATCCATGAAGGCAGCTGAATCAGGTGCTGTGGAAGGATTAGAACTTGGTCAGAAATCAAAGACACCAAGGTCATCCAATGCATCCTGCCTTGACTTTTGTTCTACCAGTGGATTTTGATGACTCTGTGGAACTCTGCCTCATTTTTTAAAATATTTATTTATTTTTGGATTTCAAAATTGATTTCCACAAAATTTTGAGTTCCAATTTTTCTCCCTACCACCCCATAACACCTTGCATTCTGATTACCCCTTCCCTCAATGTATTCTCCCTTCTATCACACCCACCCTTCCCTTATCCTCATATTCTCTCTTTTCTTGTAGGGCAAGATAAATTTCTATACTCCATTAGCTGTATTTCTTATTTCCCAGTTATATGCAATAATAATTCTCAACATTCGTTTCTAATACTTTGAATTCCAACTTCTCTCCCTCCCATCCTCCCTACCTATCCCCACTGAGAAGGAAAGCAGTTCAATACAGGTTACACATACATACATACATACATACATACATACATACATACATACATACATATATATATATGTCATTTTGCAAAAGACTTCAATAATAGTCATGTTGTGTAAGACTAACTTTATTGCCCTCCACCTTACCCTCTCCCTCCTCTTTTTTTCTATTCTCTCATTTGACTTTGTCCCTTCCCAAAAGTGTTTACTTCTAGATATTCCCTTCTCCTATTTGCCCTCCTTTCTATCATCCCCCTCACCCCACTTGTCCCCTTCTCCCCTACTTTCTTGTAGTGTAAGATACCAAATTTTCATACCAAATTTAATGAGCATGTTTTCCCCTTCTTAAGCCATATGTGAAGAGAGTACACTTCACTATTCCCCTCTCACCTCCTCCCTTTTCTCCTCCATTGAACAAGATTTTTCTTATCTCTTTTATGAGTAATAGCCTGACCCATTCCATTTCTCCCTTTCTCCTCCAAGTGTTTTCTTCCCTCACCTCTTAATTTAATTTAATTTTTTTATGGATATCATCTCTTCTGATTCAACGCAACCTGTACTCTCTGTCTATGTGTGTGTGTGTGTGTGTGTGTGTGTGTGTGTGTGTGTGTGTGTGTGTGTAATCTCTCCACCTACCCACATATTGAGAAAAGTCTCAGAAGTAATAAATATTATCTCTCCATGTAGGAATGTAAACAGTTCACCTTTAGTGAGTCCCTTATGATTTCTCTTTGCTGTTCACCTTTTCATGCTTCTCTTCATTCTTGTGTTTGAAAGTCAGATTTTCTTTTCAGCTCTGGTCTTTTCATCAAGAATGTTTGAAAGTCCTCTATTTCATTGAAAGATCATTTTTTCCCCTGAAGTATTATACTCAGTTTTGATGGGTAGGTGATTCTTGGTTTTAGTCCCAGTTCCTTTGACTTCTGGAATATCATATTCCATACCCTTCGATTCCTTAATGTAGAAGCTGCTAGATCTTGTGTTATCCTGATGGTATTTCCACAATACTTGAATTGTTTCTTTTTAGCTGCTTGCAATATTTTCTCCTTGATCTGGTAACTCTGGAATTTGGCCACAATGTTCCTAGGAGTTTCTCTTTTTGGATCTCTTTCAGGAGGTGATTGGTGGATTCTTTCAATATTTATTTTGCCTCCTGGTTCTAGAATGTCAGGGAAGTTTTCCTTGATAATTTCATGAAAGATGATGTCTAGACTCCTTTTTTTGATCATGGCTTTCAGGTAGTTCCATAATTTTTAAATTGTCTCTCCTGGATCTATTTTTTCAGGTCAGTTGTTTTTCCCATGAGATGTTTTGTATTATCTTCTATTTTTTCAATCTTTTGGTTTTGTTTTTTAACTTCTTGGTTTATCTCATAGTTATTAGCTTCCCTGAACACCACTCTCTCTTTTAAAGAACTATTTTGTTGAATGAGCTTTGAACCTTCTTTTCCATTTGGCTAATTCTGCTTTTTAAAGCTTCCTTCTCCTCACTGGCTTTTTGGACCTCTTTTTACAATTGAGTTAGCCTCTTTTAAAAGGTGTTATTTTCCTCAGCATTTTTTGGTTCTCCTGTAGCAAGCTGCTGACTTGCTTTTCAAGCTCTTCTATGACTTGAACCCATTTCATATTCATTTTGGAGGTACTGGAGACAGAAGCCTTGACTTCCTCTGATAATATGCCTTGTTCTTCCTCATCTGAAAGGATGGAAGGAGATACCTGTTCACCAAGAAAGTAACCTTCTATGGTCTGATTTTTCCCCCTTTTTTGGGCATTTTCCCAGCCAGTTACTTGACTTCTGAATCCTTTGTGAAGAGGAAGGTCTTAGTGCTCCTCCTCCCCCCAGTACCATTCTCAAGGCTGAGATTTAGATCAGCTGCTCCATTCCCCCAGGGGCTTTGGGTAGGGGCGGGGCTGCCACTGAGGGCTGAAGTGCAGATCAGCTGCTCAATTCCCCCAGATGCTTTAAGCTGAGTTGCCTGATCAATGGACCCAGGCTACTTCCCCAGCCACCATTGCTGCCTGCCCCTGTTGCTGCTGCTGCTGCTGCCTCTGCCTCTGCTGCTGCCTGGGGCCAGTGCTGGGGTGGGGGAACCCCACTCTGCTCTTGTTCAGCTGGGAAAGCCCTCCTACACCAACATTTGGAGCTTTCTTTGTCACTTGTGGGTTGAAGGTTCTGGGACCTTCCCTGCTGGGAATTCTGCCCCAGAGGTCTGTTCAAGTGCTGTTCCTCCCAGTGCCATGTAGCCAGGGTTGGGCTCCTCTCTGCTCAGCGTCCCATGAGATAGCCCTTTCCTGTTGACCTTCTAGGTTACCTTTGGCTGGAAATCTCTTTCACTCTGTTGTTCTGTGGCTTCAGCTGCTCTAGAATTTATTGAGAGTCATTTTTACAGGTATTTTGTGGGCTGTGGGGGAAACACTAGAGTATATATGTCTTTCTTCTCCACCATCTTGGCTCCACCCCCCACTCTGCCTCATTTCAATTTAATTTACATGAAAGTCAAGACATCACCCTGTGATGCCAGTATTCCTCTTTGAAAACAAAGGACAAGCCACAGAACAGAGCAGAACCAGTCACGTAATCTTCTGCGAGTCACTTAAACACCCTGGTCTTCAGTTTTCCCATCCATTTGATTGCAGTAGAATTATAACATTTTAGACCTTATAGGACGTTGTCATAACCTTCTCATTTCATATCAATTGCCCAAAGTAACACAGTTAATTTGGGAAGAACTAGTATTGGAGTCAGAAAACGTGCATTTATATTCTATCTTACCTTCCTCTCTTACTGGTAGTCACAAAATTTAGGTCTCAGTTTCATAACATGCAAAATGGGAAAAAATTGGACTAGACAACCTCATGAGTCCCTTTTGGGTCTAGTGCTATGAGCCTATGAACTCAGTTCTCCTACTTCTTGTTTAGTTTTTCCACTGCACTGTGTTTCTTTACTATAATATCTTCCTGTCTGGGGCAGCTAGGTGGTGCAGTGAATAGAGCACCAGTGCAGGAGTCAGGAAGACCTGAGTTCAAATCTCACCTCAGACACTTGACAGTCACTAGCTATGTGGCCTTGGCAAGTCACTTAAACCCAATTGCCTCATCTTGGGTCATCTCCAGTCATCCTGAGGAATATCTGGTCACTGGATTCAGATGGCTCTGGAGGAGAAATGAGGCTGGTGATCTTCATAGCCCTCACTCACTCAAAACAAAGTCAAGTGCAAGTCAATTCATTATTTCTCTGATGGCATGATCTTCTTTGGCAATGAAGGACGAACACAAACACATTTTTCTGTCTATTTAAGAGGGTTGACAGAAGAAGCAAATGAATAAAAACAATGGGCAAGAACTTAACTTCTCCTAACTTCTCAGTACACTAGGCAACTCTCTGACTATGTGTTATAGAAAACATGTTTACCCAAATTGGTGGAGAGAGTTTACTCCTCTGGGAGTGCTCTAGAGCAAAGAAATCCCAGATCCAGTCTCTGCTTCTAGGTCACCACTCACACATGACCCTCTATGCTTCATTTATGTACCTTTGCTCAGGCTCCCCCATATCTGGAATGAATTCTCTTCTCATCTCTTCCTCTTAGAATCCCTACTTTCCTTTAAAGTTTAATTCAGTGTATGACATTATTCTTGATTTCTACAGCCTGTATTGCCTTTCCCTAAATTACTTTCTTTTGATATATTCTTATATGCATGGATATCATATATTTTTTGTCTACATTTATAGGATATAAGTTCTTTCAGGGAAAGATTTGCATTTAGCAAGTACTTAATAAAGGCTTATTGATTGATTGCTTATTTACATATCACTAATGGTGATGTTGCCATGACATATTATAGATGGAAGCACATATGCTTTCCCTCCACACAAATGCATGACCTAACAGTACTCCTAATGTCTGTCATCAGGCCTGGGCTGGGGAGGAATTAGGGGCTGAGCATATTCCAGACCTGACTAGGGACCATTTAGAAATCAACCAAGGTTTTAAAGATATTGTCCATGGCTCTTCTCTCCTTTTGTGTGAATAATTAAGGGCAGACTTAAAGTCTCCTGCAGTAAGGAGTGTACAGTTGTCCATGTCCAAGGCAAGATTGGAATATCCTTTGCTGAAATCTGGTTCCTGTCCATATGGACCTCAACATCAGTAACAGATATCTTAGAAGATTCCTATTGGCAACAGGTTCCTCGTGCCACGCATTTAATGATTTTGCCATTGACTGCACTTGGAAAATGTCTTTGTTTCAAGACTTTTATCTGGAAGTTAATGGAGGAAAAATGATGAGAAGATAATTCTACAAAGGAAAATTGGAGTCATGAGATTTTTAGGTGGAATAAGAGTAAGGAAATCAGTGCTGAGGAAAACAAACCTTTTCTCACAGCCTGTGCTAAAGGTTATGCGGGTCCTCTGGCAGGAGATATTCTGGATGAGGAGGACAATCTGCTGATATCTGGGTAATGACACCAGCATAATTCAGCTGTCACAGAATTCTAAACTTCAAAGGACCTCCGGGGGTCATCAGGTTGGAGAGGAATTCCTTTTAAAAAATCCACAACAAGTCATCACTTTAATATTTTTCAATGATGGGTAATTCATCACCTTACAAGGCAGCCTATTCCACTTTGGGCAGCTTCTTTTATTAGTAACATTTTTTTTGGATTATTGTTACCTTACATTAGTCCTAAATTTCTCTTTCTGCAACTTCCACCCATTACCCTTAGTTCTGCTATCTGAGGACAAATAGAACAATTTTAATCCCTTGTTCACATGACAGTCCTTCAGTTATTTAAGACAGCTGTCTCAATTTGGAAATATGCCCAGAGGGCTATAAAACTACTCATTCCCTTTGACCTAGCAATACCACTGTTAGGTGTATATCCCAAAGATATATATACATATATATTAAATATATATTTTTAATATATATTAAAAGGGAAATAAACATATTTGTACAAAATATTTATAGCAACTCTTTTTGTGGTGGGAAAGAATTAAAAATTGAAGGGATGTCTGTCAATTAGGGAATGGCTAAATAAACTATGATATAGGATTGTGATGGAACATTACTATGATATAAGAAATGACAAACAGGATGATTCCAGAAAAACCTAGAAAGATTTACATAAAGTGATGCAAAGTGAAGTGAACAGAACCAGGAGAATGTTATACCCAGTAATAGCAATATTGTATGATGAAGAACTGTGAATGACTTAGCTATTCTCAGCAATGTGATGATTCCAGACAATCCTAAAGGACTAATAATGAAGCATACTCCTTGCCTCCAGTGAAAAAACTGATATTGCCTGAATGCAAACTGAAGCACAGTATTTTTCACTTTCTTTTTCTTTTACTTGAGTCTTCTTGTATATAATGACTAGTATGGAAATGTTTTACATTATTACCAAAATAAAAGTAAAAACAGCTATCCTATTTCTCCTGCATTTTTCTATTCTTTTGACTAAAAATACTCAGGCCCATCAATTGATTCTTATATGACATACCTCAAGTCTTTTACCATCCTGGTCACCCTTTCTTGTATGTGATCTTGCTTTTGAATTTCCTTCCTAAAATGTGCCATCCAGAACTAAACAAAATGTTTCAAAATTGAACAAAATATTTCAAATATAACTTTATAAGTTAAGAGTAGAGTGGGATTTTCATCTCCCTTGTTCCGGACATGGTTTCTGTATGCTTTTCCATGTGAAGGCGTTCAGCTACAAAAGAATTCAAGATAATTTTCTTTGGAGATTTTAAAGAATCATTTGTAATAATTACAATTACCACAATGTTATTGGTTTAGGTAGAAGACACTAGCCCTACAAAATTCAATTGTTTCCTCTTAAAAGTGCTAGACCTGGAAATTGGGCTAATATTACTGATTGCCATTATATAGCCATGGGGTCTTTTGTGAATTGCTTAACCACTTTTAGCCTTCAGTTTCCTCATATGAAAAATGGGGACAATCATATTTTTTTACTACCTCATTTGGAGAGTTGTTGGGAGGACAAACTAATTTGAGTTGAATACTTTGTAATATTATATTTGAATATATTTTGATTTGTAGATGGGTCTGTGACTTCATCAGTGAGGTTGCTTCCCCATGTGTCCAGATCACAAAGCCTCTATAAGGTCTTATTATGTGTGATTCTTCTTCGTGTCCTCCTATAAATCCTACACAGATCACCCCAACTGTCTAGAAAGTTTTCCTCCTTCAAAGTATCTCTTCAAAGTTTTTTTGAAATATAATGGTTTAGTATAGAAAGGAGCAGGAAAAAGTACTTTTAAATAAATAAAAAAAATATTTATTTCAACTGATAAAGGACAGAAAGTATTTCCTCTGTCATTGTTGAGCATTTTGATGCCTGAAAGGGTGGAAAATAACTTTAGTGTAATAAAACTGTTAAAATATGTGTATGAAAAACAGTTTTCAGATGGTATTTGAGAAATGGGGACAAAAATCCACTGGGATATAAACATAAAGGCTTAAATCAACTTGGAGGGGAGGTTAAGTGGTGCAGTGAATAGAGAACCAACCCTGGAGTCAGGAGGACCTGAGTTCAAATCTGACCTCAGACACTTGACATTTCCTAGCTGTGTGATCCTGGGCAAACCACTTAACCCCAACTGCCTCACCAAAATACCCCCAACCAAAAAAAAAAAAGACCAGCTTGTAAATGATGTTGGGTGATGTTTTGTTCTTATTGAATTTGATGTTTAGGGAGTTGAGAAAAGAACATTTCATTTATTCAAAACTAGAAAAATGTGAGTGCAAAGAAACATTCTGTTTCAAGGACAGAGAAAGAAATGGTGGACCTTTCTAGAATTTGGATATTTAAGGTTTTATGTTTTCTCATTTCATTTCTCATCTGCACATAACTATTTAAAGATTCAAGAAGAAAAAATGTACACATATGTATATTTAACTGATTACAGGCTGAAAAATAACGAAATAAGTTATGTTAGTTTAATATTAGGGAAAATTTGGTGAGTTGTTACCTCACAAGTGAAAGAAGTCACCGAATACCAGGGAACTCTGATTTAAGTCATTAAAAAGGATAGAAAGCTGAAACTGAAGCTATGAGTTAAAAGTGGAGCAAATGAAGCCTGAAGAACAGCTGGGGGTGGAAAGCAGATCTGCCATAGTTTTTGGTGAATATATGGCAGCTAAAGCAGTCATCTGACTAAAGGCATCAGCTAAGACACTCCTTATTGTTTAGAGGGAAGATCAATCTAATTGAAAAGGGCCTTTGTACAAGATACTTTTCCTCAGAGTTCCCTTAGAGTTTAAGACAGATGAAGCCTCTTAGAAGCACTTGATGACCCTTGGTGCATTCTCTGAATTTAAAGGTAAAGGAGAAGAAGAAAGACAGGTTGTGCAGCTGCTTTGTTATAAGGGAAAAAATGCTGAGATTGAATTGAGAAATGTACAATACTGGTAAATAGAGAGTTATGTAGACTGGATTACCTCACCCAGAGGGTGAACTTGAACTGTTAGTTTTACTCTGATTGGACAATGTGTAATATTGGGGAATGAAAAGCCATCTAGTAGGACTTGCCTTTTCTGGAGAGTCATTTTGAGCTATTTTTCTATGAGTTCTATTGACTATGATTTCGTTGGTGAGTTCTTTTGACAACAATGGCAACACTGTACTGGTAAATGGGTAATTAGCTGGGCTAATTTATACTGACTGGACATATAGCAAGCCTAATGAATTTTGCACTTCTCTGACTTAAAGAGAACTGTTATAGAAATTGATAATGTAAGAGTTTTCACACACATCTTTAAAGGTGATTGTAACTGGAAGGAATTTGTAAATGCTACATTGACTAGAGATTAGAAGAGAATTTTCCCAGCTGGAGAATAGTAAAGACAAGCAGAGAAGCACATAATTTCACATGGTATAGATATTCCTGAATGGACTAATGACATCAAGGTCTACAGCAGTGTCGTGAGTTAACACACATACATATATTTTCTTTTTCCATGTACTTCTCTGACAGGTTTCTGTAAGTGTGTACCTACTCTCCTCACAAATTCTGAATGAATTGGTGGGAGAATGTGACAGGTGTATGTGGCGACTGTGATAAATGTATTATGTTGGCTTTAATATGAGAATCTCTGATGTCATTTTTTAAAATTTTGCTTCATTGCAAGTATGTTTAAGATCTAAAATGGAAATACACTGATAGGGTCTTCAATGCTAAAGTGGGGAGTAGGAATAGTACATTCCCCTGAAGAGGCTTAGCTGTAGGGCTTAGAACTCAGTCCTTAGGCTTTCAGGGTTCTTAGACTAGAACCCTGAAAAACCTTAGAGTAATCAATTCTTTAGGAAATTATATTGGCCAGTGTGAGGTCAGTATTGAGTGGATGAACCAACTCAGAAAATAAGTAGGTGTCCACACACCCAAGGTGAGAAGAGTGAGGTGTTAAAGGATGAATATAGATACATTATGCCAGGCACGGCCGTGTTTTACTCTGATTTTTTTAGTATCTTGAGAGTACAAATAGAATACTAGGGTTAGTTAACCTCATCTCCAATTCTTGCTACATTCTATCACACCTACTTGTAGTAACATATTTTTGATTATATCTTTTATCACATTTTTTCTGCTGAAACATACTTTAATCTGCTTATATCCATCATGTTCTTTTCAGTTACTATCTGTGTCACTTACAATGATATTTCAAGATGTGTGGTGATATTGCATCATTGGTAGAATATTGTCAGTAAAGTGATGGAAGAGGCAGTGTAATAGAATGAATAGGTGGCTACGTTGGAGTCAAGAAGGCTTAGTTTGAAACTCAGCTCACACACTTAACATCTGTGTGATCATGAACATGTCATAGTCTCCCAAAGCCTCATTTTTCTCATCTATAAAATACTCATATTTGTACAACCTACATCACAGGGAAGTTGTGAAGAAAGTATTTCAGAAAACTGAAAGGGTCCTATGTGTACATTACTACCATTCATGATGCAACTGAGGGTCATGTAGGGTATTAAATTCAAGTTTTGTCTCTTTTTCAATTTGGGATCCAACTTATTTTTTCCCCCATCATTATTGCCTGTGCAAGAAAAAAGTACACACATGTACATGAACTATTATGTGAGTTCTATGTCTACCTGTACAATTTTCCTATTGATATATATGTATAGGAACATGCATACATATAAACCCTCTATGTATAGCTGTCTGTGTCTATATTCATATCATAATATATAAACCTTCTATGTTTATCTATGTATATCTCTATACATGTCTTCCATATGCATATTTATATCTATCTTCATGGAGACTGCATACAGAATTCACATTATATAATTGTATTATATAAATGTATATATGTATAAACATTTATACATATATCTGTGTATACATGTTTATATACAGGCATATATATATGTATCTGTATAGCTTAAAATTGCACTAATATTTTCGGAACATGCTATATTTGTCCTGGACATATTTATTCTGCAAAGGAATTGTAGATGAATAATAAACCAAGTCTAGAAATGGGTAGGATAAAGAGGAATGATTTGACTCACCTTAAAAAATTCTACAGCACTTCTGATAATCCTAAATAGTTATAGATCTAACAATTCAGTTGTCTGTCTTAAATGGGCTGCCTATTCGTGTGTGAAATATGTATTTTTGGATCCATTAATTATTAATTTCTCTATGGAGACTTTGTAGGACTTTGGGATTTGATATAATCAGCATAATGTTAACCACAGAAAAGAACATTTGTAGAATCTCATTAACAAGGAATCCCATTTGGATTCTGAACAACAGTCTCCAACACGGTTGCCTTATTCCATCAGTCAGCTAAATAGCATATGTTATGCAAATACTATGTTCTAGGCATTGTGCTACATTCTGTGGATACAAATAAAGGGAAAAGATGATCCCTTATCTCAAAAAGCTCGCAATCTAATGGAGAGAAAACATACAAACAGCAATATATAAACTGTTATATAGGATAAATTGGAGATAATCAACAGAGGAAGGTAATAGCTTTATGGGGAAGCAGGAAAGACTTCTTGCAAAGAGCAGGGTTTTCATTGAGACTTGAAGGAAGCCAGAACAGCTAAGAGGTAGGGTGAAGAGAGACAGGGGCCAGCCCATTAAAATGCCCAGAACTGGGAGATAAAGTTTCCAGTGAAAGGAACATTAAATAGAACAGTGTCATTGGATCTCAAAGTATGTGGGGAGGGGAGGTAAGGTATAAGAAAACTGAAAAAAATGGGATGCCAGTTTATTAAGGGTTTTAAAAGTAAAATAGAAGATTTTACATTTGATCCTTTAGGAGACCCCCTTGAAGTCACTGGAAATGATTTAATTGGGGACGAAAAGTGATGTAGCCATATTATTCAACTTGACAGCTGAGTGGAAAATTGACGGGAGTGGAAAGACTTGAGGCAAGGAGTTCGCTCAGGAGACTATTTAAATATTCTAGGTGTATGGTAATGAGGGCCTGCACCAGGGAAGTAACAATGACAGAGAAGAGATGGGAGCCTATGTGAGATGTAATGAAGGCACATTTGGGTATAGAAGAGTACAGAGAATGAAGAATTGGGGATTATATCCATGTTTGTGAAGGAGAGTAAGTGGGAGGATGGTGGTAACCTCAACAGTAAAAGAGAGGTTAAGAAGAAGGATGGAATTTGTGTGTGGAGAGAGATAATAAGTTTAGTTTGGAAAAAGTGGAGTTTGATGTCTATGAGATATCCAACTTGAGATATCAAGTAGGCTATCAAGTAGCTCCAACTCTGAAGCTGGAGTTCAGAGAGATTAGGGCTGGACAAATACATCTTAGAATCATCTGCCAAGAGATGATAGATAATTTCATAGGAACTCATGTGAAACAGTATAAAGGAAGCAGAGATAAGGGTACAGGAAAGAGCCTGAGGGGACATCTATGGTTAATGGGCATGGTCTGGGTTAAGATCCAGTGAAGAATCCTGATGAGTGGCAAGACAAGTAGCAGGACAATCAGAAGAGGGTAGTGTCATGAAAACCTAGAAAGAAAAGAATATCAAGTAGAACAAGATGTTTGTCAAAGGCTCTTGAGAGGTCTAGAAGAATACGGATTGAGAAAAGAACATTAGTTTTAGTGATTAGGAGAACATTTGTAACTTTGGAAAGTGTAGTATAAGATGAAAAGAGAGTAAATAAAGGAGGGAGAAGAAAATGGACATATGTCTCTTTGTTTCATACCTCACGGTTTTAATTCTTGGGAGATCATTGTATATTTCCTTCCTTCCTTCCATAGGAACTATTTCTCTTTTGCCTTTGTAGGCCCAGCACCTAGGATAATGTAGTACTACCACATGAAGTAGGCACTCAAAAAATATTTGTTGATTGGTAGATTCTATGGAGATTTGCAATTAAACACACTGAAATAGCAAATCCTCATTTAGAGCTCTTTTTAAAAAAAAAAAAGAGAAAATACTGCCTGTATCTTATGTATGAGAAGTTCTAGGGAGTTCACAATTAGGTGGGCTTGACAATTCAGCGCAGCATCATGAGTTGAGCTTTTCCACTTGACTCATTTGGCATTTTCAGTGTTTGTTTTTCTGGGAAGATACTCTGCTATATCTTATTTTCCACACTGATAATATGCTACTTCTATTCCAAGTCTTTCTCCATTTTGTACACTAGAGACATCTTAGCAAAATAGCAGAGTTTCCATCTCTATGCTGGAGTCTTGTTTCTTTTCTTTTCTTTTCTTTCTACAAAACATATGGATCTTACTCATGAGAACATTCAGATATATCTATTTCAAAGGGAAAAAAAACAAAAAACTCAGACCATTCCTTTCCCTTTTCTTTCTTTTCCAGACTGAATTCCCATATCCTTAAGTTCTGCCTGAGTCCAGAGTGCTGTCAACCACTAAGTAGGTAAAATGGCATAGTGGAAAGAACACTGGATTGTCAGCATATTGAATTTTTATGTAATTACAATGACCAAGCTTGGCCCCAAAGACAAGTAGAGAAAATATACTTCAAGCATCTTTAAGGACTTTTCAGTTCTAAAGCCATGATCCTATGATCCCTGAGGAGTTGGGGGATTATGAATATGGAATATATGATTACGTCATATGCTGTCAAAAACAATTGATGTATTGGTTGGCTTTGCTGAACTGGTTTTTTCTCCCCTTTTAAAATTCCTACCTACAAGGAATGACTTGTAGGGTAATGGAAGGGTGAGAGGTATATTTGGAAATGAAGGTGATGTGAAAACAACACGTTGGTACTTAAAAATATTTTATGTAACTAGATTTGAGCCTTGGATCAGATGTTATGTGATCGTAGACAGTTTTGTTATCTCTTGAGACTTCAGTTTTCTTATATATAAAATGGAGATAATCCTTGAACCAATTACTTCACAAGGTTTCTCTGATGAAAGTGGTTTGTAAATAAATTGCATTTTCCTACCTTTTAGCAGTATGAAGATTTTATCATTCCTTTTTTCCACTCTTATTTTCTTCAAAGAGAAAATTGCATTTCTTTTTTTATACAAGTCTTCCAAAACTAGTTGTTCTTGGTGTCTGCTTTTCATCTTTACTATTTGTCTCTAGATATGTCTGTTTCTTAGATGATTTTTCAGTAGGTTGTAATCATAACATCATGAATTCTTGAAGTTTCATAGGTCACAATCTCCAGTCCCCACCCAGATATATAAATCTCCTGTGAAGTATTCCCAGCAAGAGTTCATTCAATTTCTCCTTGAACATTTACTTTGATGAGGGCCTCATTTTCACTCCTACATTTATACCTTCACTTACAAGGAGATAAGAGGAGGACGATAGTTGCAAAAAAAAAAAAAAAAGCTTTTTATGAGTACTTCCAAAGTCTGTTTGAAAGAGATATGGTGGTTTGCCTGTACTGACTGACATAAAACAAATTTTTTTGTGTCATTTTTCCAATATAATTTACTTAATTATTTGACCCATTGGTCAACTGCATGCCTGCTATGGGTCATTATTTAAAGAATGGGGATTTATAATAATGTACATAATTCAGTGTAAATACGCTCTTGTTTTGCAGATTATAACACATCTATACCATCTCATGTTGCAGGATATTTTCAAGCACCATAGAAGGAAAATTAAGATAACAGAAATAAATTTTTAGCTATACTGGAAAAAGAGAAGAATACATAAAGTGATTGGACTGCTGCTTATGATAGATGGGAGCAGAAAGAAGGCATAGTTCAATTATTTTTATTTTTGCTTTTATTTTCTCTTTCAAGGAGGATGACTTTTGACCAGGGAAGGACAAAATGAAAATGGCTAATATGGAGTTTTTATCCAAGATAAGTAAAATCTAATGACAATATACCTAACAACCCCTGATATATTTATGTCACTTTGTTCAGACGATCTTGGATTCTGAAGGAATCTGATATTTGTGACTGCTTAGCCACTATCAGTGGTATTTGGAATACACTGAGGAATAGGAGAGACATAGAAGGACTGGAGAAAGGTAAATGTCAAGTTTTTCAAAAAAGGCAATTATATAAAGCCTATAAACTATAGGCTATTGAGATTGATTTTGATTCATGTTGAAGCTCTAGAATGGATTATTAAAATAATGGCTAATAAACATTTAGGAAAAGAAACAGTAATCACTCAGAGATAACATGGCTTCATTAGGAACAGGTTATGCCAAACTAAACTCATTTCATTTTTGGTGCTAAAGAGATAGATCAGGTTTATGCTATTGATAAAGATCAATAGATTTCTTTTTAGCAGTATGTGATAAAGAATCTTATACTATTGTTTTGGGGGAGAAGTAGGCTAGATGACAATACAGTTGAATAGATTTGGAACTAGTTGAATGGCCAGACTCAACGAGTAATGATTAATGATTCATTGTTAATGTGGAAGGAGAACTCCTGTGGAATGTTCAAGACATCTCTGGCTGCCCTTGTGATATTGAACATTTTTCTTAATTACATGGATAAAGGTGTTAATGGAATGTTTACAAAATTATGATCAATATTGAAGGTAGAGTGAACATGATGAATTAGAGTGAATATCTATGAAGACCCTTGATATTAGACTGAATTAAATATGACATCTAGTAGGAACAAACATAAAAATCTTACAAAAATACAATTAAATTCACAAGAACAATAAGGGGAAGCAATAACTAGACAGCAGTTTGCCTTAAAAAGATCTTGGAGTAATGGTCTGTGAGCTCAATATGAGTCAAAATGATATAGCAAACAAGCTAATGCAGTCCAGGGACCCCTTAAGAGAGGCATAGCTTTCAGTAATAACAAATTGACATTCTTGTCTTATTCTTTTCTAGTCAGAACACTTCTAGGGTACTATGTTCCTTTTGAAGCACTGTATTTTAGAAAGGACATTGATAAACTCTTGAGAAGAGAGCATTTTGGATGATAAAGAGCATATAGGAATAGATTGGTGGACTGGTTAGCCTGCAAGCGAGGAGTCATCATGAAAGTGTGTGTGATGTGTGTGCATGTGTGTGTGTATGCGTGTGCATTCATGTGGGGGTAGGGTTGTGTATAATAGCTGTCTTTAAGTTTTTAAAGGGCTGTCATATAAATATTCAACTTATTCTACTAACCCCTACAGAGCAGAACCAGGATCAATAGGTAGAATATCCAATTAGACACATTGAGACTTCATGTGAGAAAAATCTACATATTCATTAGAACAATTCAGAATTTGAATGGGCTGCCTTATGAAGTAGTGGGTTTCTTCTGATTAGAGGTCTTTACAGGGAAGCTGAACTTACTAGTTCATTTACAATTGGTGTTTTTTGAGGGGTATGGGTTGGAGGAAAGGGTAACTAGAATCTTTTCCAACACTGAAGTTCTTTGATTCTATAATTATGTAGATAGAAAAAAATTTATAAGAAACAATTCTGTGAATAATGACTGGCCCATATGTCTAGGACCAAAAGAAAACTGAGTAGAGGAAGGAAGTAATGAGAATCAGGCAGTGGATTTAACTCTGATTTTTCTTCATCATTGGTTTGGCTCAGTTTTCATTTCTTTCTTTTTAACCTTTTTAATGGGAATTTGTATCTGAGGAGGAACACATCTATGTAATGTCAAAACAATTTGTCTAAAAAGATATAGTAGAAATCTTGAAGAAAAACTCCCACAATAACAGCCTAACTACTAAACGTAGAGAGACAAATGCATAGAGGATAAAAGCATTCTGGTGGCTTTATGGGTTTTAAAAACTATGGTCAAGGTTAAAGAGAAGTGTCATAGAA
This sequence comes from Notamacropus eugenii, assembly GCF_028372415.1. Taxonomy (NCBI): domain Eukaryota; kingdom Metazoa; phylum Chordata; class Mammalia; order Diprotodontia; family Macropodidae; genus Notamacropus; species Notamacropus eugenii. The sequence continues at coordinate 122,263,393 of NC_092875.1, forward strand.
TTACTGAATCGTTGGAGATCTGAGATCATCTAGTCCAATCCCTGTCTGAAGCACAGAAGCCCTCTGAAATTTCCCGGATAATGGTCAACCAGCTTTAGCTAGAAGACCATCAGTGCAAGGGAATTTGGTGGGGGACCTGCCAAAGGAGTTCATTAAAATTTTGGATAGCTTTAACTGGCTTCTTATCTTCCTCCTTGGAACATCTAACTATTGATCATGGTCCTGCATTCTGGGACTAAGCAGAATTGATCTAATGCTTCTTCTTTATAACAAACTTTCAAATATTTGGAGAGAGTTATTATATGACTCTACAAATCTTCTCTCCTACCCTTAGTTAATTAAATTGAAATAGATTCAAAAATAACTACCATAATATTAAAGAGTATTTTATATCTGAATCATGCTCAACATGAGAAACCCTAGAACCAATAGAGTTCCTAATTTTGGAATCATCTCTGTAACTTTTATATGAAGACTGATGTGTTTACATATCAAGCGTTCAATCTTAGCGTATCCTAGACATGGTTACTTCAAATTCCTTGACATTAATGAATTTATAATAAGGGGTATCAACAGGAGATGTATCAACTAGGCATTGAAAAGACACAGAAGGGTTGAATTCAGTGATAAAAGACACCAGAGTAGGAGAGAGGGAAAGATAATACAGGAATGATAGAAACTGAGAATTATGGAATTATAGAAGTTCAAAATTGAAAGTTAAGCTAGTCCAATCCTTACTGGAGAAATAATTGCCTCCAGCACATAGTCTTCCAGACTTTGCTTAGAGATCAACAGTGAGGCAGATTTGAGGCAGCTCATTTTTGCTCTTGGATAATTAAAATTTTGAGGAAAATTTTCCTTACATAAAGGCTATATTTATCTCTTTTCAGCTTTTACCCACTCTTTCTGGTCCTGTTCTTTGAGGCCAAATAGGACTAATTTAATCCTTTTTATAAACGGTAACTTTCAAATATTTTGAGATAACCATCATGTCCCCTAATTCTGTTAGTCTTTCTTCCAAGCTAAACATTTTCATTTTCATTGATCAATTCTCATGTTACAGGAACTCTAAACTCTTCTCCATTCTGGCTGCCTTCCTATTTTTCCCCTTCTGCTTTTCTGTATCCATCTTAAAATATGGCACTTAGAACTGAACATAATACTCCAGATATAGACTGATCCAGAGAGATTACAGTAGATATATCAATGAATCAATAAGTTGACAAGTACTTATTAGGTGATAGGAATAAAAAGTAAAAAGTTGTTGCCATCAAGAGGCTCATATTCTCTCATTTCTTTATTCCTAGAAACTATGCTTAACTTAATGAAACATAAGACATTAAGTTTCTTGGTTGCTCCATCATACTATTGATGAATGTTGAGTTTCTAATCCACTAAAATCCCTAAATATTTATCTTTACCATTTTGTACTCAAGAAAATTTTTGAACACAAATATGACTTTATAATTATCTTTAATTTAATATTATTTAGTTTAGCCCAATTTCCTAGTCTGTCAAAATGTTTTTGAGTTTTAATTGATCCAGTGCAGTATTCCTCCCACATTTATGTCATTTGACAATTTGATCATATACCCTATCTGTGACTTTATTCAAGACATTGATAAAGATGCTAAATTACACAGGCTGAAAGACTATTTCTTGGACCACTCCAAATTGATAGACTACTAACCACTTGTCTTTGAGTACAACCATTTAACTATTTTTGAATATTGTGCCATCATCTAGTCTGTGTCTGTCTTTCATTTTTTTTTTTTTTACAAAAGTATCTTGAGGAATTTAAAATTCTAGGTAAACTATATTGATAGTTTACCTCTTATTGACCAGCTTAGTAAACTCTATTTACCTCCCACCCAGAAGGAAGTAAAGTTAGTCTAGCAAGAATCCATATTACTCTTTGCAATTCATCCTTCCTTTTATAAATGTTTAGTTACTGTTCCCACAATAAAAAAAACCTAACATTTATAGGGTACTTAAAGTTCATCAAAGCAAAGTAAAGATCACTGGTTTTCTAGACTTCTTCCTTTTCTCTTTTTGTGTAACAGGGTGGTCCTGAAAACAGTCAGAATCATTGTAATCTGTTCCTGAAGCAGGAATCCAGAGAAGGTGAAAGATGTATTTCATAAGGCAGCCTTTCGACCACCCTATACTCTATCCATATCTCTTTAGCATGCCATATAAAAGATCCCTGTGAAACATTGCTAATCAATCAATGACTTTTATATGCCAACCCTACATCTCACTGGTCATTCATTCTGGTAGATCCTGTCTGTCAGTTTTCATTGAGGCTTCAAGTTCATGATTGAAGAAACATTTTTTTAGTTAAATCCTGGGAAAATCAAGAAATAATGGACATGTATAAAACAATGCAACATCCCACTTACTTTTCAGTTGCAACCGCTTTCAGGGTTGAGTCTATTTTCTCCTTTTTCTGTCGTCCTAACTGGAGGTAGAGAGGGTAAATGGGGGAACCAATCAGGAAGTTCATTTGCTTAATATAGGCTTCCTATCTCTGCACATCCTAGTTTCAGAGGATTGTAATAGTCATTCATGATGGTTAACTCATGAACAGGTGCTTCAACTTGAATAAGTTCCAAAATTTCTCACTGTCCAGGGCAGTGTGTCATGGTTACCATGTCACCCTTGAGCCACTTTTTATTTTCTTTCTGATGGCCCCACACTTCCTAGCCATAGTTACTCATATCACTTCCTTGCAGTATTTGATTCACAAATGTGTACCTCTGAAGTCTAAGAGATCAGGGAGCTCATTGGCCCAGAGCTTCCATTTAAGTATTGGCCATGTCTCTGTTCCATCTCCCCTCCTCCTTTTTTTCCAAAACCCACATGCCACCCCTATGCTTTGCATCACATTTATGTCAGTGCCTCTGACAGTAAGTATCTTGTCAGATAGGGCAGTGAAATATATTCAGTGATATTGAAGTATCAAAGCATCTGAGATGACTCTCTTTGCATTTGAACATCATGAATTAGTCCTTCTCGATTTATGTGGTAGCCCCTCTATGGCATGATCTTTTAACATGCACTGTTGGAGGCTCAGTGATCAAGACCATCTACTCCTTCAGTTCCTGAGGATACTGTTCTTTTGAGACTTGAAACCATAAAACAAATTGGAATGCCTTCTTGTTATCTCATTTCTTGTCTGTAAACTCAGTATTAGTCTTCTGTGTTCTGAATATTCTAGGTCAAAGATCATTCTCCTTTGCTGAGAAAGGAATAGGAATAAGGAATTGATTTATGATTTTATTGGTCTACCAATGCTGGTGAACATCTCTTTATGTAGTCTTATGTAGTGCTTAGGGCACTGAGAGATTAAGACTTGTCCGTTGTTACATAGTCAGTGTGTGGCAGAGAAAAAAGAAACAAAGTAAAATTTGATAAAAACAATGAAGGAATGGATGAAACATGGATTAAGGACCTACAGGGGGCAAAGTAATGGGAATACAAACAGAGAAGCATGGCAGTCCCTGATTTTAAGGAGATTGCCTGCCATTGATCATCTTTGTCTTTCCTCTGTGGTCAATTATTTTCATCCCTTTGTTCTATTCTTACTTTGACACTTAATAAATCTTTGAGAAACCCCGGTCTTTTGTACATGGCTGTTCTTGCCATTCTCAGTTTATTTGGAGCTTTGCAACTCCTAACACTCTTCCTGTGATTGTGCCAAGCTTTTGTATTGTCCTCTGTTGCCTATCCTTGCTTTAAAGTTTGCAAAGCAGAAGTCAAAGTCATTGACATTAAGTTTGTAGATTTCATTCTCTTCTCTTTTGGTGTAATTAGGTGGTCCTGACTTCTATCAGGATCATTGGGACTTGTTCTTGAAGCAAACACTATACTTCTGTGTGTAATTTTTTACCTTTCTGTTTGCTTGATTAGTTCCCCGTCTATTCACATCAGTCTTTTTAGTTAGTCTTCCCTTACTTTTCCTCCTTATCAGAACCATTTCTCTTTATGTCCTCAGAGTTTTATTCATGAGAACTTCCTATTTCTCACTGACTGATTTCCCTATGTAATTCTAGTCCATGGGATCCTAACAATACTTTTTTTTGAATCACTTGGAATCTGCTCTCTGAAAACCTAGGCTGTATATTAGATGATAGTGCCTTTCCTTTTCTCCATTCCATGTTTTCCCCTTTGTTTATCTTTCTGATACACTTATCCAAAACTGAAAGAAGTATATTCAAGTATTCTGTCACTATTGTGTTGCTATATCTTCTTGAAGTTCAGAAATATTCCCTTTATGAATTTGGATGGTAAGTCATTTGCAATATATATGTTAATATTGATATTGATTTATTGTTTAGGGTTCCTATTAGCATAATATAATTTCCTGGTTTATCCATTTTAATTTTTAAATGTTTGTTTTTGCTTTGTCTGATTTGTTGCTTTTGTTCAGTTGTTTCAGTTGTGTCCATCCAACTCTTTGTGACCTCATTTGGGATTTTCTCGGCAAGATAGTACAGTGGTTTGACATTTCCTTCTCCAGGTCATTTTTTTTAAACAGATGAGCCAAACAGAGTTAAGTGACTTTCCCAGGGTCATACAGCTGGTAAGTATCTGAGGTTACATTTAAATTCAGAGTGTCTTGCTGAATCTAGCCCTGCAACTCTCTTTACCATACCACTTAGCTGCAACTCCCCTCCCTGCCAAAAGCAGTGGAATAGTCTTCATGCTATTCAGTCTTGTCTGACTCTCTGTGACCCTGCAGTCCATGCTGTCAATGGGGTTTTCTTGGTATTACATTCCTTCAGTCACTTCAATCTTTTTTTTTTTTTTTGAGGTGGCACTCTTCTAATTGACTCTCTCTTCCTTACCCTGATACAGTTCTTTTTAACTTATTTGCAGTTTGCCATTTCTTTTTTCAATGGTTTAAGACAAATGGAGGTTAAAATGACTTGCCCAAGGTCACACAACTTTTTCTGATAGTGTAGTGGCAACTCTTGCTTTTTTTGGATTCACCTGATAAATAGTGATATTTTTTTTTACCAGCCCTTCAGTTTAATTTTGTCTATCTTTGTTTTTAAAATGTATTTCTTAAGCTTTTACAGTACAGGGGAAGAGGGAGCAGGTGAGAGGGAATGAGTGAACCTTACTCTCATCAGGGAATAACATGCACACTCAACTGGGTATGGAAATCTATCTTACCTTACTGGAAAGTAGGAGGGAAGGTGATAAGCAGCGGGGAGTAATAGAAGGCAGGGCAGATTAGAGGAGGAGGCAATCAGAAGCAAATACTTTTGAGGAAGGACAGGGTCAAAGGAGAGAATAGAATAAATATGGAGGTGGGATAGGTTGGAGGGAAATAAAGTCTTTCACAACATGACTATTATGGAAGTGTTTTGCATGACTACACGTGTACAAACTCGCCTTCTCAGTGAGAGTGGGTGGGGAGGGTGGAAGGAAGAGAATTTGGAAGCCAAAGTTTTAAAAATCAATGTTGAAAATTGCTTTTACTGGTAAATAAGATATACAGGTAATGGGGTTTAGAAATCTATCTTGCCCTACAGGAAAATAGAAGGAAAAGGAATTGGGGTGGGATGAGAGACAAGAGGGCAGATTGGGGAAACGGGTAATTAGAATTCATGTCGTCTTGGGTTTGGGCAGGGGTGAGATAGGCTGAAAATTTGGAACTCAAAATCCTGTGTAAGTGAATGTTGAAAACTAAAAATAAATTAAGTAACAAAGTCAATAAAATATATTTCTTGTAGGCAACAGATTGTATGCTTTTGTTTTCTTATCTAATCAATCTTTTTTCATTTCATTGAGTTGTTTAATACATTCACAATTAAAGTTATAAGTTAAGTTTATATTTTCCTCCATCTATCTCTAATTTTTTTTTGTTATGATTCTCCCTGCCTCGTTTGCTGTAAACACACTATTATGTTCCTTCAGTCACTTTAATCTTTTTTTTAAGGTGGCACTGTTCCCTTTAACTCTCTTTTCCTTACCCTGATCCTCTTTTCTAATTTATTACCCTTTTCCTTTAGGGTTTTATTTATTAGTTCCTCTCTCCTACTTTTATTTGGCTATATATTTCTTCTTCCTCTTTTTTCCTCTTAGTTATTTGGATAGAATTCCCTTTCCTCTCCTCCCCTTTAATTATTCCTGTTCGTTAGTTTTTTAAATTTCATTTTTGGTGCCGCTTTCCAAAAAGAACTCTTTTCCTCTCTTGATCACATGTCTTCTCTTTTTTGTTTACTCTAGACTCATTCTCTGATTCTTGACCCCTATAGTCCACTGGCCTTTCCCCTTTGTCTGTATTCTTCATACAATCAAAACTTCAAATATATTCATTCTAATATCTGCTCTCTAGTTGCTTTCTGCCACTGCCTTGTAAGACTTACCTCATTGATTCCCTTTTTTCATTGTGCCTTATTCTCAGAAAAATGCTTATTATTGCAGGTGTCAGAGAATATATTGCCCCATGGTAGGGTACCTCCCCCCCCATCTATACTCTCATTTATTTTATTTTCTACAATTTCCTGGCAATCTCTTTTTTTGTTCATGTTCTCCCACACTTCCAGCTCCCAGTTGACTCCAGTTTTCCCTCTCTCAGGACAAGCAGACTTTTCAGGTCCCTCATCCCCCAGCCCTCCTGTGGCATAAGATCCTCATCTCTCCTTATTCCATACTCCTCATTCATCAGTAGAAACCTCTCGCATCACTAAAGTAAGTTCTGCCTCATTCCCTCTCCCTTTCAATCTTTCCCCTCTTCTCCAACCCACTCCCATATAGGCACTCCTCCTTCTAAAACCACAGAGTTTGCATTTCCTTTATTGCTAGCACTCGATTAGACTCTGGTGCATGAGCTACTTTTCTCTATCGACCTGCTCTCCTCCTCTTTTTCATGTATCCTTTCCTGTTATAATGTAGCACCACAAAAGAAGCATTCATCTGTTGACAGGATGTCACTGGTTATTTTTTCCAATGCCCTCTGTTTACCTCTCCACTGTTACCTCTACTAGATTTCCACCTCTGTCTCCTTGAGTACATTTAGAAAGAAATCTCTTCCTGGTCTTTCTGTTTTCACTCTGTAGCTATTGCCATCTGCTCTTATTCACTCCTGCATTTCGACTTGAGGTTTTCAAGAAGCAAATGATTTCTTTAATTCTTGTTTTCTTTCTAAAATATTTCAAATTCTTCTTTATTATTAAATGGCCACCTTTTATCTTGTATAATGAAGCTCATATTCCCAGGATAAGTTACTTGAACTATATCCTGAGCTCCAGTAGTCTTTAGAACACATCATTCTTTTTCTTCTTTCTTTTTCTAATGGGTATAGAATAGTCCTGAATTATTTGTATATCTAATTGAGTGCAATAAACATTTGCTAAACTCTACAATTAATAAAAAGACAATCTCTGCCCTCAAGGAACTTACAGCTTAAAGGGGGAGATGATACTTAAAAGGAGTAAGGAAAGCAGGGGTTGGGGGCTTCAGGGGATAACTGGTATAGTGACATCTTGCTTTGTGGAATTGAAAACAGGCAGGGCAGCAGATGCAAAGAAGAGTGAGAGGAGAGTCCCCACATGCTCAATATCCTGTTCTGGAGACTTGCCCCACTCCCTCTGTTTCTTTATTCTCTGGCTTGGCATCAATAGTTCAGAGCCTGCTTTTCTTGTCATCAGCAATTCAGAACTACTGGCAGTTCTGAACTTTGCAGCATTGGTACCTCAAGGTTTTAGCCTCTGGCATGCTTTTACTCCTGAAGGAAATTGGCTAAGATGACAATAAGGTCTAAGGAAACTTTCATACCCTTGAACCGGGGCCTCTATAGCACTGAAAAGGAGGGGAGACCAAGATATAGGGGTGAATTTTAACTTGGCCTATCTTGTGTCCTTATGTCTATTGGTGCAACCTCACTGGCAGTAGCATGGGAGATGTCAGGGACGGTGTCAGGGACAGTGACAGTTCCTATTTGTTTAATCTTCTTTTGGATTCCGAATGTCATAGACTGTGGAAACAGTTGAAGTTGCTTTATTTTTGATGCATAATTTCTGTTTTGGAGACATTTGAGAGGTAATGGGGATTGGGAAAAATAACTAGCTTGCTGTCTTGTTCACATTATCTAGAAGTCTGACTTTTCTGTTCTCTATGATTTTCACATTTTCCCATCATTCTAATTATTTCTACCCTTAAAACTATTTCCTTCTTGTTTGTGAGAATAAGCTATCAAAAGATTAAATTACCATTAAAGAAAGTCAAAGAGTTATTAGATTTTCTACTTTCACTAAAGAAAAAGCTCCAACAAATATCTAGATAATTGAAGTTCCCTGTTACTATTGTTTCAGATAAATGAACTGCTTACTAAACTTTTATAGAAATTCTTCTTTTTTCCCATATTGTCTGCATTCTTACTGCCATGTAAGAATGAGAACATTTCTTCAATTTCTTCTTCTATCCTTCTTTTACCAAAATAATCTCCATAATTCTTTCACACTATGATTCCTTGATTTCCTCACATAAGTGTATCTCTTAATATACAAAATGACTGTGCTCTCATTTTACCTATTCAATCTCTTCTGAGCAAAATGTGTATGCCCTTATGGAGCCATGTTTTAGTTATGGTTCACATCCCAATATAAGGGCAAATTTGCCTCCTTGCAATTAAGAGTTTCTGTCTGTCCTATTTATTAGTCATATATTGGCATTTAAAAATGATATTTCTTCCTGTGTAGCTCCTGAGAAGACTGAGGGCAGTATAACTGAACTGAGGATTCTCTATAGCTAATATAAGGAATGAGGAATTGGGGACCTGGATCTCTATGCATGTAGAATCATGGGGCAAACTCATCAAATCTGTTAAGGTTATTAAGTCACATCAACATGCATTTATTAAGGACTTACTATGCTCCAGACACTGTGCTAAGTGTTTTGGACACAAAGAAAGACAAAAGACAGTCATTGCCATCAAGGAGCTTATAGTCTAGTGGGAGAGAAAACATGAAAACAATTAATCAAGATATATACAAGATCAATTGGAGGTAATCCCAGAGGGAAGACAATACTAACATTAAGATAGATCAAGAAAGGCTTCTTGAAGAAGGCTGAGACTTTTACCTGAGATATCAATGACACTAGGAAAGCCAGGAGGTGGAGATAGGGAGGGAGCGAGAGAGAGAGAGGGAGAGACACGGAGAGACAGAGAGAGATCCAGTAAATTCACAACTAGTAAACATGCTCAGAGTAGGAATACGGAGGGTAGGTATAAGGAATAGCAAAGTGTCCAGTGTCACTGAATTGTTGAGTATATGGAAGAGAGTAAGGTATAAGATGACTAGAAATGCACAAGAGGACAAGGTTACAGACAGCTTTAAAAACCAGAATATTTTATATTTGATCTTTTTATCTAGAGATAAAAGGGATATTGCCTAGAGATAATAGGAAGACACTGGAATTGATTTGAAAGTATTGATTAAAGCATCCTATTAATTTTGGGCTCTTTATTTCATTTCTGTTTTTTGTTTTTAAATAAACATGTCTATGGAACATTGTATTTATTATATGTACAAGGGGAAGATTAGGGTTTTTGGTAGAGAGATTTTCCCAGAATTCTGCCCCGTATCTATTGTTCAAGATCTTCAAACAATTACTTGTCTGAGATGCTACAGAAGAGATACCTCATTGAGGAAGATTGGCGGTAGCTTCTTACTCTAAAATTCTCTGCTTGTTGTATCATTTGATTTCAAGTGAGCCATGTCTATGAGACAATTTGACTAGCTCTACTTACACCCTAATCTTTGACTCCATAGAGTGACAGGAGGTGCTGACAATTTCATGCAATATTATCTTGTGATTTATTTTGAGAGTCATCATCTGCTATGACATGACACAATGATTCTTATCACTGGAGGCCCCCCTAAGCCATCTCAAGACAAGAACAGTCATGGTTTTAGAGAAGAAGAGTTGATGTTGTGTTTTGGAATATGAGGTAGCAAATGATGTCTGGTAGGCTGATATTCTCAAAATAGATCACTAAAAATCTTGTAGATAGTCTTGATATCCTTCTGAGCTGCTTGAGGGATGGAGACCATAACACAAATTTCTATGTGTATAGAATAAATCATCAGTAATAGCAGGACTAGAAGCCAATTCTTTTGCTATCCAACTCATTGAATTAAGTATATATTACAAGCCTAAAACACCTTTATTAGTTTACTTTGATTCTTTTTAATCCTAATAATTTTCAAACAGTAGGCCTGGCCTGAATGTGTTTAAATTTAAGATCTTGATAGGTGATAAGTATTTATTTAGTATCTAGGATGGGCTAGGCAGTCCCCAGTCACTGGGAATATCAAGATGAAGAACAGTGCAGTCTTGACCTTCAATGGCCTTATGCTATAATGGAGGGAAGAGGCGAGTACAAGAAACATTCTCTATAAGTTGGAATGTATCTGGTAAAATAAGAAATCCTTACAAAGTGTTCTGGGAAAAATCTGAGGTAGTAGTGATCAATTTTAATGGGGGGGGGGTTGAATCAGGGAAAACATCAGAGAAGCTAGGGACTGAACTGAGTCTCAAAAGAAATGATGCATTTTGACAAATAAGAGATCTTTAGGTAATTAATTATTATGCACTTTAAAATGATGGGAATTGCAGAAATTTTCCCAGAGTGTGTTTTGGAATTAGCAGCGTGTTGAGGTCACAGTACTTCTTACGACTAGCACCATCAACTTAGCATGGACCATGCTATAATATTTGAGAAATATTAATGCATACATTTTTAAACATGTTAAAATTGAGGTATCCAAAGATCATGAAGTACCATTGAACATTGTGAATGTTCATTCCATGACTGAATGTTCAATTCATAAATCAAGATTGACCTTTCTAGGAGACATCTGAAATGCTAGTCAGTGAATCCACATTAGTGCTACTAAAAAGTTTTATTTTAAAGAGAACAATTAAGTGCAAGTGTGTTTTAACTTGTGAGTCTTCATTGGCCTATTAGGCTTGACCAAATATTTTGGGAACCCACACTTTTCTGTCTACAAGACAAACTTGGTAGCAGCTTACTTCTAATCATAGGCCAAATTCTGAGAAGGAAATAAATAGCTCTGTGAGGTCTGGTCTTGTATACCCCAATCGAAAAAGTTAAAGCAGATGTCTCACATGCACAGCCAAGGGTTTAATGACACAAGTCAGTAGTGTAACCCTTTGTATTCCATAGGTATCAACTCCAGCTGGAGCAGGTCTTGGGCAGACTCTAACCTCGGATAACCCTATCTGCTTTCTCAAAGATATAAAATCATGCAGTGAAAGGAAAATTAAGCTGAAAAGGTCAGCAGAGACAAACTAGCCCATGCCTGTTATTTTACAAATGGGGTGAGTCAGGCAGAAAGGGATGTGATGTCTACTTAAGGTTCCACAGCAAGAAAGCCTTTAGAGGCAAAGCTCGGAACGAGATCTCCTGACTTCTATTTCAGCAGAAATATTTTGTACTTCACCATTTAAGATCATGGGGTCTAGAATTATAAGGGATCTTCAGCATCTCACTTCATTTTTGCAGTGCTAATCAGAGAGTTAAAGATGTTCCCCTCTCATTAATGGACCTGCCCATTAAGGGAAGCTTGTTTAGGGGAGGTCCAGGCCTTTTGTTAATTTTCTAATGAGACACTGGTTCTCGAGTGTTGTGAAGCCCTCTGGCTCTGAAAAGTGTATAAATACTCTGAGGTGAGGTATTACTTTGGGGCTTACTCATTGGAAGTGTTTGTTTTGCCAGAGGAGACTCTGGGCAGCTTCTAAGGAGCTACCTGACTTTGAAAACCCAGATGATGGTGCTGTTCTCTCTGGTGACTATGTACATACTACTTACGGTCAGACAGTTGGAAGCCCTGTCTGTTCATTATTTCTCTGTATTTTCTTTGAAGTTCAGGGTGTGGACTTTTTCCCCGGAACTAAGTGAATGATATATATGCTTGATTACAGTGATTGTTGACCCTTCAAAAGAACCTGTACAGTAGGCACTTCTGTGTATGTCTGGGTCCTTGCTGTTGCACTTTTGTAGGTGAAGACACTGAAACTTGTCCAAGGTCTCAAACTCAGCTTGAACCTGGGTTCTTGAATCCCTTGATCTTTCTACTATATCAACCATTCCAGATACCTTCACTTTGGGAAGCCTCACTATTCTTTCTACAAGACTAAAACAAGGCTATACTGTCCATTTAGTGCTAGCTTATTTACACTTGACACTCACCAGCTGTATGACCTTGGGCAAGTCACTTAACCCCAGTTGCCTCATCCTGGGTCATCTCCAGTCATCCTGATGAATATCTGGTCACTGGATTCAGATGGCTCTGGAGGAGAAGTGAGGCTGGTGACCTGCACAGCCCTCCTTCACTCAAAACAAAGTCAAATGCAAGTCATGTCATCATTTCTCTGAAGGCATGGTCTTCTTTGGCAACAAATGAAGGATGAATACACATACATTTTTACTGTAGACTAACTAGACCTGCACTTTTGCCTCCCCAAAGTTAAAACCCTCATTAAGCCAAGGATGCTTGGGCAATGCATTTAATCTCTTGGAGTCTCAATAATTTTCATCTGTAAAATGAGGCTATTATTAAATGTAGCACTTATTTCTTGGGGTACTTGCTAACATTCACATAAAATAATCTACATAATCTATATAAAATAATCTATATAATGTCCTCTTGATTCTACTCATTTCACTCTTCATTATTTTATATGTCTTTCCATATTTTGCTACAAGCATTGAGCTCATCACTTCTTATAGCACAGTCATACCCCATTACAATCATGTGCTACAACTTGTTCACAGCCATTCCCCAAATGATGGGCGTCTCTGCATTTTCCAGTTCTTTGTCACCACAAAGAGATCTACTATCAATGACTTAGAGCATGTAAGTTATTTTCCTTTTTCCCCAATTATGTGATCATATTTAAAAGCAATAGTAATTTCTGCATCTTAGATTTGCAGTTTCATATACATTCATAATTTTTATTGTACCATGTTATAGAAATGCTTATTTTATTCTATAATTTAAAAATAAAATAAAAAATAAAATAATCTATGTAATAGTAATAATAGCTAGTATTTATGTGTCACATGAAGGTCTGCAAAGAACTTTAGAAATATTATCTCATTTTATCTTCACAACAACTCTAGGAGGTAGGTGCTATTATTATCCCTATCTTAGAAGGGAGGAAACTGAGGCAGAGAAAGGTTAAATCATGTGCCCAAGGTCACATTGCTAGTAAGTGTCTGAGGCTGGATTTGAACTCAGATTTTCCTAACTCTTTCTAAACAGTAAACCAGTATTTACATATCAGTTATTATAATTTGTCACAATCATTATTATTGTAATTTTTCAGTTACTATATTTTGTGACTTGAATTCTTTATGGCATTCTGTAAAAACAGACTCTTAATGTGTAAAATTTTACTATATTGTTCCTGAGAAATTATATCATAAATCCTCCTTCTCTTTCCAAAATAAAAGCTCAGCAATGAGTAATACTAATATATGTTATGTCTCAATTTTGGACTCCCTTTCTTGGTTCTCTTCCAACACAATTTAAGGGTAGGGATGCGAGAAGTTTCATTTGTGTCTTATTGATTCATAGGATAATAAAGTAGTCGATAGTAGTATTTCCTGCATGCATACTGGCCAATGGAAAATGAAAAGGATTAAATGAATGAGTGAATAAAAAGGTATCACGTGCATGTGCCAGGCACTGTTTTAAGTGCTGAGGGTACAAACGCACAAAGGAAGACAGACCAGTTCTCACAGAGTCGATGAGGAGGGTTGATTGAGGAATGTCATGGAGGTGGCAAAATCACAGAGATGGTGAGTGGAGTTGTCAGGCAGCTGATTGACACGTCTTTTCCAGTAATTATAGCACTGATCTGACCACACTCAATACTCTATTATCGATAATTGACTTATTTGCTTTGTGCCTAGATGGGTCTGAAAATCCTAATAGAAGGACTATGCTTAGGATGTGTGTGTGAGTGTATTGTATAGGTGTGTTTCTCACTATGTGTATTCCAAGAACAAATGCTGAAGGTTTTTGTTAATGCTTCTATTTCCTTCTATCAGTGCAGAAATTAATGAACAGCCACATAATAATGGTTTTCATATTTGCAAAGCATTTTATACATAGCTCATTTTATTATTCTCACAACCATCCTGTGAGGTAGATGCTATGGTTATTTCCATTTTACAAATGAGAGAACTGAAACAGAGAGGTTAAGTCACTTGTTACACAAGCTAGTGAGTGTCTGAGGCAAGATCTGAACTTAGGTCATCTTGACTTCAGGCCACTGCACCATGTGGTTAGAGTAGTGGAATAGCGGTGGGAGGGAGAAAGGGTGACTCTGGATCAGGAGTTTCGAAGACATGGGTTCAAGTCCTCTTGATCCTCTCCTCCTCAAATCATTATTTATGTACTTGTCTGTTTAAAGCACATTGCCTCCCACTTCCAAAAATATCAGTCTTCTTGAGAGACTATTTTTAATTTTGACTTTGAATCCTCAGCTTCTAGCAAAGTGTCGTGCACATAGTAGGCACTTAATACATAACAGACGTTTGATACATGATTATTGTACACTACCCTGGACTGTAAGATTGGATTTTGAAATCATACTCATGCATAATATTTTTGTGATGCTAGGCAAGTGACTTCCCTTAGCCTCAGTTTCCTTGCTTGTAAAATTGGCATAATGATTGTACTCACTGGGTGTTTATAGGAGCTTCTATGAGGATCAAATGAAATTGTGTATGTAAAACACTTTGTAAACCTTAATGCTATCCTTGAACTGAGCTATTATTATAATCAAGGGTTGGTTCACATTGCATCTGAACCACTCTGTAACCCTAATTCAGACTATACAACTTCTCTTCCTTGGCTATTGGAATAAGCAACATGGTGTCTGAGGTTCCTTACCATTCTGAGATTCTGTGATATTCTCAAGAAGAGAATGTCAAACTCTTGTTCCTTTCAGTCTCCACTTTTCCCTTAGACCACCTTTCAGTCTGTCCTTGGATAGCCTTTAATTTGCAAAATGATGGTCCTTTCATCTGATCAAGGCACCTCAGAAACAGGAGACTATTGTCATGAGACAGCATATTCTTATTGCCTTATTAAAACCTGAAGCTCGAAGACCTTGTGTTTTCCACTCTGAGGCCCATTAAAAAAATCCATATGTATGCCATGCAACCAGTTGAAAGGGTGCTTTTAAAAATAAGAGGTTTCTTTTCTAATCATTTCCAGGATGTCTTTGGATGTGACTGCTGTTCTGGGATTCTGGTGAGTGACTAAACTTTGTGTGCATGGGGGCCAACTCCAGCCAGAGGCCTGGAGGAAGAAAGCCATTCATTCAGAACTGTCAGCACATCTTTCTCAATGAATTATTCTTCCTAACCTACCAGGCCTTTTTTCCTCCCCTTCCCTCCTTGGGTATAATGACAGGCTTTCTTTAAGAATGAGGTCCATTCAGGACTGGCCACCACAAACATACAAATCCTTGTTGATACACGTTTGATCCCAAGTGCACTACTCTGCAAACAGCAACTGAGAACAAAGGGAAAGGGTGGAAGTAGATTTTGCATCGAAGCGGGAGAGAGGAGGGTGATGTTTTTGAATGTGATTTGTATTAACCCGGCCCTCCCAAATGGCCTGTTCTTTCTTGGCATGGAGAGCTACTGGCATCTTGATTTTGTGGTGCCGGTTGGCATGTGCCCAGTACAGAAAAAAAAAGAGCTTTGAGCTAAGAAGATCTAGAGAGTGGGAGAGTGACTACACAGCTTATGTCAGCCTTAACCCCTCTGCTAGGGAGAGTCTCCCTGGGGCCACCTCAAAGAACAAGAAGGCTACAGTGAAGTCTGAGAACTAACCAGTGTGATTTATTGACTTCAGTACCAGTGGGAGATGACTGATGGGGGTATCACTCATCTCTGGCTGGTCCAGGGGAAAGTTAATACATGCAACAAAACAACTGGTTGATTCATCCTGGTCTACATCAGTGATTCCCAGCTCAGACTGCCTCTAAGGAGTTCAAAGGATATGGCAAGGTTTTCTCTCAAATTCTCAAAATGAATTTTTACAATATAATATATTTGGGGGTGGGGGCAGCTAAGTAGAGCAGTGGTTAGAGTGCTGGGCCTACAGTCAGGAAGACTCATCTTCCTGAGTTCCAATCTGGCTTCAGACTAGCTATGTAACCCTGGGCAAGTCCCTTAACCCTGTTTGCCTCAGTTTCCTCATCTGTAAAATGAGCTGGAGAAGGAAATGGAAAACCATTCCAGTATTTTTGCTATGAAAACCCAGAATTAGGTCATGAAGAGTCATACTCTACTTAAAGATGACTGAAGGACAAAATCTTTATGTGTGTATATATCATGGCATCAAAGATTTGGAGGTGGAAGTAATTACAGAGGCTATTTAGTCCGGGCCCCATCCAGGAAATGAGGCACTAAGATACTGATTAGTCTAGTGTCGCACAGCTAGCAAGAATCTATAGCTGGATTCAAATCCAAGATTTTCTGACTCCAAGTCTGTATTTTATTCATTATGCCATACATACAAACACACATGTAAATATACACACATATACATGAATATATATAAAATTGATACACACAAACACATTTTATAACTTTATTACATGTATATGTAAATGTGTAAGCACATGCACAAACACAATGTGGCAGAGAATGTAGAGAATTCAATGTGGAATCAAGAAGGCCTAGATTCCAAGATCACTTCTGACACTTGATTATCTGTGTGATCCTAGGCATGTCACCTAACCAACTCTGAGAGAGATCCCTTACTCCTAGAGAGTTCCCTAGGATTTCTCTACTAAATCTTAGGTTGCAATCTAATTTGATAAAGGCAATTTCCACAAAGAGAATTTTCTATGCTGATGAAATCATTCGTGTTTTTTCGGGAATGTATATATCTGTGATATTTAATGATTTTTTTAGTGGAGTTAAATCAATGAGGGAGGTTTTAAGCCCTGCAAAAGCTGATGATCACTATTTGACATGCTGTTAAAATAATAGCCTGCAAAATAAAAAAAAAATGATGTCAAGATACTGGTTTCACTTATTTTGCTGTATTTAACTGGCCCCATGCATACTGATGGTAGCTGTGCAAAATACACACACACACACACACACACACACACACACACACACATAAACACACACACATGACTTTTTATGGAAAAAAATCAGCATTTGTATTCTCCATAGAGAAACACCCTTTGTGGTTTTTCCTTTCCTTTTTCTTATTCTGTCATAAGGGAGAAAAAAGTGGAGGAGGTGGGGGAGAATTAGAAAAATTAAAGGAGATTATAAGGTGGACAGTTCTCTGCACCAGGAGAATCCTCATATTTAAGGAATCTAGTTATGCCTCCTTTTACCCCACTTTCTACAAGGGAAAGAACTTTGATTTTTTAAAAAGTATAGCTTAATCCTTTTAATTCTGTCATTAAATTTTCTTCCTCTACCTCCTCCTCCCCAATCCTACAATGATACAGATTCCATAGCAGGGCAATGATACCTCTGATTTTAATAACAGCTAATCACTTCCCTGCCTAGCTATCATTGGCAATATTCTCAATGCCAGTTTCCACCTTGTTGTGGACCTCCACCCTCTTGCCTCAACTCTGGTCCCATCAGCTTAACACATCTCAGAAGAAAGGAAGCAGCAGGTCAGGGTTGCTTCCCTGTGCCCATGGAGAGCTTATGTTTGAGTCATGAGGGAATGACAACATAATAGGAAAAAAATAAATTTTATTGAATGAGAATAAACTCACATTCAACCACAGCATTTTGAGAGATGAAGATGGTAATCTGTAAGGGAATATTTTAGTATCGACTGGATCTGGACAGAGAGTCTAATCAAAGTAGTCTCTTTGATCTCTAACCTAAATGGAAGGTCTTTGGTCAACCAGGTTAAAGCCACAGTAACTACCTGTTTTGACTGAGTGTTGGTAGTTCTACCGTTCAGCTGTCAGACATCAGTAGCTATTAGGGCTGAAAAGTCGAAGAGAGACCTTTTGTAAACCCTTTCTCTCCTTATAAAGTCTTCACAAATTCTATACTTCTTACACTTCCCCATTAGAATGGGAATTCTTTGAGAATAGGGACTGTCTTTGTTTTTCTATTTTTATTCATAGCATTTAACACGGTGTTAACTTTATAAATGATTTTCCATTCCATTAAATACATGATTCCTGCTTTCTCTTGAGTCATCCCAGTTTTACTGAGTAAATTTACAGTTGTATCCCATCAGCCACTTGCTGATAGAGCTGCTGTATGAGAAGGGGACCTAATTGTGCCCCTAAAACCCTTCATAGAACACTGTAGGCAACAGGATATCAGAGCATCTTGGTCTAAAATTTTATAAGATCAGAGTATTGGTAATATAAGAATGGAGTGAGCCAGAGGAACTGTCTCAATAGTTTAGGCTATAATGTTGTTAGGAATTATCTGGATAACTCTAATCTCTAAACACTTTGCTTATATGGATTAAAAAAATAATGCATGAACGCTCCCTCTGCTTTGCTCTTGGCTTACAGTTTTTTCAAATTGAAGAATTTACCATCAGTGCAGTAGCTGACTTTGATGCCACATTTGTCCTCATTGAAGGTGGTTGACAACATGACTGAAAACATCATACTAAAAAGCATGGGAGCCAGCACACAGCCTTGTTTCATTCCATTGGCGACTGGGAAAGCACAAGAACATCGTTCATTATCCAGAACCTGGGCAAGCGTACTGTCATGAAATTGATGTACAACAATGATGAACTTCTCTGAGCAACCAAATTTTGACATAATTTTCCATGAGCTCTCATGACTGACACTATCACAATGGACTTGGCGAGATGTAAGAATATTGTGTACAGACCTCTGTTCTGCTTTTGGCATTTCTCCTGAAGTTGTTGAGCAGGAAACACCATATTGACTTTTCCATGGCCCTTTCTGAAAGTCATACTGGCTCCCAGGTAGATCACCATCTTCCAGGTGAAGGATCAGTCTATTAAGGAGGACTCTGGTAAGAATTTTGTTAGTATTGAGTAAGGGAGAGACTTCACCCTGCCCCTGTCCTCTGCCATGATTTTCTCAGGACAACCTATTTCTTTTACCTTTATAGAGATGGATAATGGAGGCATCCTTGAATTCCTGGGGGATAATCTTCTCTTGCTATATGACCTGGAAAATTTCTGTCAGTTTTTGTATGAGCAATGAACCCCATACTTTGTAAATCTCAGCTGGGATAGAATCAGCACCATATGCTTTGTCATAGGAGAGGAGCCTAATGGCATTCAAAAGAGACGATTGTGTACTCAGTGCAGCCTCTGAAGCTGAGATGCAGCAAAGGATCAATCCTTTGCCAACTGTGCTAATTTTAGTCTAACAATTAACACCAAGAAAACACAGGTGCTCTATCAGCCAGCACCACACCATCCATATGTGGAACCATCAGTTACAGCAAATGGGGAAATTTTGAATTCTGTGGATATGTTCACTTACCTTGGTAGTATACTTTCCAGGGACACACACATTGATAATGAGGTTGATGCACAAACTGCAGAACTAGTTCAATGTTTGGGAGGTTCCAAATGAAAGAGTGTGAGAGAAGAGGCATTAGACTATTAGACTGAAGGTCTACAAGGTTGTTGTGTTCCCATCATTGTTGTATGCCTATGAAACCTGAATAGTATACCAGTGCCATGCCAGGAAGCTTAATTGCTTCCATTTGAATTGTATTAGAAAGAATCTGAAGATCACCCGGCAGGATAAGATACCAGATATTGAAGTCCTTTCTTGAACTAAACTGCTGCGTCTTCAAATACTATTGCAGAGAGAGCAAATCTGATGGACTGGCCTTGTTATTTGAATGCCAAATGTACACTTCCATAAAAGACTGTTTTATGGGGAATTCACACAAGGCAAACACTCACATGCTGGCCAGAAGCAATACAACGACACTCCCAAGTTCTCTCTTTCTATGAACTTTGGAACTGATTGCATGATACAGAAGACACTGGTACAGAACCACCTAGGATGGCATGCCCTCATCAGAGAAGGAATTGTGCTCTACAAGCAAAGCAGAATTGAAGCAGGCCAAAAGATATATGGAATGTGCAAATTTAGAGAATCCACCCCAAATATTCACATATTTGTGCCTGACCTATGGTAGATCATTCTGAGTTTGTATTAGTCTGATCACCCATAGTTGGACAAAGTATAACTTGACTCTGACATATTGATGTCATTTTGGTCCTCTGTGAGAATGAAGGACAACAACTCACCATGTAGATTAAATGATTTGCTTGACTTTTTGTATTCTTTTACATTTTCTATCCTGGGTTCCCTATGTCTACCTGCATATAAATTCAGGTCAGTCATGCCCTAGAGTCTGTCCTCATCATATCCTCAGTCAAGAGGCAAGGGGATGCCACTTAAAGATTCATAGAGCAGTACAGGCATACCTCATTTTATTGTGCTTTCCTTTATTGCTCTTTGCAGATATTGCATTTTTTCCCTTAACAAATTGTAGGTTTGTGGAAATCTTGCATCAAACAAGTCTGTCCTTGACTGGACAGTTAGCTGGACTAACTGACCTTGTCTTCCAGTGGCCAGTTCATCCCATATTGGTGTCCCCTATTGGTGACCTCAGGATACAGCTGAGACCTATAAAATTCACAAAAACATTCCTTAAAGATAAAGAGGTCATCTTCATCCCATGTATCCTATGCCCACTTTCTTTAATATAGTCAATCATGATCCCTCACCCCTGTGATGTTGGCCAATTATATGATTTATGTTTTGTTCTTTGTTCTGTGCTTATAAAAATGAGTTGCATCTTCAGTTTGGAGTCTTTTGTCCAGAAGCAGTGCCATTTGATCCATCCTTTATTAACAGGTTCAGTGCTCTATTGCTACACTTATATTGTTCAGAGGATTGTCTCAATTTACCTTTTTGTTAAATTTAATACACTACAGTAGTGAGGCTTGGGGATGAGGGGGGAGACTGGAGTCATGCCCTTCAGAACCCATCCTTGCCATTTTTTCCCTCTTAACTACTCCTGGGACTTCCTTGGTGTTGACTGTTGCCCAATGTCAGAGTACTTTATCATCTGTTTCTCTGTCTTCCCTGTCTTCCTGCCCCACCTCACTGAGGAAGGAGGTCTATCTGTTTTCTGGGTACTGGTAATCTCTGGCCTATATCTCCTCTCCCAGCCCTGAACATCACCCTTAGTTATAACAGTGATAGGGTAATAGTCAAGAGAAACATAAAAGCTCTGGGACTAAAGGAGAGGGAATATGGAGCTCATTTGCTCTAAAAGATGAGAATAAAGCATTCAATGTCACATCTGTATATTGGCAGCTGGAGAAAAGAATATAGGAAAAATGAGAGTTGGATTCAAAGTGATATCTTGCCAAGAAGCATCAAGTGGAAACCATTTCTTTCCTAAAATGCCCTTGTTTTTCTTCAGAAATTCAGCTGCTTCTCCTATGGATTCTTTCCCACTGTTTAGGACAAATCAAGCTGACATGATAGTTTTAAGCAGCTGTGCTTTATACATACAATACCCTCTACAATCACTTTATTTTCCTACGTCTTACATGCTCCACAGGATACGCTTCTCCGGCTGGCTGATTGTAATCAACTGGGAGGTTTTGAAGGCTTATATGTTCATGTAACTAGTTATTCTGGGCAAGTCATTTTCCCTCTTGGGACTTTAGTTTCCTCCCCTGAAAAAAGAAAGGCTTATAGTATTGATGAAGAATCTTTGTTCTCATTGTGCTTGGTGGATATAATTCCTGGCATGAAGAAAGAATAAGGATTATATAGTAGAAAGACTTTTTTAAATGAATGCAGCACGACTTTGCGGATAGAGTGCTGGATTTGGAGTCAGAGTATATTGGTCTGAATCTTTTTTTGGCTACTTGCTTCTTGTGTGATTTTGAGAAAAGCATGTGTTGCCTTATCTGTTGTCCATTTACAGAAGAATTCAAGTTTCTTGAGGGCAATGATGACTTTTATTCATTTCTGTCATTGTATTTCCATCTCTTAGCAAAGGCCTGTAGAACTGAACTCAATTAAGTGTGTGCAACAGCAAAGTCAGGTTAGGAATTTTCTAAGCATGCCTCTTAGCTCTTAGTGCATGATCCTATCATGGTTATTTTTTTCTCACTGTCTCTAACAAAAGCTCACACCAAGCACCAAGCAGAAGGTTTTGTTAATTTACGATTCTGAAATCAGTGATGACTTTCAGCTGATTTTGATAATGAAGATCTTTAGCTATAGATGAAGTCAGTTCAGTGGAGGTTGCTTATTCTTTTCCAGGGGGATTATTTGTCTATTGTACTGTGCTGACTCAGTGAGACCTTTCTTGATCTTTTTAATGTTTTCTTGCTTTTGCCTTTCCTGGACATAGTCATCAGCATAACACATCTCCTTGGATGGACTGTCTCTGGGGACTTTGGATGGAACTAACTCATTTGTCTTTTGAGTGGGAAGCATTTTATTGTGTGATCAGAAACAAAGTCTAATCTCAAGTTCCTCCTCCCTAGTTGTATTCTCAAGTTGACTCATAGACCATTAGAGCTGTAACACAAGAGTTTAACTAAGTCAAACCCCCTCATCTTCCAAATGATGAAACTGAGGTCGAGAGAAAATTGACTTGACCAGTGAGTCACATGGCTAGTGGTGAGAGGCAGAGCTAGGAACTGAACCCCTAATTTCTGACTCCCAGACCAGTGTACCATGTACTAATACACTAGGCCAAATAGAAGGAAATAAACTTGCCTGCATATTTTCACATATACTTTGCTGGTTCAAAATAATTCCAGTGCAATGTCTTAAATTTAAAATGTCAATTTAGGTTTAATCCTTTGCTAATTTCTCCTCCCCACCCTTGTCCCTCAGATGCAAGTGTCCCTACCACCCAAATTTTACCTGGTATAGATTTTGTATATAAGTATGTCTATAAATGTTACATCTTCAGGTAGAAGTTAAACTCCTTGTGGGCAGGGACTACTTTTAATTTTTTCTTTGCTTCCTCAGTATCTAGCACAGTGATTGGCACATAGATTTAATAAATGTTTGTTGATGGTTTGATGATCTCATCTGCCTGTCAGAACTGACTCACCTTCCTGAGCTCTAGAAATACTCATGACAGACCTCTGTATGATATCAGATGCTTCTGTAAGATGCTAAATAGAGTAGAGGGGTCTTGACATTCATGCTCTCCTGAAATATTTATATCATATCTAAGACAATGATCACAAGGTACAAAACCAGTGTTGGATTTGGAGCCAGAGGACCTGCATTCAAATCTCAGCTTACTTACAGCTTAAATAACCATGGCTAAGTCACAACTTCTCTGGGCTTCCTTTTCATTCTCTGCAAACAGACGGGGCTAAATGAGTTGACCTTTAAAATCTCTTTCAGCTTTGAACATGCTCTGCTGATTGCACCATATCACCTATTGCAATACCAATTACAGCTATGTGGTAGTCAGGATCTTACCAGTGAGGGGGAGCAGTGAACTGTCTTGAAAGTTGCCTCTGTCAGCTTTCTTCCCATGCTTTTGGAAAGCAGTGATAATAATAGAGTCTTTGAAGTTCTGGGATGTTTCCTCATCACTCCATATGCCAAGAGAGAGCCCCAGCAGATGTCAGAATTGTCCCTGTTTCAGAGAGTTCTTGGATTCCTTTCAGGGGAGATTTCATTCATCTTAAATGTAAATGTTTCCATTTCATTGTTTGCACCCCCTCAAATAGCAAGGCTCTGTATAAAGCCCCCGAAGGAAATGAATGAGTTTAATTTCCTGCTCTTGTTTTAGGAAGTAAAAGAATTAACTAAATGGTACCAACAATGAAAAGTTAATTGCCCAGTAGAGTTTGACAAGTCTAAAGCTGAGCTGAATTCTCCTGACCTAATTTTAACCATATCCAAGGGAGAGGAGCTTTAGTTATGGCTTCAGACATGGATATAATTCTATTCAAGAAATATGAGGTTTACATTAATGAGGGACCAAATTAGTTAAAATGAAGTCAAAAGCATAATTAGTCTATTATGCCATAGATCATATGTCTGTCATGTTCAGTGACAATGAATCCATCTTATTTTCTGGATTGTGAATAAATTTGAGTAAGCCTGAAAAACATTTCCCATCAGCCTCTGTTTTGCTTCTATAGCGAACACAACCAAGATTAAATTGACCCATGGCCACCTATGAAATCATTGGAGGAACGAAGATTGAAGCTAGAGTTTCTCCGATTTCAGGCCAGTGCTGGCTTTTCAAGGACCCTCATTAATCAAGAAAATGTTGATGACAATTAGCAAAGAACCCCACCCTCATTAAATATGAAATTCTCATTGTCTCCTGATGTAGATGCAACCAATACTATCTACCTTTAAAAGTGCTAATGACTCTTGAGTTGGCTGCCTGAAATTCTATTAGAGCTGTCCTCCATGCATTCATGTATTTCCAAGAAATACAATTAATAAACATGACTGATTTTGCTGCGAAGGATTAGCCATGCTTCCCATAGTACTGCCCCCAATGAAACTATAACATTCCTGCTTGTTGGATGACCACTTTCATCGTCCTAACAGGAGAGTCCTTTCTCTGGCTTCAAGGTCATTTCTGTTGATTGCCCTTGAAAATGGCCCACATGATTTCCTGTAACTGGTGATGAGGCAAAGGATAGAATTGCCTTTCATGATTGGAGAGTCCTCCAATGGGACTCTCACACAGGAGCAATTCTGCATTATTTCATTTCCCTCTGCTGTGTTTCTCAGGTCCATGAGCATCTGAAACTTTTCAATGCGCATGGACCACGTTGCTCCTAATACCCTAGGAGCATGTGCACTTATGTGTTTCTCAAAGAAACTGGGCCAAATTGGAATTCATGTTATGTTACTCAGCTCAAAAACTTCAGCACTTGGCAGATCTTTACGTACGCACTGATGACAATTTAAGTAACTTGGATTTTTCTTTGCTTCTTGAGTACTTTTTTTCTTAACCTGTAATTATTCATCTGATCCAATTGGTATTGTAAGCCATCTTTCCTATGACTGACTATGATTATATCTGCCTTGGATGACTCCAAGATTTGAATGACAGTTGTCAAAAATGTAACCCTACACTTCCCAGACTAATGCAGGGAGCCTTTCTGGACTACCATGGCATCTCCGAAATATTCACCTCCCTTTTTCTTTACTCCTATCTTTAGCAAACTGGAATTGTTTTTCTGAGAAATTTATTCTGGATAGCGTCAACTGACATGTAGTAAACACACTTAAGGGTCCTCTCAAGGCCATATTATAAAAGTGCACTCTCATTTTTTTGTGAGAATATGGTGGTCATAGTGCTAGTTAGAAACATAAAAAAAGAAAAGAAATCGTTAATCATTTTACTGTTTACAAAGGGTTTCCCTCACAATATTCTTATGTAGTAGTTGTGAAGATGGCATTATTTCCATTTTAAACATGAGGAAACAGAGACTCAGAGTAACATGGCTTTCCTCAGATTTCAGAATCAGTCCTCCAGATCTCATAAAAATCTATCAACCAGATTTTCTGACTAGAAGTCTAGTGAGTTTTCTCTTATGAATGAGAAAGGTTTGGTTGGATGTGGATGGGGACAGTCTTGGCTGAACAAGAGTTGATGTGAAACAAACCTGGTTGTTTTAATGGACAGTGAATTCAATATGAGGTGAGTGCAATCTATCAGCCAACATACTCTAATGCATTTGTAAGCTGTGTTAGCAGAGGTATAGCCCCAGAAACATTACATTCTTTTCTAAGTATCATATTTTGAGAGAACCATTGACTAGTTAGAACGGATCCAGGGGAGGGTAAGCAAGATGCCAACAAAATTAGGCCATGGGAGGATTGGTTTAGGACTTGGACAGGGTTAGACTAAAGAGAAGAGGACCTGGGAAAATAGGGAAAGATCAATATATCTCCCCAGATATTTGAAGGATTTTATATAGAAGAATGGGTGGGCATATTTTTGTCAACCTCAGAAGGAAAAAGTAGGAGTGATGGGTTGAAGTTGTGGAGTGCCAGATGTAGGTTTGATATGAGGAAAACAAATCTTCTTAAGCAGAGTTGTTCAAAAGAGTGGAATGCTTTATCCCCATCCCGCATTAGCGTCCTATCTCAGCAGTGCTTATTTATGAATAGAAGTCCCATGAACAACTATAATGTACACACGTATGCATAACATATATGTTTTTGAGTATATGAATATGTTTATATATATGTGTGTGTGCGTGCGTGCGTGTGTGTATGTGTGTGTGTGTTTGCACACACAGATACAGCAATTTCATTGGCTATCTATTGCCTCTGGGGTAAATATAAAATCCTGTCTGGTTTTCAAAGCCCTTCATATTTTAGGCCCCTCCTAATCTTCCTACTCTTCTTACACTTAGATCCTTGACAAAACTATTCGATCTAGTGATGCTGGCTTTCTGGCTGCTTTATGAATAAGCCACTCCATTTATTGACTCCAGGGATATTCTCTCTTCTCCACTCTGACTACTGATGTCCTTGGTTTCCTTTAAGTCCCAATTAAAATTCCATCTTCTACAGGAAACCTTCTCCAACTCTTCTTAATTCCAGCGCTTTCCCTCGTTTAATTATGTCCCATTAATTCTGCATATAGCTTGCTTTTTTATGTACCTATTTGTTTGCATCTTGGATTCTCCATTAGATTTCAAGCTCCTGGAGGGCAGGGCCTGTCTTTGGACTCTTTTTGTATCCTTAGAACTTTGCACAGTGCCTAGAGCATAGTAGGTATTTAAGAAATGTTTATTGATTGATGACTGATACACAGTATAAATAGCTACCCTCAAAGTCCAGAAGAACTGAGCCCAAGTACAACCTTGGATATATTCTGACAATGAGGCCCTGGGGAAATCACCTAGCTTCTCAGTGTCCTGGTTAATTCTCCAAGACTGTACATGACAAGTGAAATTTTAGCTCTGTACTGGTAAAGGTTTCTCACCAGGAGCTTCTTGTACAGATGTAATTGAAGATCTGGTCAAAATAAAATATTCCCACAACATATATATATATATATATATATATATATATATATATATATATGTATATATATATATATATATATATATATATATATGCACATATTTTAGGTATGTGGCCTATGTGTGATGGGGTGGCTCACATTACAGAACAATATTGTATTTCAAAGTGTCCAATTAAAAATTAAATTTTTAGAAGAATGCATTAGTTTTGTTCACAACTGCAACTCAATAGCAATGAGATGGAGACCTATCTTCAATATCTACAATAGGTAAAATTGGCTTTGTTCCATCCTATGGCCATCATATATATTCCTGTTGTTCAACGCTTGCTCATAACTAGAAGGCACTGGATGAGAAACTATTTATAGAGCAACACAAAGTCTGTTCCCACTCCTTTATTGCATTAAGGTAATGCAATACTAATTATGATTCAGTGACATGACCTGGGGTTGTGTGTGATGGAGGGACTTCTGAGATCTTGTTTATTCATTCAACAAGAAAAATACATTTGGGTCACATCAAAAAGTATAATTCATCACGATAAAGAATCTCAGGGTCTAAAAGAAATCTTATGGGCCATCTAGTCTAATCCATACCTGAACAGGAACCTTCTTTATAATATCCCCCAGATGCAGTCATGAGCTTCCTCTTGCTACTGAGTCACACCTGAATGTATTCTAGGGGATGCTGTAACTAACGGGACAGGAGGATCCAAATGGACCATGGGAAAGCATCAACTGTGCTGAGTCTTATTGACATGGCATGGAATAATGAAAAGAGGATCAAATGACCATAGACTTAGAGCTGAATAGAACCTCAGAAGTCATCAAGTACAACCCTCAGTCACATATGAGGAAATTAAATCCCAGAGAAATTATTTTTCCAATTATGTTTCCATTTAGTATATGAACCCAGATGCTCTGATTTCCAAATCTAGGAGACTTTTCAATGTATGATTTCCACTATACCTTCCCATATATAGAATGTATATATATATGCATATATAAAACCACATATGTATATAAACATGTACATAAATGCATATACATGTATATACATATTCATATGAATATATTGTGGATAGATATATGAGGTTTCTGTATATAGAGAGAAAGATGGAGAAATGGATACAGATACAGCTTAGTTTCTGTCTGTCTCAATCTTACAGAATGACAGAGTTGGAGAGTTGGAAGGGACCACAGCCACCTTTAAGTTCAATTCATCTATGATAGGAATCTCCACTCTAACATACTTGAAAAATAGTCACAACCTTTGCTTGAAGACTTCCAAGGAGGAGAAACTCACAGCGTCATGAAATAGCTATTTTACTTCTGCATTTTCAGAAAACTTTATAGTTTTAAAAGTGCATAATAAATAAATGCATCAATGCACAAATAAATACACACACACATACACAAATACATCAGGTCCTGGGCTGTCTCAGGTCATGCCTATCTAGTCTGTCCACTTTTGAAAGCCAATTTTCCTTAAATTTATAGTGGATAATTGATTATTGTCACCATTTCTAGTTGTGTCATCCAAATCTCTTTGATCTCATGAACTCCAAGACTTGATAACTTTTCTGTGACCCTCTCCCTCTTGCAAATTCTTTTTCTCAGTCATAGCTGTGGCATTGCAACTGTAGTAGGAACTGTATAATAGAAGTCATATGAGTTAATGTTCTTTAAAGACCACTGTTCATTAGGATGTAATGTATAGTATTTTGGAAAACATGAATTCTGTCTTAGAATTTACCAGATATCTA
Source organism: Notamacropus eugenii (assembly GCF_028372415.1). NCBI lineage: Eukaryota > Metazoa > Chordata > Mammalia > Diprotodontia > Macropodidae > Notamacropus > Notamacropus eugenii. The sequence continues at coordinate 122,292,238 of NC_092875.1, forward strand.
TTATAAACTCAATCAAAAAGGAGATAGCAAAGATACATAGAATATGACTCCTTCTTTGAACTAACAATCAGATTAAAATGTGGGAATATTAAGTTCTCTCTACACCATATGTTTCCATGATAGAATAGAAGAAAATTATGCTTAGTATTTATCTCATTAGAATGTGTTGAAAGTTTAGGTAGAATTTAAAGAAATACTTGAGTTTGTGAGAAAGATTTTATATGCTGTTTAATGTTTTATATACACACATGTATTACTAAAGATGCCTTTGTCACTGTCACGTACATCCAGTGGATTAACTTATACACAGTAAATAAGCAGAAAGCAATACGACACTACATATGCTCAGGTGCTCAACTGTGTGGCCCACCTCCAAAATATTGGATTGCATAAACAGGAAAAATCTGTTGAGTTGGATTGGTCTTAGAAACCTTCTTGGGGAGATGGCACTTGAGCTGTGCCTAAAAGGGTGGAGTAGAATTGGGAGAGGTGGAGCAAAGACATTCTCAGCTAGGTGCCCGAGCATAAAAAAATTATGGACAATATTAAGGAACACTCCTGGACTTCTGTGTTGGTTTTGCATTGGAAAATAGCAGGAGATAATAAGCATTGTGAAGTAGGATGGATTTGGAATCAAAAGACTTGGATTCATATCCAGGTTTACTGCTTATAAGATCTTCTATGATCACTATTGCCAGGCAGTTATCTATAACTATCAAGGGAAGATGATAGTCTGAGCTGGAAGAAAGTTCTTTACATGGAGTTTCCTAACTGGTAAAATCAAATGTGTGATCACATTCAATAAAATGACTTTTAACAAGTCAACTTAACCATTTTAGACCTGTTTCACAATTGAGATCTGGAAAGGCCTTAATAGCCATCTATTCATGAAAGAATTGTCCTTAGTAACAGATCTTAGAAGTGGTTGTCTGGTCTCTGTGAAGAACTCCAAAGAGGGGGTGAACTGTACCAGTATAATTCAAGAAGCTTGTCATGACATCAAGTATAAATGTGCCTTTTTGTGACTTTTGCCAAAAGTTCTTAGTTTTGCCCTTTAGGGCTCAATAGAAAAGTCAATTCACTATTTCACATGTTGTAGATTTTCTAATATTTGAATGAATGAAATGAATAGAAAACACTTGTCAAAAGTGTTGACTCTGTATCAGGTATTATGTGAAGACTTGGGAACATAAATATTAAAAAAACCAAAAGAAAAGCTAGTCCCTTCCCTCGAAGAGCTTTGAAGAGGGGAGTGGGGGCCAAGGATTAGAGTTTAAATCTGAAGAATTCAGTCTCAGAAATGCTAAGTTTATGCATATAGGAAGGGAAGACATAAACTTTTATCAAATGCCTACAATGTGCCAGGCACTATGCTAAGTGCTTTAAAAATATTTAAATTGATCCTCCCAATAACTCTGGGAGATAGATAATTATCATGACCCCCATTTTACAGTTGAGGAAACTGAAGCAGACAAAGGTTAAGTAACTTGCTCAGGTCACACAGCTAGTAAGTGCCTGAGACTGGATTTGAATTTTGGACTTCCTATCTCCAGGTCCAGTACACTATCCATTGTGCCACCTAGCTTACCTCAGTCAATTGATATACTCCTAGAATTAGGGTATTATTGATTTGACTATTGTTACCAGAGAAAGAAATAGAAAGCAAATGAGTGTGTATATATCCCTCAAATTACATGTATGGTGGGGAACAGATGGCAAGATGGCCTGGGTGGACAGTAGAGGTTGGGATGATATATAAAGATGGATTGTGGCTTGGTATCTGGGCCCAGCTCAGAGACAGTGGACTAAACTACCAACTTTGGATATAATCACTAATCAATTGCTGTTGGGCTCTATGATGGGAGCTCCAAAGATCAGTTGATCAACTTTTCCTGGGACTTGAGCCATAGATTCTGGAGATCCAGAGAACAGAGGTCTAAGTTTCATGTTGAGGGTACTGAGTAGGCTGAAGCCCAGACCATCCTGGGTGGATGGGTAGGTGGATAACTGGAAGATATCTAGCTATAACTCTGAGTCTTTTCTCTCAGCTAAATATCCTCAGTTCTTAAAATAAGAAGGTTGCACCAAATAATCTTTAAAGTTCCTTCTTAAAGCTATAATAGTCTAGGGTTTTGTAAACATCCAATAGGCAGTGGGCCAGCTGTCTGGCACACACAAAAAAGCTGTCATGCTAGATGATTTTTTGAGAGATATTCACATTGTTAGCTCAATGAATGATATGAAAACTTCTTTTTTCTTCTTCACTTAATAGTATTTTTTCTGATTACATGATAAAAATAGTTTGCAACATTCACTTTTGTAAGATTTTGAGTTTCAAATTTTTCTCCCTCCCTCCATTCTTCCCCCCAAGACAGCAAACAATCCGATATACATTAGACATCTACAATCATATCAATAATATTTCCACATTAGTCATGTTGTGAAAGATGAATCAGAACAAAAGAGAAAAGCCATGAAAAAGAAAAAACAAACAACCCCCCCTCCCGCCAAATTAAAACAATATGCTACAATCTGTATTCAGACTCCATAGTTCTTTCTCTGGATGTGGATAGCGTTTTCCATCGTGAGTCTTTTGGAATTGTCTTGGATCATTGTATTGCTGAGAAGAATTAAATTTATCATAGTTGCTCATCACATAATGTTGCTGCTACTGTCTACAATGTTTTCCTGGTTCTACTCACTTCACTTAGTTCATGTAAGCCTTTCCAGGTTTTTCTGAAATATACCTGCTCATCTCTTATTATAACATAATAGCATTCCATTACATTTATATACCACAACTTGTTCAGCCATTCCTGAATTAATGGGCATCCCCTCAATTTCCAATTCTTGGCCACTACAAAAAGAATTGCTCTACATGTTTTTGTACATATGGGTCCTTCTCCTTTTTTTTATGATCTTTTTGGAATACAGACCTGATAATGATATTGCTGGATCAAAGGGTATGTGCGGTTTTATAGCCCTTGGGGTATAGCTCCAAATTGCTCTCCAGAAGAGTTTGATCAGTTCACAATACCACCAACAATGATAGTGTTCCAATTTTTCAACGTCTTCTCCAACGTTTATCATTTTCCTTTTCTGTCATGTGAACTACTTTGATAGGTGTGAGATGGTAACTTAGAGTTCTGTTAATTCACCATTTCTCTAATCAGTAGTGATTTAAAGCATTTTGCCATATGACAGTAGATTGCTTTAAGTTTTTCATCTGACAACTACTTGTTCATATCCTTTGACCATTTATCAATTGGGAAATGACTTGAATTTTTATAAATTTGACTAAATTAGACATGAGGCTTTTATTAGAAACACTGACTGTAAAAATTGTTTCTCAGCTTTCTGCTTTCCTTCTAATTTTTTTTGCATTGGCTTTGTGCAAAAACTTTTAATTTAATATAATCAAAATTATCCATTTTGTATTTTATAATGTTTTCTATCTGTTTGATCATAAATTCTTCCCTTCCCATAGATCCGACAGATAAACTATTGCTCTCCTAATTTGTTTTTGGTATCACCTTTTATGTCTTAATCATGTACCCATTTTGACTTCATCTTGGAAAATGGTATGGTGTTGGTCTATACCTAGTGTCTGCCATACTATTTTCTAGTTTTACCAGCAATTTTTTTTGTCAAATAGTGAGTACTTATTCAAGAAGCTGGAGTCTTTGGGTTTTAAGCAGTAGAGTATGATATCATTTGCTTCTGTGTCTTGTGTACCTAACTTATTCCCCTGATCTGCCACTCTATTTCTTGGCCAGTGCCAAATAGTTTAATGATTGCCACTTTATAATATAGCTCTGGATCTGTTATGGATAGACCACCTTCCTTTGCATTTTTCCCATTAATTCCCTTGATATTCGGGACATTTTGTTCTTCCAGTTGAATTTTGTTATTATTTTTTCTAGTTCTATAAAATAATTTTTGGTAGTTTGATTGATTTGGCACTGAATAAGATAGGTGGAATTGTCATTTTTATTATATGAGTTTGGCCTTCCCATGAGCAATTGACATTTTCCCCTTTGTTTAGATATGACTTTATTTGTGTGGAAAGTGTTTTGTTATTATGTTAATATGTTTCTTTGGTTTGTCTTGGCAAGTAGACTCCCAAATATTTTACATTGTCTACAGTTACTTTAAATGAAATTTCTCTTCCTATCTCTTGTTGCTGGGCTTTGTTGGTAATATATAGAAATGCTGATGATTTATATGGGTTTATTTTATATCCTGAAATTTTGCCAAAGTCATTAATTATTTCAAGTTATTTAGTTGATTCTCTAGGATTTTCTAAGTATACCATCATATCATCTACAAAGACTGATAGTTTTGTTTCTTCATTGCCTATTCTAATTCCTTCAATTTCTTTTTCTTCTATTATTGCTAAAGCTAACATTTCTGGTACAATATTGAATAATAACAGTCATAATGGGCATCCTTGTTTCACCCCTGATCTTGTTGGGAAAGCTTCTAGCTTATCCCCTTAAATGTAATGCTTGCTGATGGTTTAAGATAGATGCTGCTCATCATTTTAAGGAAGACTCCATTTATTTCTATGCTTTTTAGTGTTTTTAATGGGAATAGATGCTGTATTTTCTCAAAAGCTTTTCTTCTTCTATTGAGACAATCAAATGTTTCTGTTTGCTTAGTTATTGATATGGCCATTTAGGCTAATGATTTTCCTAATATTGACCCTGAATTCCTGATACAAATCCCATCTGGTCACAGAGTATGAAAACTTGTAAAAAGAGAAATATCATTTACCCATTCTTTTCTTAAGAAGACATATCTTGCTGATTAAATGTAAAAACTCGGCCAATCTAACTATGGATTAAATAATGGATTAAATTACCTCCTGGAAGATAAGCTTTTTTGTTTCCTGTAAATGAAATAAAAAAAATATTTCAGGAGGTGTGAAAATGATCCCAATCCCATAAGAATTTGGGATTTTTGAGAACCTTCACAGATATTACCTTTCTCTTCTGGCTTGGAAGTATGCTTTCTAGGTGGGGTGTTTTGGGGTGGACAATGAATGGCAGCCTCTGAGTTAGGTGAGTTATAGAGCAACACACAGAAGAAAATCTCTTCTAAAAATTTTGAAAAATTACATCCTAGAAGAATTGTCATGGAATTAAAACACACTTGAGAGTTCAAAGAGTCCAACACTTCCCCAATTATGATTCCTTTCTACAAGAATTCCAACTAGTGTGTGGGGGTGGAGCCAGGATGGTGGAGTGAGAGCAACTACTCACCTAAGCTCCAAGACAAACTCCTTCAGATACCTCTAAAAAGAAAATCTGAACAAATTTTAGAGTGGCAGAATCCAATAGGAAACAGAGTGTGACAGATTTCCAACCCAGGGCAGACTGGAAGGTTGACAGAAAGGATCTGCTGCACTGGGCTAGAGGAGCAGACAGCACACAGTACACAGGCTGTATGAGTGCAGACCCCACCATAGCAAAGTCAAGCATGAAGTTTTGGGTGGTCTGAAGCAGTAGCAGCACTGTGAAATATCAAACATATCAATCCAGGACAGGAGTCCAGTGGAACTGAATGGGAGAGATCCACAGAAACCCAGGTAACTGTAGCAGCCACTCCTGAGACTATCAGTCTGCAGATTAAATGTCTGTAAGTCACCTATTTGAACTTTCTGGAGCCAACATGGCAGAGTGATCAGTAAATGCCATCTCCTTCCCTTTGTTGACCTTGAAAAATACAGAGAATATTTCCCCAGGAAAAATTCTGGAACAGTGAGATCAACTGAAGAGGTAAACAGTCTTTTAGCCTGTGAGGCTAGGAAAATCGCAAAGGAGGGTCCCTCTTACTGTGACTGAAGGGGACCAGTGCAGGACAAGAGCTGTCCCAGATAGCCCCACCTCAGTGAACCAGAAGGAGATCCAGAGCCTCAGGGAGGTGGAGCCCATAAACACCAACACCAGGACAGCAGACCTGCCTCATCACAGTCAGAGAAATCAGAAGACACTAGCATAAATGGGGTTCACCAACCATTGAGCCTTCCTGTGCTCAGGAGAGGAGACCTCCTGTGGCCAGACCACTCCTTCCCTATACTTAATGCAGCTAGCTCCAGGGGTAACTCTGGGGAAACTCAGAATGACTTCACCTGGCCTCTGCTTTGGCACACCAGCCAGCTCAGTACCAGGTAAGCTACAGCACTCTAGCTTCTAGCTGAAAGAACTACAGGCTACAACACACAAAGCCTCAAGTTCTAAGTACAATAATGATGGGACAGAGCTCCCTGTGCCCCAGAAGTAGAGATCTACTTTAAAAGTCAGGAAAAGGGTGATCATCATGATCAAGAAGCAAACCAGAAAAGATAAGACCATCGAATCTTCTATGGGGACAAGGATCAAAATACGAATACCAAAGTGGTCAGTATTGAGACTGTACTTCCATCTGAAACTTCAGAAGAGAATATGAACTGATCTCAAGCCCAAAAAGCCTTCTTGGAAAAACTCAAGAAGAAATTTAAAAGCCAAATTAGGGAAGGAGAAGAAAAGCTGGCCAATAATTTTAAAAATATGAAAAAAAGAATCACAGAAGAATTTTAAAGGAAAATCAGACAAATGAAAAAGGAAGTGCAAAAACTAACTGGGGAAAATAACTCCTTAAAACGAACAACTGGACAGATGGAAAAGGAGATGCAAAAGTTAACTAAAGAAAACAATTTGTTAAAAATTAGAATTGGGCAAGTAGAAGCTAATGACTCTATGAGGCATCATGAATCAGAGAAACAGAATCTAAAGAATGAAAAGATAGAAGAAAATGTAAAATATCTCACTGGAAAAACAACTGACCTGGAAAATGGATTCAGGAGAGAAAATCTAAGAATTATTAGTCTATCAGAAAGCCATGAAGAAGAAAAGAGACTGGACAATATCTTCCAAGAAATCATCAAGGAAAACTGCACAGAGGTCCTAGATCCAGGAAGAATAATAGTTATTGAAAGAAACCACCATTCACCTCTTGAAAGGGATCCCAAACTGAAAACACCAAGGAATATCGTTGCCAAATTCCAGAACCATCAAATGAAGGAGAAAATACTGCATGCAGCCAGAAAAAAACAATTTAGAGGAGCAACAGTCAGGATCACATGGGACTTTGTAGCTTCTACATTAAAAGATCAGAGACATTGGAATATGATATTCCGTAAGGCAAAGGAACTGGGACTACAACAAAGAAACAATTACCCAGCAAAATTGAGCATAATATTTCAGGCAAGGAGATGGACCTTCAATGAAATAAGGGATTTCCAAACCTTCCTGATGAAAAGCACTCAGCAGAAAATTTGATCTTCAAATACACGTCTCAAGAGAGGCATAAAAAAGGCAAACAGAGGAAAAAAACTTATTATTCAACATGGGAAAAATGTTTACATCCCTCTATGGGAAGAAGATACTTGTTAATCTTGAGAATTGTGTATTTATTATGATAGATAAACAGAATATACATAGATAGAGGGAGTGGGTATAAATTAAATGATGTCATTATAAAAATGTGATTTAAGGATGTGAAAGGATTGTAACAGAAGATGTGAAAAAGGAGGAGGCAGAAAAAGGAAAATTAAATCATAAGAAGAGGCACAAAAACATATTACAGTAGAGGGGAAGAGGGGGAGGGAGATGAGCATTGTTTGAGATTTGCTCTCATCTGATTAGGTTCAAGGAAGGAACAACAAACTCAGCTAAGTATAGAAATCTAACTAGCTCTATAGACAGTAGTAGGGGAAAGGGAAAAGAAAAGGGAGGAGAGGCTAAAAGGAGAAAAAAGGAGAAAGGGAAAAGGGGAGTAAAAAGGAGGGGGACTGAAAGAAGGGAGGGAAGACTGAGGGAGTTGGTGATCAAAAATTAAAACTGTATTGTGGAGGTGAAAGGAGAGCTAAAAGCATAAACTGGGGGAAAGAGAATGGAGGGAAAGACACAGATAGTAATCATAACTGTGAATGTGAATAGGATGACCTCTCCCATAAAATGGGGGCAGACACAGAATGGATTAAAAACCATAATCCAATAATATGTTGTTTACAATAAACACATTTGAAATGGGAATACACACAGGGTAAAAGTAAAAGGTTGGAGCAGAATTTATTGTGCTTCAGCTGAGATAAAGCAAAAGCAGAAAAAGATGTAATCAAAAGAGATAAGGAAGGAAACTATATCCTGCTAAAAGGCACAATAGAAGCGAAGTAATATCATTATTAAACATATATGCTCCAAGTGGTATAGCTTTCAAATTCTTAATGGAGAAGTTAAGGGAGTTACAAGAAGAAATAGATAATAGATAAACTATACTCCTGGGGAACCTCAACCTCCCCCTCTCTGAACTTGATAAATCTAACCTTAAAATAGACAAAAAAGAAGTTAAGGAGGTGAATAAAACTCTGAATAATGTGGATATGAAAGATCTCTGGAGAAATTGAATGGGAGTAGAAAGGAATATATCTTTTTCTCAGTAGTACATGGCATATATACAAAAACTGAGTATGTACTAGGGCATAAAACCCTCATAATCCAGTGCAGAAAGGCAGAATAGTTAATTCATCCTTCTCAGATCATAGTGCAATAAAATTTATATTTAATAAAAGTCCATGTAAAGATTAACCAAAAATTAATTGGAAACTAAATAATCTAATCCTAAAGAATGAGTGGGTTAAACAACAAATCATAGAAACAATCAATAACTTCATTCAAGAGAATGACAATAATGAGAAAACCTACCAAAACTTATGGGATACTGGAAAAGCAGTTCTTAGGGGAAGTTTTACATCATTGAATGCCTACACGAATGAAATGGAGAAAGAAGAGATCAATGAATTGGGCATGCAGCTGAAAAAGCTAGAAAAAGAACAAATTGAAAATCTGTAAGTTAATACCAAATTAGAAATACTGAAAAACAAAGGAGAGATTAGTACAATTGAAATTAAGAAAACTATGGAGCTAATGAATAAAACTAAGAGTTGATTTTATAAAAAAAACTAATAAAATTGATAAATCTTTGGTCAATTTGATTAAAAAAAAGAAGAAAATCAAATTACCAGTATCAAAAATGAAAAGGGTACACTCACCTCCAATGAGGAGGAAATTAAAACAATAATTAGAAATTACTTGACTCAACTATATGTCCATAAATTTAACAATGTAAATCAGATGAATGAATATTTAAAAAATATGAATTGCCCAGATTAAAAGAAGAGGAATTTGAATACTTAAATAACCCCATCAAAGAAAAAGAAATTGAACAAGCTATCAATAACCTCCCTAGGAAAAAATTTCCAGGGCCATATGGATTTACAAGTGAATTCTATTAAACATTTAAAGAGCAATTAATTCTAATACTATATAGACTATTTGGGAAAATTGGTGAAGAAGAAGTCCTAGGAAATGCTTTTTATGGTACAGATATGGATCTGATACCTAAACCAGGAAGAGCCAAAACAGAGAAAGAAAATTATAGACTAAATTCTCTAATGAATATGGATGAAAAAAATTTAAATAAGATATTAGCAAAAAGAATACAGCAACATATCATGAGAATAATATATTATGATCAAGTAGGATTTATACCAGGAATGCAGGGCTAGTTCAATATTAGGAAAACTATCAGCATTATTGATCATATCAACAACAAAACTAACGGAAACCTTATGATTATCTCAATACATGCAGAAAAAGCCTTTCACAGAATACAACACCCATTCCTATTGAAAACACTGGAGAGCATAGAAATAAGTGGAGCCTTCCATAAAATAATAAGCAGTATCTACCTAAAACCATAAGCAATTATTAATAGTAATGTGGATAAATTGGATGCATTTCCAATAAGATCAGGGGTGAAACAAAGATGTGCATTGTCACCATTGTTATTCAATATGGTACTAGAAATGTTAGCTTTAGGAATAAGAGAAGAAAAAGAAATTGAAAGAATAAGAATAGGCAAAGAAGCAGCTAAGTTATTGCTCTTTGCAGATGATTTGATGATATACTTAGAGAATCCCAGAGAATCAAGTAAAAAACTACTTGAAATAATAAAAACCTTGGGCAAAGTTGCAGGTTGCAAAATAAACCCATGTACATCATCTGCATTTCTATATATTACTAACAAAGTCCAACAGCAAGAGACAGAAAGAAATCTCATTTAAAGCTTTGGTATACTATAAAATATCTAGCCATCTACCTGCCAAAACAAACCCAGGGACTATATGAACACAATTACAAAACACTTTTCACACAAATAAAGTCAGACCTAAGTAAGTGGAAAAACATCAGTTGCTTGTGGGTAGGCTGGGCTAATATAATAAAAATGATACTTCTGTGCAAATTAGTTTACCTATTCAATGCCATACCAATCAAACTACCAGACAATTATTTTCTAGAGCTAGAAAAAGTAATATCAAAATTTATCTGGAAGAACAAAGGGTCCAGAATATCAAGAAAATAAATGGTAGGGAAGGTGGCCTAGTCCTAGCAGATCTCAAATTGAATTATAAAGCCACAATCATCAAAACCACTTGGTACTGTCTAAGAAATAGAAGGGTAGACCAGTAGAATAGGTTAGGTACGCGAGACACAGTAGTCAATGAATGTAGCAATCTACTGTTTGATAAACCCAAGGACCCCAGCTTCTGGGATAAGAACTCACTGTTTGACAAAAATTGCTTGGAAAACTCGATAACAGTGTGGCAAAAACTGAGCATAGACCAATGCCTGTCACCATAACAAGAATAAAATCCAAATGGATACATGATCTAGGTATAAAGACTACTACTATAAACAAATTAGGGGAGTAAGGAATAGTGTATTTGTCAGATTTATAGAGAATGGAGAAATTTTTGATTAAACAAGAGACAAAGAACATTATGAAGTGCAAAATGGATAATTTTGATTACATTAAACTGAAAAATTTTTGCGCAAACAAACCCAATGCAACCAAGATTCGGAGGGAAGTGAAGCAAAACACTGGCAAAAAATTTTTGCAACTAGTGTCTGTGATAAAGGCCTCATTTCTAAAATATATAGAGAACTGAGTCAAATGTAGAAGTATACAAGTCATTCCCCAATTGATCACGGTCAAAGGATATGAACAGGCAGTTTTCAGAGGAAGAAATTAAACTTAGGTAGTCATATGAAAAAATGCTCTAAATAACAATTGATTAGAGAGATGCAAATCAAAATCACTCTGAGGTACCACATCACATCTATCAATTTGGCTAATATGACGAGAAGATGATAAATATTGGAGATGTGGGAGAGTTGGAACACTAATTCATTGCTGGTGGAGCTGTGAGCTGATCCAGCCATTCTGGAAAGAATTTGGAACTATGCCCAAAGGGCTACACAAATGTGCATACCCTTTGATTCAGTAATATTGCTTCTAGGACTGTATCCCCAAGAGATCATAAAAATGGAAAAGGGTCCTACATGTACAAAGATATCATAGCAGCTTTTTTGTGTTGGCCAAGAACTGGAAATCAAGGGGATGCCCATCAATTAAGGAATGGCTGAACAAGTTGTGGTGTATGAATGTAATGGAATACTATTGTGTTATAAGAAATGATGAACAGGAAGACTTCAGAGATGACTGGAAGGACCTTTATGAAGTGATGTTCAGTGAAAGGAGCAGAACCAGGAGAACTTTGTACACAGCAATGACCACAGTGTTCTAGGAATTTTTCTGGTAGACTTAGCCCTTCACAGCAATGCAAGGACCTAAAAAATTCCCAGTGGACTCTAGGCAAAATGCCTTCCACATCCAGAGAAGGAATTATGGAAGTGGATTGCAGAATGAAGTACACCATTTTCTCTTGTGTTATGTTATGTTTTGTTTTGTTTTCATGGTTTCTCCCCTTCATTTTCATTCTTCTATGCAACATGCCTAAGGTGACAATGTATTCAATAAAAATGCGTGTGCAGAACTGATACAAGATTGCATGCCAACTTGGAGAAGTAATGGGGAAGGAGGGAGTTAAGTGGAGGAGGGAGAGGGAAAAATCTAAGATATATGGGAAGTGAATGTAGAAAACTGAAAACAAATAAAATAATTAATTAAAAAGAAAAGAATTCCAATTAGTGATCATCTAGTCTTTTTTTGGGGACTTCTGCTGTTCTTCTTTATTGCTCAGTTGTGTCTAATTCTTCATGTTGCCCTCTGGAGTTTTATTATCAAAAGGCATTGGAGTGGATTGCCATTTCCTTTTGCAGTGGATTAAGGCAAACAGAGGTAAAATGACTTGCCCACGATCACACAGTTAGTAAGTGTCAGAGGCTGGATTTGAACTTAGGTCTTCCTGACTTCAGGCAGTTAGGTTGCACAGTGGATAGAGTGCTGGGCCTGAAGTCAAGAAGACTCATCTTCATGAGTTCAAATCAGGCCTCCGACACTTACTAGATGTGTCACCCTGGGCATGTCACTTAACTCTGTTTGCCTCCATTTTCTCATATGTAAAATGAGCTGGAGAAGGACATATCAAACCATGCCAGTATCTTTGTCAAGAAAACCCCAAATTGCATCAGGAAGCGTTGGACCAGACTAAAACAACTGAATGAAAAAAAAAAAAAACTTCCTAACTCTAGTTCCATTACTCTATCTACTGAGCTATCCCTCATCCTATTTGAGTCTTGAAGCATCTTTGCGTAATGGAAAGTTTGCTGTCTTTCAGGGGAAAAGACAGAAAATTTCCCTGGAAGCGGATAATATACTTCATTAGTACTTTGGGATTGTCTTGGATCATTGTATTGCTGAAAATAGCTGTCATTCACAATTCTTCACTGTACAGTATTGCTGTTATTAGGTAATGTTCTCTTGGTTCTGTTAACTTCACTATGCATTGCTTCATGTAGATCTTTCCAGGTTTTTCAGAAATCATCCTACTTGCAATTTCTTATAGTACAATAATATTCCGTTACAATCATATGCCATAACTTGTTAACCATTTCTCAATTGATGACCATCTCCTTTGGAAATCATCTATTCTTGAAGTAGTACTGGAAGTATTGTAAAATGAAACCTTATATTTAATGGGGCCATTTTTTGGAGAGCCTTTGCTGAAAGATTTCTCACCATTGCCAGAGGCAATGATAAAATTTGATCTTTTGAGGAGAATATTGATTTTTTGCTGTTCTCATGAGGGCCTCATAGTTTGTCCTAGAGCAGAGATCCACATTTCAGTTCATTAAGTGATATTTAAATTTCCTCATAAGAATAGGGGTTGGAGCTATGTCTCCTTCTTGACATGTAGCCATGTCCTAAGAGCACTAAGGCAGCTAGATGGCTCAGTAAATAGAGTGTTGACCCAGATGTCAGGAAGACCTAAATTCAAAGCTAGCTTCAGAAAGTTACTATCTCTGTGACCCTGGGTGTGTCAGTTAACCTCTTTTTGCCTTAATCCACTGGAGAAGGAAATGGAAAACTGCACTAATATCTTTGCTAAGAAAACCCAATGGACCATATTGGCATGCTATGGCCCATGGGATCATGAAGAGATCAAGCACAACTGAATGACTGAACAACAATAAGAACCATTACCTAAAACAGAAATCCCCAAAGAAGATGTTGGATCTAGATGTTTTATTCAAAAGATCACCAAAACAATTATTTTTGTCCTAGCCTTTCTGCCACACCCCCTTTCTCTGCTTCAGTTTGCCAGTATTTCCATGGGGAAAGCAGTATATCTTCCAAATGCTGCTCAGGAGCATCTGTCTTAATAACTTCTTTACTCAGACTCTACTATGTTTGGAGAAAATTGAGGAAACAAATCCCCTTCTTTCAAAAACATTAGGGAAGATATGCCTGTAGTTTTGAAGACTGGGAGTTCCTTCAGAGCAGGGATTATCTTTTGCCTTTTTTTCTTTCCTGGTTCTAATCATTTAGCTCTGCATCAATTGTTGCCAGTCTTCTTAGGTATTTTGAATCTATAATAATCATAATTTCTTATGGAAGCATAAAATTCAATTACATATAAATTTTAAAATATCCTTTTAAAAATTATGAACTTGAAAAATGTCAATGAATATAAACATTTTATCATACAAAGAACAAAAATGAGAGCACGCATGGCTAATCAATCACTCCATCAATAAATATATATTAAGTACCCACTATGTGGCAGATCCTAGGGGTACAAAGAAGCTTAATAAAGCCATGGACCTTTATTATATAAATCTATTTTAAGAAGTGAAGATTAAATTTAATAGGAGAGTACCAGCAATTTTCATGCTTATCTGTTGGTCATCCGTGAGGATGAAGGACAAATGAAAACCCGTATCTCCTTTTGTACGTGCTTCTTTTCCCTCTTTTAAATGTACTTGAAAAACATTTAACCAATATTTCATTTTCTTCTCTTCCTTTGTCACTTTTTGTGTATCTCATTCTACACTTACAATCCACTGCCTCTTTGCCAGGCAGTAGGAATCATGCTTCATCATCAGACTTTTTGAGACATGGTAACACTCCACTGTCAGTGTTATTAAATAATTATGAAAGATAAGTGTATTCCAGGTATGGAAAGTCAGTCAATACAAATGTATGGAGAAAAGAGATGTAATGTGACATGTAAGGAACAGTAAAAATGACAGTTTGGCTGACCTGCAGAGTGAGCAAAAGGGAGTAATGTATAATAAAGGCAGCTTGTGAAAGATTTCAAATACCAGAAGTATGTATATTTGAATTTAAAAACAATAGGCATACACTGAAGTTTATTAAATAGAAGAGTAACATCAGCGGATGTGTTTTAGGAAAATCAGTTTGAAAGCTAAGTGTAGGATGAATTCTGTAGGCAAGGCTCTTGGGGAAGAGAGATGCTTTAGGAATATATTGCAATCATTCAGGGGAGAAATGATAAAAATTCTGAACTAGGGTGGTGGCCATATGAGCAGAGAGAAAAAATTAGATGTGAGAGATAGTTATTTTTTTATTTTTTTATTTTTTATTTTACTTTAATTAATTAATTAATTTTTAAATTTATTTATTTAACTTTTAACATTCATTTTCACAAAATTTTGGGTTCCAAATTTTCTCCCCATTTGTCCCCTCCTCCCATCCCAAAACACCGAGCATTCTAATTGCCCCTATCACCAATCCGCCCTCTCTTCTATCATCCCTCCCTTCCCTTGTCCCCATCTTCTCTTTTGTCCTGTAGGGCCAGATAACTTTCTATACCCCATTACCTGTATTTCTTATTTCCTAGTAGCAAGAACAATACTCAACAGTTGTTCCTAAAACTTTGAGTTCCAACTTCTCTTCATCCCTCCCTCCCCACCCATTCCCTTTGGGAAGGCAAGCAATTCAATATAGGCCATATCTGTGTAGTTTTGCAAATGACTTCCATAATAGTCGTGTTGTGTAAGACTAACTATATTTCCCTCCATCCTATCCTGCCCCCCATTGCTTCTATTCTCTCTTTTGATGCTGTCCCTCCCCATGAGTGTTGACTTCAAATTGCTCCCTCCTCCCATTACCCTCCCTTCCATCATCCCCTTGACCCTGCTTATCCCCTTCTCCCCCACTTTCCTGTATTGTAAGATAGGTTTTCATACCAAAATGAGTGTGCATTTTATTCCTTCCTTTAGTGGAATGTGATGAGTAAACTTCATATTTTTCTCTCACCTTCCCTCTTTTTTCCTCCACTAAAAAGTCTTTTGCTTGCCTCTTTTATGAGAGATAATTTGCTCCATTCCATTTCTCCCTTTCTCCTCCCAATATATTTCTCTCTCACCGCTTAATTTCATTTTTTAAGATATGATCCCATCCTATTCAATTCACTCTGTGCTCTCTGTCTCTGTGTGTGTGCATGTGTGCATGTGTGTGTGTGCGTACGTGTGTATGTGTGTGTGTGTGTGTGTGTGTGTGTGTGTGTGTGTGTGATCCCACCCACTACCCAGTTACTGAAAAGTTTCAAGAGTTACAAATATTGTCTTTCCATGTAGGAATGTAAACAGTCCAACTTTAGTAAGTCCCTTATGACTTCTCTTTGCTGTTTACCTTTCCACGCTTCTCTTCATTCTTGTCTTTGAAGGTCAAATTTTCTTTTCAGCTCTGGTCTTTTCATCAAGAATGCTTGAAAGTCCTCTATTTCATTGAAAGACCATTTTTTTCCCTGAAGTATTATACTCAGTTTTGCTGGGTAGGTGATTCTTGGTTTTAGTCCTAGTTCTTTTGACTTCTGGAATATCATATTCTACACCCTTCGATCCCTTAATGTAGAAGCTTCTAGATCTTGTGTTATCCTGATTGTATTTCCACAGTACTTGAATTGTTTCTTTCTAGCTGCTTGCAATATTTTCTCCTTGACCAGGGAACTCTGAAATTTGGCCACAATGTTCCTAGGAGTTTCTCTTTTTGGATCACTTTCAGGAGGTGATCTGTGGATCCCTTGAATACTTATTTTGCCCTTTGGTTCTAGAATCTCAGGGCAGTTTTCCTTGATAATTTCATGAAAGATGATGCTTAGGCTCTTTTTTTGATCATAGCTTTCAGGTAGTCCCATAATTTTTAAATTGTCTCCCTTGGATCTATTTTCCAGGTCAGTTGTTTTTCCAATGAGATATTTCACATTATCTTCCATTTTTTCATTCTTTTGGTTTTGTTTTGTGATTTCTTGGTTTCTCATAAAGTCATTAGCCTCCATCTGTTCCATTCTAATTTTGAAAGAACTATTTTCTTCAGTGAGCTTTTGAACCTCCTTTTCCATTTGGCTAATTCTGCTTTTGAAAGCATTCTTCTCCTCATTGGCTTTCTGAACCTCTTTTGCCAATTGAGTTAGCCTATTTTTCAAGGTGTTATTTTCTTCAGCAATTTTTTGGGTCTCCTTTAGCAAGGTGTTGACCTGCTTTTCATGCTTTTCTTGCATCTCTCTCACTTCTCTTCCCAGTTTTTCCTCCACCTCTCTACCTTGATTTTCAAAATCCTTTTTGAGCTCTTCCATGGCCTGAGCCCATTGAATATTTATTTTGGATGTTTGGGATCCAGAAGCCTTGACGTTTATGTCTTTCCCTGATGGTAAGCATTGTTCTTCCTCATCTGAAAGGATGGGAGGAGATATCTGTTCATCAAGAAAGTAACCTTCTATGGTCTTATTTTTTTCCCTTTTCTGGGCATTTTCCCAGCCAGTGACTTGACCTCTGAGTTTCCTTTCCACACCCACCTTGCCACCAGATCCACTCAGCTAGTGTTTGAGGGCTGAGATTCAAATGCTGCTTACCAGCCTTAGAGCTTTGGTGGGGCGGGGCTGCTATACAGTGTGAGATTAAGTTCAGCTGCTCAGGTCAGGGCAGGGCTGCCACATGGGGCCCAGTTCCCTCAGGGAGTCTATATGGAGACCCTCAACAATGGCTCTGAGCTCCCGCCTACCCTGGGAGCCCCTGTCTGCCACGGCCTCCACCACTGCCTCCCGAGGGGTCCCGAGCCATGGGGATACCCCGATCCCCTCTCGGGGAGCCAAAAAACACCCCCTCACTGACCCCCGGTGCCTGTGGGTGGAGGGCCCGCACTGCTGCTGGAGACTTGGTCCCTGAAGCCTGCTTGGATCTGGTCCCCTTGGTGCCATGCAGTCAAGGCAGGGCCAGGCTCCACTCAGGGTCCAGTGCGCGAGCGACCTCTGCGTCAGCCTTTCAGGTCTCTCCAGAACAGAAACCTCCTGCACTCCGTTGCTCTGCTGCTTCTGCTGCTCCAGAATTTGTTGAGAGTTCTTCCTTACAGATATTTTATGGGCTGTGGGTCAGGAGCTAGCACATGTGTATCTTTCTACTCTACCATCTTGGCTCCTCCCCTCAGATGTGAGAGATAGTATGGAGGCAAAAAGAAGATTTTGCAACTTAATGGATGTGCAAGTTGGAAGTGGGAGAGGAGAGGAGAGGAGGAGAGATAGAAAGAGAGAGAAACAGAAAAAGAGAGAGAGAAAGAGAAAGAGAGGAAGAGAGAGAGAGAAAGAGAGAGAGAGAGAGAGAAAGAGAGAGAGAGAGAGAGAGAGAGAGAGAGAAGAAAAGGGAAGAGAGACACAGAGAGAAATCTTAAGATTTCAACATACATTTTGATATTTCCTCAACAACCCTAATTTTCTAGCTCCTCAGTCTAAGACAACTAGAATAAGTGAAGCAACTGAGCTGATCGGATCTATTACAAATTTATGTTTCCTAACCTTAATTCGGTCTAAACCCATCAGTCTTCTGGACTTCCATATTTCTGTTAAGGGCACCACTATACTTCTAGTTTGCTATGTTTGTAACCTTGAGTAAGAGGTGATACATGAACTGATTCTTCAGTGGTGCTAGGGGTTCCATAGCATATCTCAAACCTGGTGATGAACAGAGAGAATATTCTAGGCACCAGGAGCTTGCTTTGAATGCTATTACCTTGTAGTCCCAACTTCTAGAATAAAGAAAGTCCTTATTCTAATCCATTTTATCTCTTTATCTTCCAGACTTAGCACATCATCTTACTCATAGTAGACATTTAAAACATGTTTGTTGATTTGAATTGAAAGAGAAATGGAGTCATCCTGCCTTATTACATATATAGGAAGTATGGGTATCTTCCCAACATAGGCTCCTGTCAACTCCCTCTCCTCATACAGTATGAAGAGCTGCCCTCAGGGTACTGTAGCCCACAATGGGACATGTTAACCAGCTCTTGATTTTGTGAATCTGTCAGGACATTTGCTGACAGTTCACCAGGCTGGTTTTCTACTGACAGATTTCCCCCCCACCAAATCTGTTTCTCATAAACATCATGACATATTCCGAATGTAACCTAAGGCACTGGGGACAGTTAAATAGTATGGTTTTCTCCATAGCAGCTGTGCTTCCTTTTGGAGTACAGAGAATCTTTCCAAGCTTCTCTCATTCCAAGCTTGTGGAAGCTTTAGGGTAGAATGAGAATCTGATCCTTTAGGAGGACTTTGAAGTTTGTAGTGGGACAGAGCCTTGACTCTTTAAGGGTAATTTGTGACTACTTCATGAACTTGAGGAGAAGTTTAAAAGTGCTTATCTGAGGACAGGATTGGAGACAAAGACATCTAATTCTATCTTAAGTATTATTAATAATTATATATTATTAAGAGGAAAAAAGACCCAGCAGATGAATAGTACTGGCTTCTAGAATAAAAGATAATAAAAGATATACTCATGAAATTAAGTAGGTGAGTTTAAGGATGTCAATTTTTGTTATGAGCTTAGATTCTATGATATTTACTGTATTTACAAATATTAGTTTCTTTGTTTATATTTTGAATTTTGAATTATTTTTTACTCCATTGGTGCTTTTTTTTGTTTCAGTTGATGCATACTAAATTTTGTTCCAACCTCTCATCTGCATTCTGTATGTGTCTATAGCTTTTAAATATATTTGTTGTATACAAATGTTTGTCAGATTTTGTTTTCTTATCCATATTACTACTGTCTTTCACTTTATATGACTATTTAATCCATTCACACTTAATGTTATCATTGTTAGACTTGTGCTTTTCTTCACTTATTTCTTTTGTCTTGATTTTTATTCTCTCCTCAGAACTTATCCTCAGAAGGTCCTTGAGAGTAGTATATTTTCCTCTTTCTATTCTCAGCACTTAACATAGCACCTGGCACATAGTAAGTGCTGGTTAATAAATGCTAGTTGACTACCAATAAGTTTGATCACACATATATGAGAGGAAAAACCCAGAAAATATTATGCTTGTCCTATGTTGAGAAAAATTTAGGTGTTCTGGTCTGTTGTAACGCAGGTATGAATGCTCATACTTTATTGGTTATTATTGTGAAGAGAAGATTTTTTTTCGTTTTTATTCATTTTCCCAATCTATCCTGATTACATTGGAAAATAATGAAATACTAGTTGACATTTACATGATGTCTTATGGTTCACACACTGCTTTACTTTGCTTCTATTATCTAATGGGATTTTTACTTCACCACCATTTTGAGATTTCAGAAGCAGAAAGGTACAATAGATAAAATACTAGATTTCTAACTTTTAGCTATATGACCCTAGGCAAATCACCTTTTTGAACCTCAGCTTTCTCATCTGTAAAGTGGGGAAAATAATATTGATAGTACTTACTCACATGGGACCATATATATATATATATATATATATATGTGTGTGTGTGTGTGTGTGTGTGTGTGTATGTATGTATATGTATGCATACGTATATATGTGTGTGTATAAACTTTGCTACCTTGAAAAAATTACATAAATTTTAGTTATTATTAGTGTGGCTATTTACTTCTTCATTTTGATTTCTAGGAAAAGAAACATAAAACTCACTTGAGAAGTTCCCTTGTTGAGAATTGAATCTCCCTTTTAAAAAGTTCTGTTTACTTTATAAACTGCTTACATTTTTCTTGCTTTTCCTTCTTTGACCCAGACAGAAGAAATGATCTTTCTGAAGGACTCTCAATAATCCCCTCACAAGGCAACAATGTCATTCTATAAATGGTAGGGTGGGGTGGAATGGAAGGGTGGAAGGGTAAAGAACATCGAAAATGACTATTTTTCCAAGCGTGACTACTCCCTCGATAAAACTGGCTCTGCTCCTGAGTTCTTGCCCTGGAGGTCAGCTCTAAAATGAATTGAATTGTGGCAGTAGACGTTTTTGGATGAATTCTTTGACAGTAGCTCTTTGGGTGGTCACCTTCCTGACTCTCAGGCAAGTTCTGAGAACCTACATCTATTCTAGGGCTTCCATTTTGTGCCCCCTCGAAGTTAAATAATTCTCTATCCCAAAACCACAAAGCTTGGTGGGGGGGGTCTATGAAGAAACCTAGCTTGCTTTCATGAACTTCTTGAGGGATTATTGTTGTGAGCTGATTAGGGGAAAAATCTTATAAAGTAGGAATGTTCTTCATTGTGTTATTGTCTTGACCTGACACTATGTTAGAAGCGTGTGGAAATTCAGGAAATTCTGGAAGTGTTTAAAAAAAGAGACCCTTTCCGTTTTACTAAAAGGCAGTGCGGTATAAAGAGTGGAGATCTGGCCTTGAAGCCAGGAAGTCCTGCCTCTATCACATACTAGTTCTATGAGCCTAGACAAGCCATTTCATCTCAGTTCCCCTACAGCACTCTCCTAAGATTGTAAATTCAGGAAAAATTTTGAGAATGGAAAGATAGAGAAAGAGAGAGAGAGAGAGAGAGAGAGAGAGAGAGAGAGAGAGAGAGAGAGAGAGAGAGAGAATTTCACACCTTGCAGTAGTTTATGCCACTGAAATCACAGGTTTAGTTCAGACCCTTATCTCTTGTCCTTTACTACTAACATGAATTTAGGTAATTCAATTTTACCTCTGTAGGTTTCTGTTAAAACCAGAGGGCTGGATGAACTTTGAGGTCCTTTGGTGAGTTAATTCTATGATCCTTTGTCTAATCCTTTAATCTAATCCTTTTGTCTAAGACTAATCTTTTGTCCAAAGTCTAGCAAGCAAGTAGAGGCCAAAACTCAAAACTTGTCAAGGTCAGATGTCTTTGTAACCTAGTCAAACTATTTTCCTTGTCACTCCCCTCCCCCTGGCTCCATATCAACTTGAACTTGCTTCTTCTTTTGAAGATAGCAGTTTTCAGTGAAATATTTTGATTAGCACTTTTCTCATGGAGTTTGATCCCAATGTCAGGATATAACATCAAGCCTTTTTAGACTAGATTTTTTATTATTTCCCCCAACCTTCCTAAAAGCATCCTCTAACTATTGCCCCGCTTCAGGGAGTCACTCAGTGGCCCCCTATTACCTTCAGAAGACGGTATAATGTCCTCTTTTGACTTTCAAAACCCTTCCTAACCTAGCCCCTTCCTATCCTACCAGTCATATCCCTACTTGGGTAATAGTTTCAGGTTCCTAAGTTCCTCATGAGAAGGGACTGTCTTTTGTCTCTTTTTGTATCCCTAATACTTAGCACAGTGCCTGGCACATAGAAGGCACTTAAAAAATATTTACTGAATTGAATTGAATCCTGAGATCTAAATACACACCAGTGTAGAGAGCCTGTGATTGAGGGGCCACCAAGTTGCCTAAGGAGGGGTAAACCTGACCAGACATGAAATGGAGTAGGTCAAAGTTCCAGTGAAGTTTAATAGTGAAATTAGGCCCCGGAGTTGCCTCTGAACTTCCAGCCTAAGCAAGTTGGGGAGACCCTGTTTTTAAAAAAGAGAACAAACAAGGACAAAAACCAAAAGCTTAGATCTGGCTTATGTTAAGTCTCCTTGAAGGAACAGAAAGGTACTCAACTCACAATGTAGATTATGTCTAGGATGCTCTTTATTTCATCCCAGCAAAAGAAATACTTAAAAATGCTCTTAAGTAAGCATTAACAATAACCCCTAACTCTTGTTATACTATCTGGGAGGATCACACTTAAAAAATCAAAGCAGATAGCAGGCAAGGGAACTGGTTAGTGCATGAGAACTTTGTATTTTCTAACTCTACTTGTTTTTAATGAAAGGTGGCATCTGTGTTTTGGGGTGTAGTGGTGTGGAAGAAGTTGGTGGGTAGTGATAATGTTGCAAAAAAATAAGGAAAAGAATATCAATGAAATAACAAAAATATACTTAGAGAAGAGAGTAAAAAGTAAATTTAGAAAAGGAGTTAGACAATTAGGGCAACTTGTTACTACCATGTTAGATGTCATATTCATAGGCAGAAAATCCCAAACTATATTTAATCAAAACGTACATATACAATTCTTATTTTTCTGTGGCTGAGTTGCACATTACATAGAGCACTGGGATGAAGTCAGGAAGACCTGAGTTCAAACATGTCCTCCAATACTTACTAGCTATGCAAACTTAGCCCCTGCCTGCCTCAGTTTCTTTATTTGTAAGGTGAGGACAATATTTGCACCTGCCCTTTAGGGCTATTGTGAGTATAAAATGAGATAATGTTTATAAAATACTTCGCAAACTTTAAGGAACCATATAAATGCTAGCTTTTATCTTTGTGAATATAATTATTTTAAATGTTTATTAAGTTTATAACACAAAATTAAATTTTTTTCTGTACTAAACCATCAGTTAAGTTTGAGATTAAAATAGTCATACAAAATATTTTAAAACATTCATAAAGAATTGAGGAGAAAATGGGAGAGAGAGCACAAAATATTCATCTTTTCCCTACTTTCCCCATATTCTTTTCTCATAATTTCAAGTTCAGCATTTCAGTGTTTGAAGTCTGCTCTAACTCCAGTGCATATGGATTATACTCTTCAAGATTTTTCTTGCAGATTTTAACAAATTTACAGGTCACAAAAACCTGGAAGGAATAATTAATGTTTCAAAAGACAGCAAAAACTGTTTAGTGTTTCTTTTTCTGTTGTGTCAGTTGTTTTACTAAGTTCTGAAGAGCAACTCTGGCCCTGAGGAGTAAGCAAGGGTGGTAGAGGATTCTCAATCTCTGGTGCTTCAGCTCCTTCTTTTAAAGTTGACAACATAACCTTATATGACTGTCTGGTTTCCACCCTAAGCTCTATCAACTTGTGAAACTGATCCTGCTCATCATAATAGCTGAAAATTCCCACCACATTGGCTGATACAACTTTATTTATGCTCTGCCCCAGAGCTTTTCTGTTGGGAGCAAACACAAATGGGACATTCTGTTCACAGGCATAATCAGTGATGGTACACATTGTCTCATCTGATCCACCTTTGGATTTGCTCTTTTCACAGTTTGGAGAAATGATAACACATATTAGTTTTTTGAGTATCAGATGTTTGAGTACTTCTCTGAATCTTATCACAAGCCTGGGTTTGATCTTTGCCTTTACAGGGTCTTTCTGATACATACTATCTTGAAAACTAACCAGTTGTTTTACAAGATCCATCACACAATCATCAACTTCTTTACTAAGCATTTGACTGCAGTAATCTCTAAATCTCCTACTATAGATATTTAATAAAGGAGAAACTGGCTGTGTAACAATGGGGCAAACTTCCACATTCTGTTGGATTTCATCTAGGGTTCTTCTGATGTGTTTTCCCACTTCAACAGCAGAATAGTCAGGGAGTGATTTTTCTGTTTCTTGTATTTGCTCAGAGTTTGGCTGGGCAATCTGTCCAAGTGATTTACTTTTAACATTATTTGCCAAATCTTGCTCAATCCTCTAAGTAAATGCCACAACTGAAAGTTCTTCTCTCTTCTCACTCTTTCAAAATAATCTTCAGGGATGTTGACTTTTTGGTCTTTGGGGCTTCTCTTTGCTTGCCATTCTTTATTCATGGAGAACTGGAATCCAGTGGGTTATGAGGAGACATCACTTGATTTCACTGATGATTTTTTTCACCAATGCTGCCAATTCTCTGCAAAGTACTGGTACTGCACCAACAGAAACTATAATAAGTTTGGAAGACTATTTTGAATTCTGTGAATTCTGCTTTTTTCAATGCATCTAGCTTTCCTACAATATCCCACTTCACTGGAATCTTAATCTTGTCAAACTTTTTGGGAATAATGCCTGGTTGCTATTGAGAGTGAAATTCTCATGACTATGGTCCATTTCTTCTGTCAGAAGTCAGTGTATGATTACAAGTTCTTCAGAATCCTCTGGTTGGTGTTTAGATAAACATCTTGAAGGGTCCAATTTATTTTTTCTTTCAGAAGTAACTGCCAGATAAGGAAACTTCAATATCTTCAATCCTTGGTGGCTACTTGGTGGCTACTGGATCATGAGAGTTTCATTTTAGGATTCCTTTTCTTTTTCTTGTTCTTTCTCAATTTTCCTGGTCAATTTCATACACATTGATGTTTTTTTTTCTTTTTAGAATTCCAAGCTATTCGATTTTCTTTGTTGTAAACATTGGTAGTTAGATCCTCAGGTAACGAGAATGATGCATTAACTTTCTTAGTGTTTACTGATGAATCACTTTTCTTTATGTTTGCCTGTGAAGTAACATTTTTAAGGGCTGATGCTTCAGTGGTTGTTGACCAAACAACGTAACCCATTGGTGGCCAAGAATCCCCCTCTTATAGAAGAAGGCAATTGGTATCATTCTCAGGCTCAGATGTACCTCTTTCAGCTTTCACAACTAATTCTTCCTTTGATAATGTAGGTTTCACGCCTTTTCTCATGAGGGATATATCACTAGCAGTGGAGCTCAAAGGTCCCCACTTGGGTTGCTTTTGTATTTCTGATTTGTCACTGTTCTCAGAGCCTTGCAGTTTAGGAAAATCCAACAGCTTCAGTTCAAATTCTGGTTTGGAAGAAGACCCATTTTTTTCAACTAGTTTTAGGTTTCCTTTCTGCACATTTATGATAAACCTCTGATTTAGAACCACCTTCAGTGTGGGTAGAAATTTGTTGGGAACCTTTAGCTGGTTTTATATCAGAGGATGAATTTCCTTCGGTCTCTTTACTGTTTAATTTTTACTCATCACATGTCATTCTTTTCTTAAACAGGCTTTTAATTTCTTGTGGGAAAGAACAAACTAGTTCATTTCTGGATTGAACTATTCACATATTACTATAACATTTAGTGTGATTATAATCCTACTGTGAGCCAAGTAGTGAACAAATACTTTGTGTAGACACAGATGAATGAGAAGAGGTGCAGTGGTGATCAACAGCAATATTAGGAGATAAATACTGAGATGAGAAAGGTGAAGATCCAAGAGCTACATCTTTGGTGTAAGTCTTCTGTCTTGTTTTCAGGTTCACCTCTCCCCTCCAAGGCCATGGCAGAGGAGGGGTAGGGGGAGGCCTCTGCGCCCTGCCCCAGGGAACCCACAGAGGAGCAAAGACATCTTCTCTCTTCCTTTCTCCTCCTCCACCTTCACTTCCCCTTTTCACATCGAGGTTACAAAATAAAATTTAAATAATTTGAATGATTCAATAAGTATAGGGTATAATAGGCACCAGTTCTGCTTGGCCAGGGGTCAGTGTGGAGTGTTCAAGATAAAAGGCAGACTGATGTTTTGGGTCTCAGTAGGGGATCTCAACAGCATTTTGTGCGAGATCAAGAACCACCTTCATCCCATCATCAAATGATAACTTTGTCAACTCTGCTGTCATCTCTCCTCTCCATATGTCCTTCAAAGGTGGAACATGTGGCATAAAGACACATCAAGAAGCCTAGGACATTCTGGAGAGGTTTTACTTCCTCAGTGTTGTGAATTTCATTGTGTCCTGAATTACAATCCTGACATTTTTCTTGGGTTCTTGGGAACTGTGTGCTGTTTGGGAGAATGATTTAAGCAGGCTCAGATGCTACTAAAACAATGTGGTAGACAATTTGTTTTCAGAGCCCTTCCACCCTCATTTCTATGTTTTCTTCCTCTTTCCGATTTCTCTCTACCTCGTCAAGCCCCTTTGCCTATGTGTGCTCCACGTCTCTGGTTGATCCCTACACAGGCATGCTTTTAATCAGTGTTGAAACATGCTATATGTACTCTGGTTTGCTGGTTAACAACTCATTGTTTTTGTGAATCTCAGACCATAACTCCCTTCCCAGGCCCCCACTCCCTTCCACATATTGTGTTCCTCATTAGATTGTAAACTCCTTGAGAGCAATGACCATACTGCCAGTGACTGGCATAATGTATCCTGGGTACTTGATAACAATTCAATAAATCCTTTTAAATAATTATTTTGTTAGGGTTTAGGGTTTAGGCTCTGCCCACCCAGGGATACCAAAAACTGTTTTGGTTTCATGATGTGTTATGGTGGAACCATCTCAAAGAATTCAGTCAGACCACCTCTAATCCAAGTATAGGCATTTATTAAGATTGGTGCCTCTCATGAAGCTGGTTACATTTCAAGAGGAACCAGTAATTTCAGAGAAAGCAAGATAGATTTTTATGGAGTAAAGATGCAATTACGTAATAGAAATTATAAATATTAAAATGGCAGGAGGGGTTTGTTAGGGGATTTGATAATAGGGGAGGGGTCCTAGCCATAGTAGAACTGTGCATGGGATTACCCACAGTGCATACAGAAGACTCATTGTGGGGTGGTATGTGTGTATGATAATGATGTTATAATAAACCTCTCTACTTCATAAGTTCACTCTAGGTCAGTTCTTTACTATTACTACACAGGTGTCTACTCAGGAAAATCCCTTCTATTGTTTTGGGCTTTGCATCCTGATTGGACATCCTGGTGGTGCTGCTTTCTGATTGACTGAGTATTGTGGTCCTTTCTAAGGCTAGATGGATGTGGTTGTGGTTGAGTGTATGGACATACCTGGTGTTTCTGTGAGAAATATGAGGAATAGGTCTGGGGGCTGTGGCTAACTAGAGGCAGTGGCTGGGATCCCATCCCATGACATGCCTGCTGTTCTGTGAGAAATATGAGTTCATGGACATACCTGTTCTAATGAACAGTGAGGCCTATATGAAGAAGTTAGAGATACTGAGTGTGGGGGTGAATGGCTAGGTAGGGGCTGTGGGCCTGCTGTTCAGTGGTGCCTATAAGGAAGTTAGAATATTGGGGCTGGGGGCAACTTTACTAGAATTCCATCAATTTCATCCTTCCATCTTATGGTCAGGGGTATATGGAGTGTTCAGGGAGGACTAGTACCTCTTTTTAGGGCTACTCATCCACCTTTTAGAGCCATGTGTGGCTCTGAGAAGCTAAAACACACCCAGTGGCCATACACTGGCAAAACTATCTTGGCAGACAGGTTTAACTAGGTTGAAAGTAACCAATGGGCCTCAAACCCATGGGTGAGTTAGGTGGGTGTCTTCCCCAAGCATGTGAAGACTTTTCCTATGGGAAAAGAGGACATGAACATTTTCTTTCAATGGGCCATGAAGGCAGTGGAAGCAGGCACTGGGGGTGCTAAGAGATTGGTCAGACATTGGAAGTGTCAAGGTCTTCCACTGCGTCCAGAATCATTGCCAATCATCTAGACTTTTGTCTTGCAACTGGGCTTTGAAGATTCTGGAAGAGAGAGGGAAGCCAATGAGTTCATGCAACTTTGCTTCACTTAGATCCAATTTACACAAGAGTTAAGACATCACCCCATGATTTCATCAGTCTTCTTTGAAACAAAGGACAAACAACATAATATATTTCAGTTCTAAATCTATGAAAATAATTATTCTAAACTTCATTTAAAGAGATAATACAACCAAAATAATGAATACAAGAGCCTTACTGTGCTTTGGTTAGAATCTACTGTCGTCAGTACAAGGTGCTTCTTTTAGGAAAGATCTTAACGAAATGATGAGGTAAAGGGAGACTGTTCCATAGGAGAATTGTGGGCATTTAGCTTGAAGAGCTAAAATATGTGTATGTATCTGTATGCGTGTGTGGGGGCAGGAGGGAGGGGAAACACCGATGGTTTCAAGTACTTGAAGAGGTATCATTTAGTACAACATTTAACTTGCTTTGCTTGGTCCCAGCTCACAGAAATAAAAGCAATCAAAGGAACTTTAAGAATGATACCAGTTCATTGTAAATTTGGTGCATTGTAATAATTAATTAGAACTGTTCAAAAGTGGATCATACTACTTCACAAGGCCTTCAGGTGAAGGCCAGAGGGCCAGTTGCAAGTATTTCATAGAACATACTCTTGGTTAAATTGGACTGATTACTTTTGAGTTTCTGGGCTATGACTGTCCTTTTCCAGTGGCACAGACAACATCTAATCCACTTATGAGTTAGGGATTCTACAACCCAAAAGTCAACTGGAACCTAATTACAAAAGACACTGTATGCTGGGGTTGGGAGAATATATTTTATCTTCTTGGCAACGGGGAGACTTTGAAAGCATAGATGTGCAGGTAAATGTTTAATGGCAGGCTCTTGACAAACAATGTATTCAAGATGCACTTTTAAATTTAATCTGCATCCTCAACATTTTCTCCATGAGTTTTTAAAGTTAGAGGTAAAAAGGGCAGAGATTTGCTTATGGTCACATTGCTAATTTGACAGAGGAGTCAAATTCAGATAGAAATGGGGGCCAATAGCCCGAACATGAGGATCCCTGTGCACAGCATATTAGAGCACCACACATCTTTATATATATATATATCTTTATATTTCTATTAATACATCAATGCATTCAAATCAGATAACTACATTTTAATCAAGTTCAGTCTACACTCTGGATTATTGTAGGCCTCATGGGCCCTAGTTACTAGTTTGTAACATTCGCTCATTTCTGAGGTATAAACGCTCACACTGAAAATTTAGCTATTGGTATAGCTCCAGCACTTTTATGAAAGTCTGAATGCTTTTGAGGAGGAGAGTAATATGAGGAGACCATTGAATTAGGAAGATCACTTTGGCAGCTTTGTGAAGGGTGTATCAGAGAGGGAAGAGATTGGAAACAGGGACGCCAATTAGGAGGCAAATTGCCTGGAAACTGTCCAGGCAAAAAGATTATGAAGGACTATATTACAGTGATGATTGTAAAAGTGAAAAGAAGCAACCAAATATGAGAGCTCTCAGTAGAATAGGTTGGATTTAACACTTGGTTGAAGATAGCACATTAGGGGCAGTGTTTCAGGCAAGCACTAGTGTCATCAGTATTGAGGGAGGGGGGCAAACAGACATTTACTGAACACCAACTATGTGCCAGGCAGTTTCAAGTGCTTCCCAAATATCTCATTTTAACCTCATAACAACTCTGTGAGGTAGGGGCTATTATTATCCCCATTTTAGAGTTGGGAAAACTGAGGCAGTCGGTGGCTAAGTAATTAGCTGTGAACTGTCTGTTTCTAGTTTTCTCCTGACACAGTGAGGGTATCAGTGGAACACTCTGACTGTACCCATTCCATCTCTTGCCCTCACTATTTGACCAACCCATCTCCTCTTCCAATAATATGGGGGGCTATCTCTGGGCTCACAGGCATAGGCCTGAATTAAGGGAGAACTTGGTCTTTAAAAATGAGTTAGGCTCCTTTTTAATGATAGTTACTGGCTCTTTGATTTTTTTTCAATCATTTTAGTTATGTCTGACTTTTCATGATGCCATTTGGGATTTTCTTGGCAAAGATACTGGAGTACTTTACATTTCCTTCTCTAGCTCATTTTGCAGATGAGAAAACAGGGCAAACAGGGGTCAATGACTTGTCCAAGGTCACAAAGCTACACGTGTGAGGCCAGATTTGAAATCAGGAAGATGAATTTTCCTGACTCTAGGCTGGGCACTCTATCCACTGTGCCACCTCACTGGGTCCTTATATCTCCGCTGAAAAGGTCCCTGGGAAAATTGCTTGAAGTGTAGGTTTGGTTCATGTTTAGCCACAAAAGAGATTAGAATGGATACTTAAAAATCAGATTGAGGATAACTATTCATTTCCTTCACAATAAAAGAGAAATAACACACAAAAAAGCCATAATCACACATTGGGTAAGACAAAAATGGAACAGCAACCTGTAACTTCTCTTGTACTCTCTTGAATGATGAGGTCAGAAGTCAGACTGCAGAGAGTTAATGGAAGAGTGAGAGAAAAGGGAGTGAGGACACCAATTGTAGATGGTCTTCTCAAGTAGTATAGCCACTAACAAGGAGAGATATAGGACAATAAATAGCGGGTATGAATATCTAGCTGGTTGATACCTAAAATACCAAAGCATGAAATATTTTGTATGACTTGAACAGACATTTCATTTCCACCTTGCTTCTACTGTGTGAACAACTCCAGCAAGGTCCAGTGGTTTTGGCAAGTCCGACCAGAGCTTGGGCTCATCATTTTACTCCTGATATTCTCCTTTAAGAAGGAAAGAGTTACATAAAATTCTTCCTGCTGACAAGCCCATGTTCTGCTATGTGTGAATAGCTGTCATACTTCCCAAGAGGAGAGGCACCTCTCTCCCACGGGAAATAATGTTTGAGACAGAACAAAAGGTGTCTCTCCCTTTAAAGTAAACTGAGTGTTCAGCTTTTCCTGACACCATGGTCGATCCTTTTATTTTTTTTTTTTGGGGGGGGGGGTTTCTCCTTCTCTCTGTTTCCATCATAGCAATCAAGGGATTTCTCCCAAAGAGTCCTGAAGAATTCAGCCTAATGTACGCTTTATTGGATATTCACTAGCCATTTCTATCATATAGTGGGGAGGAGGGATTCATGATTACTCTGATTACAGTAATCTTTTTAGATAATTTTTCATTCCTCTATTTCTTTTCCTCCTTACATTTTCGTCTTTAAATAATGGTGAGATTATTTTTGCTTAGATTACTCTTGATTTTGATATATCTTCCAACTTAGATGTTTTATGATTTCTTCACTATGATGTCAAAACATTAACATAACTACTTAAAAAAAACTTCTCTAGTAACCTAAATAATAGCTAGCTAGCATCCATATAATGTTTTAAGGTTTGCAAAACATGTTTTACTTTACATTTTCTGTTATCTGCTCATATTCTCACAACACCCCTATGAGGTTGTTATTGCGTCCATTTTATAGAAAAGGAAACTGATGCAGAGAGAAGTTAAGTGAATTATCCAGGGTCTCACCATAAGAGTCTGAGGCAGGCTTCAATCTCAAGACTTTCTGACTCCAAATGCAACGATCTAATCTTTATACTGCCTAGCTGATTTTTATCAACATTATTCTCATTTGCTAAAGTGGCCTCTACACTGTCTCTGTGACTGATAACCACATACCTAGGTAGGGAACATTTATTTCCAACTGAAACCATTCCAAATTCCAGTGTTGACCAACCAAAGTTAAATCCTTCTTTCTATATTTTGGTCCATTGGGAGAAATGCTGGATTTGGAGTCAGGGAACCCAGGTTCAAACTAAATCTTTGTTTCTCATTACTCATCTGAACTTCTCTTATCCAACCTTCTGACCGAAATCCATAAGAAATCGAAAGGAAGATTTTAGCATAATCATTTATATTCACAGTCCATTTAAGTATTGGTCTCTTTTTCTATGAGGATAAAGAAAAAAATCAATTTTCAAAAGTCATTTTAGGAGATGATATCATGTGATGGGCGTCATATGTAGACATAAAATTTCCATCCCATTAGATGAATGTCTGAGAACAAACAGCAAACCAGTGATTTCACTATGTTTTGGAGTTTGCCATCTGATACCCATATGTGAGCATTAGGAAAAACTTATTAAAATAGTGTAATGAATGGTAAAGAAAATAGGACAAATTCTGTGAAGATGAGTTAAAATGAATTGTATTCTTTGAAGGAAATGAAACTCTGAAGTCAATTTAAAACACAAACAAACAACACCAAATGCCCCAAAACAAGTATGTAAGAGACTCTTATTTTTGCTTCCATCTGATTTCTTATGGATTTAGGTCAGAAGGGTGGTTGCATGCCCTGATATTACATGGATATCCCAATAATGAGATAAGTAAATAATAATTAAGTAATAAATCTCCTCTGTCCTAGTGACAGTGTAGACTTACTGTGTTATTTCATATTATCTCATTTTTTTCTTCTACCAGAAAACTAGACCTTGCCCTACTGCTTCTAGTTGTTTTCAAGGAAAATTCACTCAACAAACATTTATTGATCTACGTGTGTGTGTGTGTGTGTGTGTGTGTGTGTGTGTTCATCATTTGTTGCTGAAGGAGACCATGCCATCAGAGATATGATGACATGACTTGCAGTTGACTTTGTTTTGAGTGAGGGAGGGCTGTGCAGGTCACCAGGCTCACTTCTCCTCCGGAGTCATCTGAATCCAGTGAACAAGATATTCATCAGGATGGGAGATGACCTAGCATGAGGCAGTTGGGGTTAAGTGACTTGCCCAAAGTCACACAGTTAGCCAGTGTCAAGTGTTTGAGGTGAGATATGAACTCAGGTCCTCTTGACTTCTGCACTGGTGCTTTATCCACTGCACCACCTAGCCTCTCTCTATCGATCTACTATGTGCAAGGTGAGTGATACAATGAAATAGTGGTTAGAAGGCAGGTTTTGGATTTAATAAGACTTGGGTTCAAGTCTCAACTCTGAGACAGGCAAGCTGTGTGGCCATGGACAAATCAGATCCATTTACCTCTAAGTGCTTTAGATAATGTTCTTCCACAGGGGCTCTTAACCTGGGATCTATGAATTTATCTTTTTAATTACAGATTTTTAGTACAATTGCTTTAGGTATATCTCAGTATAGTTGACTTCCTTTGTTGGCTTCTGAGAAGGGGTAATTCACCAGATTGCCAAAGGAGTCTACATAAGCTATCTGAAGAAGCTGATGTAGTTTTCTTACCTAGGATAGCTTATCCTGATGAAATTGCAGGTGCTAGGGGGTCTGTAAGATACAAAGATGAGCACATCAGAACTCCCTGCTTAAAATCTAGCCAAGAAGGTGGTATCTAGATTAATAGCTAATGTAAAATAATAGTCATCATCAGTTAGACTTCACATTTCTATGGTTTCAAAAAGCACTTTCTCTTTATTAAGTTGCTATAAGGTTTCCCCAAACATTTTCCATTAATTACATGAGAAAGACATAAAGAAAATATTAGAAGAAATTCAAACAAGATAATATTGTATCTGGCTTGGGATGGGGGTAGATAAGTTTAGGAAGTAGATCACAAATTTAAAGGGGAGGCATAAAACACTAGGGACTAGATGTTTTAACTATTCAGATATTTGCTTGAAAGTCTTGCTGTACTAAAACAAACAAACAACAATAAAAAACAAAAGATTAGTGGGTAAGAAATTCTTAATTTGCCTTGAGGATAGTTTCATCATGGAGTCAGTTAGGGTATCTATTTTTCTTTGTTTAATTCTGACTAATGGGGACGGGGAAAGAAGTGAAAGATGTAACCATTTATATAGCACCTACTATGTGGTAGGCATTGTGCTAAGAGCTTTTATAAATATTTTTTCATTTGATCCTCACAACAATCCTATAAAAAGGTGCTGTTATTATCCCTGTTTTACATTTGAGGAAACTGAAACAGAAATTAAGTGACTTGCCTAGGGTCACACAACTAGTAAGTATCTAAGGCTAGACTTGAATTCAGGTCTTCTTGACTCCAGACCCAGCCCTCTATGTAATGACCTCTATGTATGACCTAATTGCCAAAGTATAATTGATAGAAACTTAAAATATATGGTAGATGACAAAGGTATAGCCAGGTGTAGTGTGACATTTCCCATAGAAAAAAGTGAATTTCAAAGAGTTGAGAGAGAGGGTAGATAAGGTCCCATGGCCCAGGATGGTACAGATGAAGTCAATTCAAGGTGAATTGGAACATCTAGAAAATGAAACTTTCTTGATACTAACATCATTCTGTTGAGGAATCAAAGAGGAAGATGTATAAAGAGACTGGAATGACTACCTAGGGAATTCAATCACTAACTTAAACATATATAGAAGATTGACACAAAGGTTGATAACCAAGAATAAATACATAGAGTAATCAAGCAATAAACATTTATTAGGCTGGCACTATGCTGATCTATGGAACAAGGTCTTGTTAAAAACATCAAGAATGCTAAAACCTGAGTGATAAAGATGATAAAAAGAGATTCTTTAAAATTGGCATTGGTGGCAAAAGAAAAGCAAAAGAATGGCTAGGGTTATTAATTGCGATTGATCAGTTGGTGGTATCCAAGAAGAATGTCAACTCTTGGAGGGCAAGGATTGTTTTGCTCTTTGTCTTTGTATCTGCTTTACCTAGCACGGGGCTCTGGGCATACACATATATGTATATATGTGAATAGGCACACAACTGGGGAGAATTCCTGGATCTGCTCTCATTTTATTGGTACAGGTAACTCCTGGGTGAAGAATTACTTTAAGTAGCCAGTATGTGTCAGAGGCAAGATTTGAATTTAGGTCTTCCTGACTCCTATACCAATTCTACACTTATTTAATCACACTATGAGTATGTTTATATGTGTATGTATGTATGTATGTGTACGTATACACAGATATATATATATATGCATCTGTATATACATACTATACAAATAAAAAAGTACATTATGTATGTTATACATGTGTCTTTTTCTATATCGATTTCTATTTGTGGTTTTGGTCTGGACTTAATATTTCAATTGTGTATGCTGCATTTCATCTTAGAGAGTTGCCTGGGGGCACTGATAGATTAAATAACTTGCCCAAGGTCACATAGCCAGTATATATTCAGAGCCTGCTTTGCCCTTAGGAGATATTTAATAAATATATAATGAATTAAATTGAATGATGAAGACAACAGATTGATGAAGGCCTAGCTGTTCAACACATATTTTACTTCACTGTTTCTACCAAGAAAAATGATCTTTGGACTAGAAAATTTAGATCTCAGAAGGCTAATAGGGAATTGAAACTCAGTATAAGCATGGGACTAGCAACAGAATCCAAGCTGCCCTTAATTACTTCAAACTATCTGACCTGGAGAAACTACATCCTGAGGTACTGAAAGTTGCCCGATTGTGACTGTTGCTCTATTGTCAATGTTTTTGAAAAAAAAAAAAATCTAGGAAGAGCTTGCCTTCCCTACTTTCTCTAATTCACGCCGAAATAATCTCCCTAAGGCTTGGGCCCCATCACTAATATGTGTCTGCATTCTTTGCTGCTTTGGACTCTGTGACCAGTCCCTCCTTTCACTCTTTTCCATTAGTTTCTGTATTGCTACTCTTTCTTCTTTGCTGACCTGACTCTTCAGTCTCCATTGGTGGTTCATGAACTAACTCTTGGTTCCCAAGAATGGTTGTCCCCTAGAGCCATTTCCAGAGTCTCCTTGTTCCTCCTCTACAGCTTCTCTCATGGTGATCTCATCAGCTCCCTCTGAGTTCAAGTCATTTGGACACAGATGACTCCAAAAATCTACATTTGCATGTAAAGACCTCAGTAGCTTTTCTATCTTGCCAGAAGCCATCTTATCAAAGTAACTGTTGAAAATGTCTTTTACTGGTAGAAGGAATTTGACTTTCAACTAGCTGCCAATTCCCCATAAATCCACTGTAAATCAACACCAGTCCTCAGTCTTGACTTGAACACCAGGTCTAGGCTCCTCATTCTCTTCCCTTTTTCTTGCTTGAACCAAATAAGAACTGTATAAAAACCCAGTTTTTAAAAACAGCTTTAAATTTCCCCAGGATCCCAGTGAACCCAATCTATTTCCATTCTCCTTGACTGCCCCTTCCCCTTGTGAATATTTCCTTTTAATAAAGCTTGCTTGTCTTATTTTCTCTTTCCTAGTGTCTTGACTATGTTTTGTCTTATAGTGCTACACCTTCTGCCTGTGCCAGTTTTCTTTTTAAGAAGGGTCAAACCCATTGTCCAGGCCTGGGACTACCTTGGCAACTACCCTTACTTTCTGAATCATGACTTAGGAAATGTAGTACAATGTTTGGACCTGGAACGCTCTTCCCCGAAGTACAACTTCCTTCCTTGATGCCAACACTAGGGGCCTACCCCAAACCATGTACCACTTAGACTCACTCCCTTGACAACGTAAGTGGTAAGTAAGGAACATTTCCTGTGCCTTGGAACGTCAAACCTTACTCAAATGATATTAAGATAGTGTGGCACTAATTTCTCTCCTGAACACTAGCCCTGCAGTATCAACCTTCTATTGGACATAGAAATTTGCATGTCTTACTGACATTTTAAACTCATTCTATGAAAATCAGAAATCATTAGAACCACCCCTAAACCTTTCCTGTCTTCCACCTTCCCTAGAACTTTCCTAGTTCTGCTGAGGACACACAGAACCCTTGCCAGAACTGACTCTGTACAAGTCCATAAAAAATCTCGTATGTACAAAGGCAGAAAAGCAGAGATATTTAACACATTCTGTTCAGAACATAGAATAATAAAAACTGTAACAAATAAGTGAATATGAGCAAAAGAACAGACTGAAACAAAAACTACATAATGTTATCCTAAATAATAAGTAGATAATT
This sequence comes from Notamacropus eugenii, assembly GCF_028372415.1. Classification (NCBI taxonomy): domain Eukaryota; kingdom Metazoa; phylum Chordata; class Mammalia; order Diprotodontia; family Macropodidae; genus Notamacropus; species Notamacropus eugenii. Next base: position 122,329,012 of record NC_092875.1, read on the forward strand.
TTCACAAACCACTTATCTCCATCCCTGCTTATAGACCATAGACCAGTTTTCAAAGACAATTATCAGTCACAATAAATAATTGTATTAATGAAAAGGATTAAAAGGAGATAAGAAATTAAACTATATGGGATGTGGATTGTCTTTATGTCTATAAACATTTATATTAACAAAAGAAAAAAAGCTTTATGAATTTAGCATGCAAGTATAAATATGTAAATGAAGTCAACTTTAAAGAGCAACCAGGCCTGTACCAAATACAATGGTAGAGTTCATATAAATAGCTTTCGTGTTATTTAATAATAAGATCATGTTTGTGTAATTGAATGGTCTCCATCATTTGTTGATTTTGTTTTTTGTTTGTACTGTCCTTCTTTTGCGCTTGTTACTATATTTAAATACTTACATGTGACGATGGAATTTTTAAACACTCATCAATAAGTCTGAAGTCAGGAAGAAAAGATTTGGGGGTGGAGTATATGATAGCTGACTTCAAATATTTAAAAGGGTCTGTCACATGACCCCAGAGGAGAGAATTAGAAACAATTGTGTGAAAGTGACAAAGAAGCAGACTGAGTTTGGATGCAGGGATAATCTTGCTAATGGAGCAGTGGGAAAATAAAGTGGAAAAGTCTGTTTGAATAGTTAGTGTGTTCTCCATTATTGATGTCTTTAAAGCATAGACTGGATGATCACCTGTAGGCCATGTGCAAATGGATTCTGCATAAGGTTCAGATTGGGACCCATGGCCTCTGAGGTCTTTCCCAGTTCTGGGATTTTGTGATTTTTATGACTACACTATGGTGAGAGTTGCTGCTGTTGCATAGCTTTCATGGCAATAAAAGACCTGGATTACAGCAAAAAAAAAAAAATGTTCGCTCAGTGGAGCACAAGGTGGAAAGCTGCCAAAGACCTAGCAGAACCATTGCAAAAGCAATTCTTAAACTCTGGAAAGGTAGAGCATGTGGGGCTGTGCCAGGATGAGAGCACAAGGAAATCACACAAAGGAAACGACTTGAGTCCCACCCATTAAAAAGAAACAAAACCAAACAGTATGTGAAGATCACACCCACTGAGAGTGCATGAAACGTGATGAGCACATGCTCAAGTAAAGGGTCTGGGCTGTGGATCCCAATACAGCAAATGTTAACAGATGAATCACCATGGATGCACCAGCAACAAGAAACCACAAGAGCTAGGAATGAGAAAGTTAGAGGAAATACACATTTGCGAAGAGGAAGCTGGTGATGGGCTTTCCCTAGCAACTGGAAACTGGGATTTTCAGTTAAAGTCTCTACTATTTCTAAACAAAGGATCTTCCATAGTTGTGTTTTCCAGGAAGTGGACTGGCAAAGAATTTGGATTAATCTTTAATTTGCCTCTATACCAATGCTTTCTCTATGCCACAGATCCTTATTTTTCAGATCAGAAACTAGCTGTGTGACCCTGGACAATTCACTTCATTCCTGCTTGACTAAATTACCTCCACTGTAAATTTAGGATAATAATAGCACCCACCAGGGTCATTGTGAGATTCAAATCAGGTATTTGTATAAAACATTTGGCATGGTGCCTGGCACACATAGGTACCCTAACCTTGATCTTGCCATAACCTATAAATATGCTAATTACACATTCATGAACTCTGAAATTCTTTAATCTGATCATAATTTGTTGTCATTCCACTTCTCCACCTCCCTTGTTTTCCTGTTTTCTTCATGCTTACTGTGACCTCAAATCTCTCCATCCTTTAGTAGTCTTCTAGGATATTACCCTTTCACTGGCTACATTCTCCTTTCCCTATTTCAATCCCTTAGTGTATCAGTTCAATTATAAATGGTCTTCTGGAGAGACACATGCCCTCTTACTCTATTAAACGTGATGATCTGCCAAGTCTCAGGCTTAGATTATTCCTGCCTTCCATAGCCTTCAATCCTACTCACTCATTGTTGAACGAAGCTGGAAAAAAATCATTAAACTATGTTGACTTGGGCCACTTCAAATTTACGTTACATAATCTAAGCGGACCCTCACTGTGGCAAAACTACCACCCCCCAAATCTGTTCACTATTTCATTTACCACACTGATTTTTCCAAACCTTTTCATCCCTTATCAAATCTCCCATGGAGCCCGGATTCTCCCATCCCTGTCACCTGAAGACTTTGCCTCATATTTTACTGACAAAATTAAATGCATTTGTTGAGAGGTTCTTCTCCTCTGTTCTTCATCTCATATCATTCAGATTCTTTCCTTTAACAGAACAAACACAACCTGTGAGTAGACCGAGTACCTGAATGGGGACCCAGCCAGTTGGGTAACTCAGCTTGTCTTCTACCTCTCCTTCTCCTCTCCAAAGGAAGGTAAATTTTGAGGTCCAGAAGCTGTCCACTTAAAACTTAGGGTTTAGTGACTAGATTTCTTTTCTTCTTTCTCTCTCCCTCTCTCTCTTTTTCACAAAACCTTAAACCCAGTTCATTCTTAAGCTCATAGATTAGACCACAATAGCTCCCTGCCCAGGCTCCACTTAATGATTGTATTTTGGGTCCTCCTGGCTTAAAGTGATTGTCAATGGTAACTGTTTCTCTTAGGAACAGCAGCCCAGAGGATCTTCCCCTTGTAGCTTGATTTATTTTTATTTTTTTCTAATTAAAGGGACCATTCTTTGACTTACTTCTTAAAGAGGTCTATTCACTGAATGAGTGTTACTTCACTCTGAGTACCTGAAAAGGCCTTAACATAAAAGGACCAGGGTCTCCCATTGCATCGTGGACCATTTACAGTCATCCTGATGGATAACTGGTCACTGGACTCAGATGGCTCTGGAGGAGAAAGTGGGGCTGGTGACCTTGCACAGCCCTCCCTCACTCAAATCAAAGTCAACTGAAAGTCATGTCATCTTTTCCTTGATGTCATAATCCTCATTGAAAATGAAGGACAAACGCAACCAACATGAGGAGATGGCCCTTCCACTTGCCAACTCAAACCCCTTTATATGTACAAATGATCCCTTCTGTCACATCTTTTCTGGAATATTTTTACCTCTATAATCCCTACTTTCTCATTAATCTTCAATCTCTTCCTATCAATTGGCTGCTTCCCTACTACCTCCAAACATACCTATTTCTCTTCATTCCTCAAAAATTCTTCACTTGATCCATTCATCCCCATTAGATATCATCCTATATCTTTCCTACCTTTCATGGCTAAGCATTTTGAGGATTCCACCTACAACAGATGATTCTCCTTCCTTTCCTCTTGCTCTCTTCTTAACTCTTTAGTCTGGATCTTGGCCTCATCATTCAATCTAAACTACTTTCTTCAAAGTCACCAGTGAGCTCCTAATTACTAAGTTGAATGAGTTTTCTCAGTCCTCCTTCTTCTTGACCTCTTTGCAGCCTTTGAGACTTTGCATCATCCTCTTCTCCTTGTTCCTCTCCTCTTTGTAGGATTCTGTAGCAGTGTTCTCTCAGTTCCCCTTTTACCCAGCTGTCCTCTCCTCTGTCACCTTTGCTACAACTTCATGCTTGTTACGCTCACTAACTGTGAGTGTTCCTCACTGTCTTGTCCTAGCTTGCTTCTACTCTTGGTATTTTCCTGGGTAAACATATTAACCTCTATGGATTTAATTTCACCTTTAGGCTGATAATTCTTATACTCATCTAGCCCTAGCCTCTTTCATAACTTCCAAACATGTGTTTTCAACTTCCTTTTAGATGTTTAAAACAGAGTCTCTCAGAAATCTTAAACTAAACATATCTAACATAACGCTTTATCTTATCCTCAAAATTTTCTCCTTTCTCACCTACCCATTACTTTTGAGGGTGCTGAAATTTTCCCAGTTAACCAGGCTTGAAAACTTAGATGTTATCCTACACTTATCCCATTCTTTCACCACAATAGACAGTCAGAAAGTTGCCATCTTGTCTTTTCTGTCTTAATAATACCTCTCATATTTTCCCCATTCTCTCCTCTAACACTGCTACTACCCTAGTTCTGGCCCTCATTATCACACAACTGAATTGCTACAATGAGCTACTGCTTGGTCTTCTTGCCTTAAGCCTCTCCCTACCCTAATCTATCATCCACTCAACTGTCAAACTGATCTACTTAAATCATAGAGTTCCCCATGCTACCCTCCCTGACTCCTCCACCTGCAATGATTCAGTCAGTTCCACTGGAGTGGCCTGCCATTTACTTCTCCAGTTCATTTTACAGATGGAGAAACTGAGGCAAACAGAGTTAATTGACTTGCCCAAGGTCACACATTTAGTAAGTGTCTGAGGTCAGATTTGAGTCTTCCTGACTCTAGGCCTGGTGCTATATCCACTATGCCACCTAACTGCTCCCAATCAATTGCACTGTTCCCCTATTAGTTCCAGAATCAAATATAAAATCCTTTGGTTTTTAAAGTTCTTCATAACTTGTTTTCTTCCTGGCTTTTCAGTCTTGTTATATTTTAGTCCCCTCCATATACTCTGTGATCCAGTGATGCTAGCCTCTGCTCCGCACCTAAGATGCTCTAACTCCTGACTCTGGGCATTTTCACTGGTTTTTCTTCATCTTTGGAACTCTCTCTGTCCTCATCTCTGCGTCCCTACCTTTCTTCAATCTTAACTAAAATTATACCTTCTACATGAAACTTTTCTCATGCCTGCTTAACTTCAGTGTCTTTCCTCTAAGATACTGCCAAGTTATCTTATATAAAGATTGATTTTAATAATTGTTTTCATGTTTTCTCGCTTAATAAATTGTCAGGGACTACCTTTCCTTGTCTATATATATATTTGTATCCCCAAAACAGTGATTGATTCACTGACAAAATGTCTGACAAAGGTGTTATTAATTTATACTTAAGGTAATACAGAGCAACTTTGTATTGTTGAGGAAGAGAATGATAAAGTTAGACATGTACTTCTAAGCAAAATTATTTTGATATCCATATGTAGAAGCGGTTAGACATAGGAAAGACTGGAAGCAGTATGGTCAAATTGGAAGCTAGTACAGGTGAAGGGTGATGAGGATATGAACTAAGATAGTGGGCACATCAGTCAAGAAAAGGATGTGGATGAAAGAAATGTCCTGGGGGTAGATCCAGTAGGATATTGAAGCAAGGTATAGCTCTGCAGGTCTAGTTAGATTTGTTATATTTGTTTTTTTCAGGTATATTTCTCCATATTATTTATATTATTAGAGAAGTCTTCTATGCTTGGCTGTACTATAAGATATTTGAGATGGAAGGAAGTAAGGAGGGAGGGAAGGAAGGAAGGAAAAAAGGGAAAAGGGAATATCTCGTATCTTAGTCAATAACAGTTTTATCCTTGACAATAGTATCTGACAATTTAATTGAGAGTCTGAGAAAACTGTAGGGGTGATCCCTACTCATTCATCCTGCTTTTTTGGTCATGACTTCTTTATGTTAGAAGTCGCAAGACCCTGATGGTCAAAATTTTAATAAATTTGACATAGCCTTTCTTATATTTTGTGAGTGCTTCATTTCTATTTCTGTTCTTGAATACTAAATTCCTGATATAGGCAGTCAGTCAATAAGCATTTATTAACTGCCTACTATGTGTCAGGCACTATACTGAGCTCTGGGGATACAAATAAAGACAAAAACATTATCCTTCCTCTCATGAAACTTACAGTCTAATGAGGAAATAACATGCGATAAAACCCAACTATGTACAAACCAGTTATATATAGGGTAAATAGGAAGTAATAAACTACAGGGAAGATAGATTTGGAAAGGTTTCCTGTAAGTGTTAGAATTTAGCTGTGATTTAAAGGAAGCATGTGAAGCCAGGAAGTGGAGATGAGGAAGGAACTGAACAATTCAGTTGCAAAGAAAACAGACTGGATGTCAGAAAAACAACAATGACAACAACGACAACAACTTAAGTACAAAAGCTACTCCAAATTTCATTGTGTGATTAAAAGGTGATGGGTTCTTCTTCCATAGAGGTCTTCAAGAAGAGCCTGGGTAACTGCTTGCCATGTCTATTACATATTATAGTTAGAGATTCCTTTACTATATAGATTGGCCTTGATGGCTGTTGATGTCTATTTCAACTTAGAAATCCTGTGATTCTGTGGTATAGAGATTATGTAATAAGAAGTGTCATTTTACTAGTTTTCTACCTTTCAGAATATAAACAAATAAATTCTTCAGTCACTGGCCAAAATAATAAAAAAAACTGATAATCACACACATACACACACACATACACAAATGTATGTGTGTGTATATTACTTGAGAGAACCCAAACATGGTGGAGGACCAGTTTGAAAGTTGATGACCTGTTCAATTCAAGTCCCAACTCTAACACATACCTGCCCAATGACCCTCAGGAAATCATTTAATTTCTCAGTGGTCTATCTACACAACTTTCTAAGAGTATAAGTTGTGGAGAAGGTGCTGACCTGTCTGAATAGAGAGAAATTCTTCATTCACAAATTTTCTAAACCAATAAATCACAAGGTCTAGTACCTATCCCTATCCTGTAAAGTTTGTGAATATATTTATGTATATTATCTCATTTGAGCCTCATGAAATCCTCATGAGGTGATTATTACAGGTATTGTCCCCATTTGGAGATAGAAAATCCGAGGCTCACATAATTTAAGTGACTTGCCCAAGGTAACACACCTAACAAGGGTCATTTGCGGAATTTCAATGCACATCTTGATTCTAGGTCTAGAACTGCATCTACCACACCACATTGCTATTATTTTCCATAGATATGTTTTTCATGGTTACATATTTCATAAACCTGGAAAATTTTTTGAAAATAATTGCCTCAGAAAGTAAAGCACATTTTAAAATGAAAAGGTAATGTGTTGTTATGGTAATTTCATGATTCTCTTTTGCTTAAATTATTAAAATGGTCATCCTTTCAATACATCCCTTTCCCATGGTAGAAAGCAGAGACATGATATTGAACAGGCTCCCCAACACTAGGTGACTCAAAGAGATGAAGTTTTGTCTGACATTTTATTGGGTTTCTGATACAGACAGGACAATCATTTCAAATGGAAATGGAACAATCATCACATTAATGTGATAAATTATACCTTGATTTTATCCAGTTGCAAGCTTACAGATTCCATTTGTGGTACTGCCTTGGAGCATTTCTATTAGGGAGATTTCACTGAACTAGGATGTTTCTGGCAGTCACTGCCATCTTTCCCAAATCCTCTTGAAATATGGAACTCCAGCAGAAACTTATAATATCCAATGAATGAATTAATGCTTTCAGAAGCATGAAGGAGATAAGCAAATATATTTTGAGGAACTGATCTATTAATACAATCTTAGGTTTAGAGGTTTAAGGAACCTTAGGATTAAAGGATGATCATTTTAGAGCTGAAGAGGGCTTTGGAGGTAACAAGCCATCTGATCATAGATCTAGACCTATAAGGGAGCATAGAGTCTATTTAATTCATTTTACAGATAAGGAAATTGAGGCTAACAAAGATAAAGTGATTTACCCAAGGACACAAAGGTAAGAAGGTTGTTCAGTTGTTTCATACCCTTGGTGACCCCATTTGGGGTTTTCTTGGCAAAGATACTGGAGTGGTTTGCCATTTCCTTCTCTGGCTCATTTTACAGTTGAGGAAACCGAGGCAAATAGGGTTAAGTGACTTGCCCAGGATGACATAGTATCTGAGGCTAGATTTGAACTCAGGTCTTCCTGACTCCAGGCCTGGAGCTCTATCCATTGGCTATATGATAAAATTCCAGCTACTAAACTTGGCACTTAAATCCCTCTAAAATCAAGCTTTCATCTGTGTTTCTAGTTTTATTTCATATTACTCTGCTCCATGAACTTTCCATCCCAACCTACCCTGCTAGCTATCATACAGGGCATTCTATATCCTGCCTCTGTCTGTTTGTACAAATGCTCCTCAGGCTTAGATTATTCTCCCTATTCACATCTTTCTTCAGTTCCTTCACAACAAATCTCAGATACCACCTCTTATAGTTAAATGAAATAATACACAACACATTTTGTAAGTTGTTACATGCTATAAAAATGCTATCTAATGTTGTTCAGTTGTTTCAGTTGTATCTGACTCTTCATTACCCCATTTGCCAATTTTTTTGGCAAAGACTGTAGTGATTTGCTATGTCTCTCTCCAGCTCATTTTATATGTAAAGAAACTGAGGCAAACAGGGTTAAGTGATTTGATCAGGATCACATAGCTAGTAAGTATCTGAGGCTGAATTTGAACTTCAGAAGATGAGTCTTCTTGTGCTACCTAGAATACCTTCCTAATGCCACATTCCCCACAGTCCAGAGATTAGTGTTCTCTTCTGATCGAAATTATTTGTATACTCTGTAAATACTTTATACTTACTTACTTGCCTGCATGTTATTTCTCCCTGTTGAATATAAGCTCCTACAGGCCATGCCTTTTTTATTTGATCTTTGTGCCTACCACAGTAGATACTTAAATATTTGCAGAATGGAACTGAAGTTCATTTAGAATTTCCTCAAAAAGATCAATGTGTGTTTTAATTTTGAAGGCTTTATAAATGGACATACTTCTTTTCAAAGACAGACCTATGGAAGTGTGAGTAGTTGTGTGCAATCTGCCAAGATATACTCTTTCCAAAGCCAAAAGATCCCGAGTTCAGGAGGCTATTGCAGTAAGAGAAACATATGCCCAAGGGAGGGGCCTCACACAGAGGGTACAATGAAGAGATTGGCACAGCTAATGGCTTATGTACATGCTACCCACTTCCATATGCTATGATCAGATGTCTAAAGTATACAGGAATGGCTCATCTCATTTAGAATCCTGTCACAGCATTCACCAAGTCAAGCAGGAAATTCCAGAGGTGAGGAGCAATATTCCAGCTCTGAGTGTAGGGTTCCCTTTACTATCTACCGTCCTTCAGGATAGTAGTTTTCCATCTATTCTAACAACTTCTTGGCTTGACCATAAACAGTCTGCCAACAGTCACATTCATGCCAAATAAGTACAAAATTATCCCTTAGGACAGTCTGACTCTTACCTTCCACATCTTGCATAGGACTTCAGTAGTCTTCAGTTATATCATATTCCAACTTTCTATTGCAACATGGTATGATGGAAATGAAATCATATTTTGAGTCAGAGTACCTGAGTTCTAATCTAACCATTGATGCTTGCTATCTGTGTGACTTTGGGTGATTGTCTTAACTACTCTGGTTTCAGTTTATTCAGCTATAAAATGAGGATATTAAATAATGTAGTCTTTGATGTTCCTTTTCATTTTAGATATATAGTTCTATGATGATTTTCTCCTTGATAACCTTCCCTTCGGTATTTCAGGCAGTTTTCTTGGAATTCTGTTTTTGTTTGGTTATCTTTCAAGACACCTTTCAACCCTTACAGTCTGTATTTTTTATCTCGACCAGCATAGGGAACTCTTTCTACCCATGCAGATTAGCAAGTACTCTGAAATTTATGGAGTTGGAGGGCACTCTGGCCAAAAAGAGGTTGTGTCTTTCCCAGCATCACATAGCCAGAAGTTATAAGATGTGGGACTTGATCCCTGGTCTTCCTGGCTGCAAGGTCAGCCATTTATCCATGTGTGGATTTTTGCATGATCTCTTCTCAAAGTACTCTGAGAAAACTTAAGGTTGTAGAATTTAGAGTTGGAAGAGATGCAACATGTCATCTACATCAACCTCTTCTTTCTTAGACAAGTATACTGAGTCTCAAGAGACGCTTGGCCAAGGAAACTAGAGAAGTAAAATGATTTGTTTGAGGTTAAATATAGATTAGGTTTTATCAATGAACCTTTAATATTAATTATATTTTTTCAGAAGGCAGCCAGTAAAATATAAAGTACATTGGGCAGACATAAATTCCTCTGATTTTAGTGAGTTCCCAAGTTCTCTATTCCTTAAATCATATTCTTTTCCATGCAAAGGGGACACACTCTACTTCTAGTTGGAATGCACCTGGAGCACTGATTCAGTCCTAAGTAACATATTTTAGGAAGGAAGGACATTCTTGCTTATTCTCAAGAGAACAGAAGTAGAAGAAATGGGCAGACCATGCAGAGGCAGATGTAGGTTTGATATCTGCAAAACTTCCTGACAAAGATAGTTGTCCAAAGGTAGCATGAATTGCCTCAGGAGGCCCTCGAGTTCTCCACCACTAGAGGTACCCAAGTGCATACTCAACAACCATGTAAGCAATAATGTTGTAGAAGCCATTTCTCTTAATGTGTGACTTGGAGTAGATGGCCACTGAGGGTCTTTCCATCCAAAACCTTCTGTGAATCTGTCAAGTATAAGCAGACTCAAATCCGCTCCTGCCTAGCTAGTCGAATCTGGCTGCAGTCGCTTTCCCCCAGCATTCTATATTTCGCCTCCTACCAGAGAAATCACTGTGCCCTGGCTGCTAAGCAGAGTCACTGTAACAGGGTGTGGAAAGACAAGGGCGGCTCTCAGTGTGGCCAGGGTTTGTTCCATTCAACAGCAGAAAGGGATTTGGATGAAAGTTAACATCCAGATCCCCTGAAGTCATCACGCTCATCAGGGTACCTTATCTGCTGTGTTCTGCATTTAAGAACTATCCAGCATGGAAGACAGGAGGCAGGGTGGAGAGTTAAAGTAGAATTACTGCGATAGCTTGCTGTTTCATTTAGGCAATTTGATAATTTGAAACAAGATTGCTTCAAATCAAAAATGTTATTTATGGATTAGAGTACTGTGTCTCTATGGAAGAAAAGAGAGAGACAGAGACAGAGACAGAGAGAGAGAGAGACACAGAGAGAGAGAGAGAGAGAGAGAGAGAGAGAGAGAGAGAGAGAGAGAGAGAGAGAGAGAGAGAGAGAGAGAGGCAGAGAGACAGAGCCACAGAGACAGAGGCAGACAGAGACAGAAGGACAGACAGAGACAGAGGGAGTCATACTTACCCAGAGTTCTTAGAGGTTACCAAAGTTACAGCTATTGTTAGGACCTGATTTGTCCTTGATCAGCAGTGTAGCACAGTTGACAGAACACTGGACTTGGAATTAGGTACCTTGAGTTTGAATCCTGGCTTGGACAACTTGCAACTTCTTCAAAAACTTTCAAATGGTCTCCATTTTCCGCAGACTAAAACTCATACTAACGTAAGACCTTCCTCAATTTTTTCTCAACCTCTCCTTCTACTCTTACTGCTACCACTTACTTAACTGCTTGCTCACTGCTCAGAATCAGCTCTGTACTTTCTTGCTTTCCTGCCTCTGTACCTTGGCTGACAGAATCCCTATCACCTAAAAAAAACTCCTATACTATTACATACCTTTCAGAATCTTACTCATTTTAAAGACTTAGCTTACATTTCACTTTTACTACAAAATCTTCTCTGACTATCCCAGTTGGAAGTAACTTCTCTCTATTCTGAACATCTGTATAATATTGCTGTCACTCATCTGACACATAGCATATATTACATTGCTTACTTATTGCTTCATATTTTATTTTGTTAATTGTTCTGTTGTTTTGACAACTGAGTGAACATGGCAACATCGAATGTGTGGGAGAAGGAAGAGTCAAAGGTGACATTAAGATTTTGATCTTGAATGATGAGTAGAATACCAATGCCATTAACTAAAATAGATCAGTCAATCAATGGTAAAATAATCACATTTTTTTAAACATCTATTATGTCCCAGGCATTGTGCTAAGTTCAAGTGATGCAAAGGCAAAAGACAGCTTCTGCTCTAAAGGAGTTTATAGTCTAGTGGGGGAGAAAGCATGCCAATATAGGTTAAATTGGAGATTATCAACAGAAGGAAGGCACTAACATTAAGAGGGATCAGAAAAGGCTTCTTGTAGATGATGGAATTTTAGCTGGAACTTAAAGAAGGCTAGCAAATCCAGGAGGGGGAGAAGAGGAGGGAGAAAGTTCCAAGTATAGGGGCAGTGAGTGAAAATTCTTGGAGTCAGGAGCTAGAGTTTTGTTTGAGGAATAGAAAAGAGGACATGGTGATAAGACTGGTTAGAGGATGGAAGTGTGTGTGTGTGTGTGTGTGTGTGTGTGTGTGTGTGTGTGTGTTTATGATGAGTTTTGAATGTTGAGCAGAAGATTTTATATTTGGTTCTAAAGGCGATAGAGACCCACTAGAATTGATTGAATGGGGAGTGTGTGTGCATGTGTGTGTGTGTGTGTGTGTGTGTGCGTGTGTGTGTGTTTGTATGATACAAACAGTTAGGCACTTTAGGAAGATCACTTTGATAATTCAGTAGAAGATGGACTACAATGGAGAAAAACTTGTAGCAGGGAGTCCAACTAGCAGGCCGTTGTGATAAGCTAGGCTTTTATAAGAGAGGGGGCCATGTCAGAGGAGAGAAGAAGGAATATACAAGAGCTGTTACAAAGGTAGAAATAATAGCACTTGGCAACAGATTGGATATGGGAGGGGAGTGAGAGTGAGGAGTCACAGATTTTGCCTAGGCTGTAAATGTCATCTGGGTGACTAGGAGGATGATGGTGTCTTTTACAGTAATTGGAATATTTGTAGGGGAAAAAATGTTTTTTGGGAAAGATAATGAATTCAGTTTTTGGAGGTGGGATAGGTTTAGGGTGAGGAAGATGATGTTTAATTTTTGACATTTTGAATTTGAGATGCCAGAAGGAAAGCCATGTGAGATGTCTAAAAGGCCATTGGAGAAAAGGGACTAGCACGTGGGGGAAATATTGTGGGACTGATTTAGAAAATATTGCCACAGAGGTGAAAGCTTAACCTAGGGGAGTAGGTGAATTCAATATGAATAAATGTTGAGAGAGAAGAGAAGAAGGAGAAAGGTAGATTCTTGAGGAATATTCATATTTAAGGTTTGGAAGAGGATAATGAACTAGATAAGGGAGAAAGGGAAAAAAAGTGAGCAGTATCACAGAAGCCCAGGGAGGAGAAAATCTCCAGAAGAAGGAAGTCATCAATAGAATTCAGTACTGCATAAGTCAAGGAAGATTAGACTGAGAAAGGGTCACCAGAAAGGTTATCATATGGACAAGGGAATAGATTCATTCTGTTTGTCTGCCAAAAGTGGAACCAGCAGCAATGGTGAAAGTTGCAAAGTGACAAATTCAGGCTTGATTCCAAGAACAATTTCCTACTAATTAGAGTTTGCCAAAATTGGAATGGGTTGGCTTGGGGGCCACTGGATTCACCCTAATGAAAGATCTTCAAGTAGAGACTAGATGATGACTTATTGTGATCGTTTTCTTCAGCATGGTTGGTTGGTTGGTTGTTGTCTTTCATTCTTGGAGTGGACCAAAACGACATTACAGTGCTAAAGACAAGTTTCAATGTGTTCATCTATGACTGACCAGACCAATATGAGCTCAGGATGTTCTACCACAGGTTGGACACAAATAGTCCATGTGAACATTTAAGGCAGATATTTTAATTTGTACATTCTGTGTTTCCTTGAGGTGTTTCAATTCTGCTTTGCGCATAGAGCACATCACCTTCTCTGATGTGGTCATGTCATGCTCAACAGTCTTGTGCCCATATCTCCCATGTCACATGATCAATTTCAAAGTTTCTAAGAGGGACCTTGAGATTGTGCTTGTACTGCTTCTTCTGACCACGATGTGAATGCTTGCCCTGTGTGAGTTCTCTATAAAATGGTCTTTTTGGCAAGTGTATGTTTTACATTCTAACAGTATGGCTAGGTCATTGAAGTTGCACTCTGATGAAGAGTTTGAATGCTTGGCAGTTTAGTTCTAGTAAGGACGTCAGTGTCTGGTACCTTATCCTGCCAGGTGATCCTCTGACTCTTACTAGCCAATTCAAATGGAAGAGATTCAGTTTCCTGGCATGGCACTGGTATACTGTCCAGGTTTCACAGGCATACAACAATGAGGTCAGCACAATGGCTCTGTAGACCTTCAGCTTGGTAGTCAGTCTAATACCTCTTCTCTCCCAAACTTTTCTTCAGAGCCTCCCAAACACTGAACTAGCTCTGGCAGTGCATGCATCAACCTCATTATCAATGTGTACATCCCTGGAAAGTATACCACCAAGTTAAGTGAACATATCCACAACATTCAAAACTTCTCCCTTTTCTATAATTGAAGATTCCACATATAGATGACATGGCACTGGCTGATAGAGTACTTGTGTTTCCTTGGTGTTAATTGTTAGTCCAAAATTAGCATAAGCAGCAGAGAACTTATCCATACTTTGTAGCATCACAGTTTCAGAGGCTGCATTGAATGCACAATCATCTGCAAACAGAAAATCATGCACCAACACTCCCTCCACTTTGGTCTTGGTTTGTAGCCTCTTCAATTTGAAGAATTTACTATCAGTGTGGTAGCTGACTGATGCCTTGATGTTCATCCTTACTGAAGGCACTCGACAATATGACTAAAAACATCATGCTAAAAATCATAGGAGCAAATACAAAACCTTGTTTCATTCCACTGGTAACTCGATAAAAATTAAGAGCATTGTCCATTATCTAGAACTCTGTCAAGCATGATATCATGAAATTGATGCACAATGCTGATGAACTTCTCTGGGGAAACACATTTTGACAATTTTCCATAAGCCCCCATGACTAATAGTATCAAAGGTCTTCATCATACTTACAAATGTTGTGTACAGACCTCTGTTCTACTCTTGTCATTTCTCCTGGAGTTGTCTGGCAGCAAATACCCTATCTACTACTCCTCGACCATTTGTGAAGTGATGCTGGCGGATGACTGTCTTTCAGGTGAAGGATCAGCCTATTAAAGAGGACTCTGGCAAGAATCTTATCAGCATTGACTAAGAGAGAGACCCCCTTGTGATTGTCACAGGACGATCTATTTCCTTTACCTTTATATACCTTTACCTATTTTCTTTACCTATATATACCTTTACAATGAAGGCATCCTTGAACTCCTGGGGGATAACCTCCTCTTGTCATATAATCTGGAACATTTCAGTCAGCTTTTGTATGAGCAATGTACCCCCTACCAGCTGGAATAGAATCAGCACCAGGTGCTTTACCACATGAAAGGAACCTCATGTCATTCAAAACCTCTTCTTCAGCTGGAGCTTCAGCTAGGGACGGACTGACTTCAACCTGAGTTAAATGGTCAGTGGCCTCAGCATTAATTGATGATGGTCTATTGAGAAGACTATGGAAGTGTTCAGCCCATCTTTCTAGGATCATATCCTTATCACTAATCCATGTGGCTCCATCAGCATTGAGTAATTGAGATGCACCATAGGTCTCTGGCCCATAAATAGTTTTCAAGGCATCATAAAAGTGCTTTGGACTGTTGCTATTAGCATAAAACTGAATTTCCTCTGCCTTCTTGCTGAGCCAAGAATCCTGCATCTCTCTCTTTGCTTATACTTTACTTTTGATGGCATGAAATACTTCCTTCTTAGAGATGGATGAACTATCCTGCTGGTAAACCCTGTGGAGTTCTCATTTTTCACTTAGAAGCTTCTGAATTTCCCTGTCATTTTCATCAAACCAGTCTTGGTGTTTGTGAGTGTTCTGACACAGATAAGCAAATGCAGTGCTGTATACCAAATCTCTGAAAACTGCCTACTTCTTTTCTGCTCCACTGTTGCCACCTGTGTGTTGACTCAAGTTTCCCTCCAAATTAGTAAGTGTTCCTGCTTAGAGTAGTTCTGAATAATTCTTCTGGTAGTCATTGCCTTGAGGATACCACTTTTGTTGAATATGAACATTTATCTTGGAGAGGATAAGTCTACGATCATTCCAGCACTCTGTACCACACAGTGACTTTGTCACTCTCAAATCTCTGTCTTTTCTTCTTATAATCAGAGTCTGTTAAATGCCAATGTTTGCTACAAGGGTGCATCCATGAATTTTTACTGCATTTAGGTAAACAGAAGATGTGTTGATGCTGAGAAGGTCATGACAACCATGAGAGGTAAGTGCTATTGTAGCCTCATTTTATGCAAGAGGAAACTGAGGCAGACTTAAATGACTTGCCTAGAGTCACACAATTAATAAGTGTATGAATCAGTATTTGAACTCAGGTGTTTCTGACTTCAAGCCCAATGCTCTATCTTCTTTTTCACTCACCTGCCCTAATCAGTGTCAGAATCCTAAATGCAAGGGGATGAAAAAAGAATAGATGGTGAAGAAGTGGAGAAAGAATGTAGCTGAAAAAAATGTGGTTGCTGGTTTTTTCCCATAGAGATAAACATCTCTCTGAGTAACTGAATCTCTTGCCTTTTAGCCAGTTCTTGGATTATAGAATCATAAATCTAGAGCTAGAAGGGAGCTTTATAATGTATGATAAGTTAGAAAGCATCCAGAGGAGGATGACCAGGATAGGCAGCATTAATTAATATTTGTTAAGAACCTACTATGTGCCAGGACTGTTATCAAAATTATTTTTCTTCCTTTTTTAAAAAAAAATCATTTATTTTTAGATTTTAACATTCACATCCACAAGATTTTGAGTTCCATATTTTCTCCCTATCTCTCCCCTCTGTCTACTCCAAGACATTGTGCATTCAATTACATCTTCCTTTAATATGCCCTGCCTTCTATCACACCCCTCCCTTCTCTCATCCCCTTCCCCTCTTGTTGGGCAAGATAGATTTCTATAGCCCATTGCCTGTATGTGTTATTTCCCAGTTACATGTAGAAACAAATTTTAACATTAGTTTTTAAAATTTTGAGTTCAAGTATCATTTCCTTCCTCCCTCCCCTCACATCCCCACAGAGACAGCAAGTAATTCAATATAGGTTATACATATGTAGTCATGCAAAATGCTTCCTTAACAGTCATGATGTGAAAGACTCACTATATTTCCTTTCATCCTATCTTGCCCCCTATTTGTTCTTTTCTCTGTTTTAACACTGTCCCTCCTCAAAAGTATTTATTTCTAATTACCCTCTCCTTCCATTTGCCCTCCCTCATTGCCCCCACTGATCGCTTATCCATTTATCCCCTACTTTCCTGTAACATAAGATAGATTCTCATGCCAAACTGAATGTTCATGTTATTCCCTTCTTAAGCCAAATCTGATGAGAGTAAAGTCCATCAATTCTTTTTCTGGAGGTGGACAGCATTTTTCAAGTCTCCTGTAATTGTATTAGATCATTGTATTGTTGAGGATAGCCATGTTATTCATAGTTGACCATTATATAATATTACTGCTACTGTGTCCAATATTCTCCTGATTCTGCTCACTTCACTTCGCATCAGTTCATATAAGTCTTTCCAGGTTTTTCAGAAATCATTCTGCTTGTTATTTCTTATAGCACAATACTTTTCCATCAAAATTATATATCACATCTTTTCCAGCCATTCTGCAATTGATAGGTATCCTCTCAATGTCTAGTTCTTAACTACCACAAAAATAGATACTAGAAACATTTTTGCACATATAGGTCCTTTTCCTTTTTTAAAAATCCTATTGGGATACAGACCTAGTAGAGAAATTGCTGGATCAAAGTGTATGCATAGTTTTATAGTCTTTTGTGCATAGTTGCAAATTGTTCTCCAGAATGGTAGGCTTAGTTTATGACTTCACCAACAGTTCTTTAATGTCCCATTTTCCCCACAGCCCTCCAATATCTATCATTTTTCTTTTCTATTATATTAGCCAATTTGACAGGTGTGAGGTAGTTCTTAGAGTTGTTTTAATGTGCATTTTTTAACCAATAGTGATTTAGAGCATTTTTTTCATGTGACTATAGATAGCTTTAATTTCATCTTCTGAAAACTGTCTGTTCATATCCTTTGACCTTTTATCAACTGGGGGAATGGCTTGCATTCTGAAAATTTGACTCAGTTCTCTATACATTTGAGAAATGAGGCCTTTGTTAGAGGAACATTTTTTTTTCTCAGTTGTCTGCTTTCCTTCTGATTTTGGGTGCTTTGGTTGTGTTTGTGCAAAACCTTTTAAATTATATTTTAATTTAATTCAGCCAAAACTATCTATTTTGCATCCTGTAATGCTCTCTGTTTCTTATTTGGTCATAAATTCTTCCCTTATCCATTGATGTAATTATTCCTTCTCTCCTGATTTGCTTATGGTACAATGCTTTATGTCTAAATCATGCACCCATTTCAACCTTATCTTGGTATATGGTGTGAATGTTTGTCTATACCTATTTTCTGTAAATTGTTTTCCAGTTTGCCCAGTAGTTTTGTCAAATAGTGATTTCTTGTCCCAATTAATTCAGATAGAATTGTCATTTTTATTATATTGGCTCAGCCTATCCCTGGGCAGTTTATATTTTTCCATTTATTTAGATTAGATTTTATTTTTCTGAAAAGTATTGTGAAAAGTATTCTGAAAAGCAATTTTGTTCATATAGTTCCTGAATTTGTAGACTCCTAAATATTTTATAGTGTCTACAGTTATTTTAAATAGAATTTCTCTTTCTATTTCTTGCTGCTGGACTTTATTGGTAATATATAGAAGTGCTAATGATTTACGTGGGTTTATTTTATATCCTGCAACTTTGCTAATGTTAATTATTTCAACTGCTATTTTAGTTTTATTCTCTAAGATTCTCCAAGTATACCATCATATTATCTGCAAAGAGTGATACTTTTGTTTCCCTATTCTTCATTCTATTCTAATTCTTTCATTTTTGCTTGTCTTATTCCTATAGCTAGCATTAATTTTTTTTTAAACTCGTTGACCCTAAGTCAGGAACTCTTGGTCAATTCAACTGAAAGGAATATCTTCTATGAAATGTCTGCCTAGCAGTCTTGTAATCTCTGCTCTTAAGACCTCCAATGAGTGGAAAGCTACCACTTTTCCACTTACGCATAGCATTAATTGGTATGATATTTCCCCTAATAATTGGCCTACATTTGCCTTTTTACAGCTTCTATTAATTGTTCTTACTTCTGCTCTCTGGGATTAAAAAAACAAAAAAGCTCTTCCACATTCTTTCAAATAGTTAAAGAAGACTTCCACATTCTCTTTAAGTCTTCTCTTCTCCAGCCTAATTATTCTCAAATCTTTCAAGTGATCTTTATGTAGCCTGAACTGATGGTCCATTATTGCCCTGGTTTCCTCTTTAGCACCCCCCCTCCTCCCCAGTTTATCATTCACTGTAATACATTATAATAATACCTACATTACCGAAGTACTTTATTGATATGCTACATGCCTAGTAATGACAACAAAATTAATTTTTTCCCTGCCTAACTTAATTTTGAGACTCAATTGCATACATATTTTCAAAGTAGAGCAGTAGTCTGCCATCACCACTTAGTGAGGTCAGTCTGATTTCTGGTCACAGAGCAGGCATTCAGCCACCCTCCTTTCTGAATTGATATCAATGTAGAAAAACACTAATTTCTGAATGTAAATTACATAAGGGAGATGAGTTTGTTATGACTATTTATTGAATAGAGATGTTATTAATTTTTTTTGTTTCCCTGATCTTATAAATCCTTAATCTGTCTTACTGATATCATAGCCTGGATACTTATCCTTAATCTGTCTTACTGATATCATAGCCTGGATACTTTATGCCCCCCTCCCTTGTTCCCCAACCAAGGATGTGCCATACTGAACCAAACAGCAAAGTATTTCAGTATTTTATTTTGTTTTGCAGTCTAACTCTTACTAATCCTGTTATGTTTGGCCAAGTTTACACACCCATCTAAGCCATACTTATCTGCATTTCTTTGCATTTGCCTTCCTATTCACCAACACCCCCACTGGAAGAATAACTTTATTTCTTGAAAAAATACACAAGAACAGAGACTACTTTTATTGTCTCCCTGTGCTATACCCCCACTTCAAACAAAGAAGGAAAATAAAGGGAAAAAAAAGAAAGAAACTTTGACTTGCTTCCCAAATGTATTACATATTTGGATAATTTACAAATCTGCATTTTCAATACTAGTCTTGGGAGTTGTTATTCTAGGCTTAAGTACATAATGCATAGAAAGTTCTTTGTAATATTTGAATGTACCTTGCACATACAAGTATTCCTGCATAATGACAGAATTCATATTCTGGAGACAGTAGAAAGGAATATTGAGAAACCAAAAGGCGAAGAGAAGGATAGAAAAAGTGGACTTGTTAAATGTTGATGACTGGAAGGCACAAGAAGTCTGGAGGCATGATATTGGATTTGGCAAATAGTCAACCATTTTTGCTTTGTCCTGATGAGACTGAATTATTGTGGTTCTCTTGGCTGGGGCAGTCTTCTATAGGCTCACTGCCCTGACCCAAAGTCCTCCAAAGGAAAAACCAACTACAACTGGACATCATGGCCCCAGCATAAAGTCTCTGGTCCCAGAGTCCTGAACAAAGAACCATAGAAATGTAAAGCTTACCTCCCTAGGCTTGGCATTCTATTCAGTTCCTTCAACTACAGTTATCCCTTCCACAGCACAGGGATTATGGGTGTGGTGATCTGGACCATGTAAACTTTCTTGGCTCTTCCTGTGGACCAAAGAAGAAGTCTGAATTTTTTTATTTTTCTTTTGTGGGGAGTTTATAGAAACTAACTGTAAAATTTGAGTTAAGTATTTGGTCATGGACTCTGTGTCATCTGTTGGCCTTTGTGTGTCATCTGTGGCTTCTGCAAAACTCCCCCAAAATATCCATTTCATTTCTTATGCCAACCCACAATACATAATATGTACATACACACATATATACACGTACACACATACATACATACAAATATATATCTATATGTCTATCTATCTGTCTGTCTGTCTATCTACCTCCCTATCTATCTTATCTATCTACCATCTATCTATCTGTCTGTCTATCTGTCTACCTGTCTGTCTACCTGTCTGTTTTATCTATCTATCTATCTATCTATCTATCTATCTATCTATCTATCTATCTATCTATCTATCTATCTGTCTGTCTGTCTGTCTGTCTGTCTGTCTGTCTGTCTGTCTGTCTGTCTGTCTGTCTCTGTCCATCTGTCTGTCTATCTACCAGTCTATCTTATCTGTCTATCTATCTATCTTATCTATCTGTCTGTCTGTCTGTCTGTCTATCTATCCATCCATCTATCTACCTATCTAATCTACAATGGAGAAAGTCACGATGGGGAAAATTGGAATGTGGAAGGGATAATTGAAGTCTCTGGTGAGAAGACTATGCTGGTTAACCTCTTCAGGAACGTGCTTTATAACTTGCCAATGACTTTTTCAAAATGCCGTTCTGATCTCTATTCCCATCTCAATACAACCTAGGAGAGCATCAGCTTCTTAGGCTGCCATGACACACCCTTAACTCATATTGAGGCATAATATTTTTCTTAGCAGCCTACTAAATGGGCATATTTTGGGGGGGATTTTTAATCTAGGAACAGGTTGGGGGGAGCAATTTCAGGGTGCTTGGTACATTTTACTTTTCAGGTTCCCAAGAAACTCAAGAGTGTGCAAAACAACAATAACAACAATGAAAGCAGGTAATTTTCATTGATAAAAAATAGACATTTATACTTTATAGATATAAATAGACAAATATTTAAGTATTGAGACAGTTTGCCCCACCCAAGATCTTAAAATAATTACTTTGGATAATAACAAAATAATAAATTCCACTAATGTCCTAAAATCCTCTTGGCCTTCCCAAGATCCTCAATAGCTCAGCCATTTATTCAAAGACTGTAATATATATTCCCTCCATGTTTCTCCTTCCTAGCTTCCCTGGCTTCTTTCAAGATTTAGTTCAAATCCTACCTTATGTAAGAGGCCTTTCTTGCCTTCTTCCCATCTGAGATCATCTCCAATTTGCCTTTTATATATCTTATACGTACATAATTATTTTCATGTTGTCTTCCTCATTAGACTTCAAGTTCCTTTAGAGGAGAAATTATCTTTTGCTTTTCTTTGCATAGTGCCTGGCACCCAGTAATCATTTAATAAGTACTTGTTGACTTGACTCATTAATTAATTGATTCATCAACAAACATTTATTGAACTCCTGATATGCGTTAAATTTGGGGGATTCAATGACAAAAGCAAAATGGTCCTTGCTTGCAGACATATTCAAAAAGGAAAAGACAACACTCTCCCCAACACCCATAAATACATACAATGAAGACATTGGGTAACCCTAGGCAGGGAAAGCACTCACAGTTGGGAGAACCAAGAAAGGCTTTACAAAGAAGGTGACACTTGAGTTAAGTTTTGAAAAAATCAAGGATTCTAAGATATCAAGGTGAGAAAAGAGTATTCTATTAGTGGGGGACCCATTTTCCTGTAGGCTTGCATATCCTCCTGAAGAATTTGGAACTTTCTAACTTGCTTATGTCATGAGGATGGGAGGAGAATCCTATAACTCAGTGCAACCCATGTAGCTCCAACCAAGAGATAATACAATTGAAGCATGGTAGTGGATATGTGTGTGTTATAATACCACCCCTCTTCTGGCTATACCACAGTCTACATTTAGATGTTCCAGTGATGTATTAAAAAGAGAAAATGAGGTATGTGCTAGCAAAGTAACTCTGTGTTCCAGCATATCAGGGATATCATCTAAGGCCCTGTATTGTGTGTGTGTGTGTGTGTGTGTGTGTGTGTATGTGTGTGTGTGTGCCCTCATTGTTGGCATTGGTAACTTGGGGATTCAAATGGATTGGGGGAGGAATGAGAAAGAAATGATCTAAAGCTCATATACACATCACTGACCTTGGGGCTGAATTTTTATATTTATAAAATGAAGGTGCTTGACTAGATGACTTTTGAGGTCTCTCCCCCTCTAGTTATACGATCTTCTGTCCTTTTCTCTTCACTAAACATCAATGTAAAGTGGCTTCTGCTATTCCTCCATTTTCTACTCCTCTTTATGGTTGGCAAGAGAAGGAAACCGCAGAATTTTTGCAATGGAAAGGACTTTGTTGGCCATCTAGATAGACCAACCTAAAACCTGAAGGAATGCCTAAAGTCATTTTTGAGCCTTTGCTTAATTAAAGACTTCAAAGGTGGAGGAACCCATCATTTCCCAAGGTAGCACATTACTTTTCGGAACAACTCTAAATGTTAGGAATTTTTTTCTTACATCAAACTTATATACATATATATGTGTATTATGTATGTATGTATGTATATATATGTATATATCTGCAGATATATATATACATACATTTTTTAGCCATTGCTACTGATTCTTCCCAATAAAGCAAATTTAATGACTCTTACACAGGACAAGCCTTTGAATATTTGAAAAAAGCTCGCATGCATCCCCTGAATATATTTTTCCATTGGCTAAATATACCCAATTCCTTCAACCTATCCTTATGTGTCATGAGTTCAAGACCCTTCACTTTAGCCATCTTCGGAATACTTTCTACTTCTCTCAAGTCCTTCTTAAACATAGTTAGAACTGAAGACAATATTACAGATGAGATGTGATGAGGTCAGAGTACTGCCACCTCTCTATTTCTGAAGGTGCAGTGGATAGAGCACTGGACTTGAAGTCAGGAAGATCTGACTTCATATATGGTCTCAGATATTTATTAGCTGTGTGACCCTAGGCAAGTCCTTTAACCCCTATTTGCCTCAGTTCTTCATCTATAAAATGGAGACACACTGGAGATGGAAATAGTACAACACTTCAGTATCTTTGCCAAGAAAAGTCCACAGACAAAAGTTCATGGGGTCACATAGAGTCATATATGGCTCAACAACAGCTGCTGCTGCTGCTGCCCCTTTTGATATAGCCCAAGACCAAATTCTGTCTTTTCTACATCCATATCACACTGGTGACTCATACGGACTTTGAAGTCCACTCCAACCACAAGATCTTTTTCAGAACAACTGCCATCTAGTCATACTTTCCCTATCACATACTCACAAAGTTGATTTGCCCCAGATTAATATAACCCTATGGATCAATCTGGATCCAGTATTATCTCATGACTACTTCCTGAAGCAAATTAAAAGTGGTTTCTTTCTGTCATTTTTGACACTAAGATCCTTTTTGAACAATATGACATTCTGTAATAGCACTCATCTTTCCAGGAAGGAATCTCCATCTGCAAGGAATGGAGACTTTTGTTCAGATAAAATGAAATTCTTTTGGCAACAAGGAGCAGGGGCTTCCTTTTCATTGTCTCTAGGAAAAAGTTAAGAAATGTTAGCTCTTGGAAAGTATGACTGCTGTTGAACTAGGTTCCAAACAAATGCCTAAGTAGTCTTAGAGAGCAGCAGCATGGTGCCTTCCATGTATTGAGAACAGAGAGAGATTCATGGACATAGAACCTGGAGAGGCAGAAAGGAACTCTGAGATAATGTTATCCAGACCTTTGATCAAAACTAGGAAGCTTATGTATAATGTTTTGACATTTTATTATTTGTCCTACATGGATTCATTTCATTAATCACTTATCTACTATTTTATTTTTGTCTTTGTATTCCTAGCATCTAACACAATAATGGAACACATTAAGTGCTTAATAAATGCCATTATATTGATTGATTGATTGATCCACACAATATTTATAGGGCAAAGAATTCTTATAGATATTGTCAAAGAAGAAGGGTCCTTGGACATCCCTATTCTCTAGTAGGGAAGATATGAAAACATTAAATAATAATGCAAGGCTTCTTAAGTGTAGTATATAAGGGACAGTGTTGTATAGTGGATAAAGAGCTAGCCCTGGAGCTGCGAAGACCTGGGGTCAAGTCGCATCTCCATTACATATTGGCGGTGTGATCCAGCGGAAACCACTGACCCTCTCTCTGCCTCATGGTTCCCCTGGCTTTCTTCAAGTCCCAGTTTAAACTTCACTATCTACAAGAAGCCCCTCCAGATGCTCCTTAATGCAAGTGCCTTCATTCTGTTGATTATCTCCAATTTATCCCGTATCTATCTTTGTTTGTACCTAATTGTTTGCATGTTGTCTATTATATTAGACTGTGAACTCTTTAATCTTTCTTTGTATTTTCAGAGCTTAGTACAATGCCTGGCTCATAGTAGGAGTTTAATAAGTGTTTATTTACTGTCTTACTACTCTAAATGCTCTAGTCAATTGTCTAAGTTTGTAACTTGTAGAAAAGGTGCCAATCTGTACTAATGGAGAGAGTTTCCTCTTTAGGTAGTTCTATATATCAAGGAAATCACAAGTCTGGTCTCTATTCATATAAGTGAAATATAATTGGAATTTAAAATAAAAGGTTAAAGGAACTGAGGATTTCACCTGTATTTTGGTGCTAAGGCACTTAACAACAGGATGGAAAAAAATATTCATATAGTACCTATTATGTTCCAGGTAGTGTGCTAAGCTCTTTAAAAATATTTCATATAATCTTCTCAATAACCTTTATCACCATTTTGTGTTTGAGGAAACTGAAGCAAACACAGAGAACTTAAGTGATTTGCTGTATTGTTAATGTATTTTTGCATAATGGGAAGACCTTTCCCATCCATTAATAGGCCCCTGTGACCTGCTTGTGTCACATGGAAACCTTAGTCACATAAGTCTGTGGTGGGAGGAGCTTGCTGAAAAGGTGGCACATGAAGAGTGGAGCAGAGCCAAGCATTTAGTTGGACACAGCAGTTAGAGGTGAGAGAGAGAAAAGAAGGCAGCTATCTGCGTGTTCATATGTGGGAAAGCCCTAGCATGGGGAAGGTTTGGGGGTGGTGGTGTCCCCTGTATTGTTATTGTGTATAGATTTCTGTTGCTATGATGGATTTGGCTTTCTGATGTTTAAATTAATGTTTTGGTTCTGTCTTCTATATGGAGAGTCTGTTATATTTTGCATTTCAGAATTATGCTGGCATATTCATAGCTGCTGTAGGCGCTGTGAATATCACATTGGTGCTACAGGGCCAGAGCTAGTAAATCTCTAAAATTGCATTGTAATTCAGGTCTTTCTGATTCTAGGTCCAGTGTTCTATTCACTGTGCCACCCACTTGTCACTAGTGGGGGCAATGTTGTTCTGTTGTTATTGGTGGTGGTGAGAAATTACTAATTTTCCTCATTTTCAAGTCCTTATTGCCATGTATAGAAGTCTCCTGTTTTATGGCCCCTAGGGACCATCAGCTTCTGCTTCTGCTTGAGTTTTTCCCTGTTCCCCTCCACAAATATGCCTGCCTAAAGTACCTCACAAGAATAGTGCTATTGTTATAGATGAGGGTGAGGAAAAATTGGTGGTGGTGGTTGCTTTTGGGGAATTGAGGAGAGGATAGTGGCAGAAGTAATGTCCCCAGACTTACCCCAGGGAGACAATAGAGCTTCTTGTGATGGTATGAAATTAAAACATAAAAAAACCAAAAATCATCCCATTCCAACTGTCCTTTTTTTTTTCCTTTAGAACCCTGTAGAGAGTGATATCTGAAGAAAAGGCTTAAGCCAGACATTTTTTACAACCAAGGAGGCTAAAGTATTTCAAGGCTTGTCATATGAAAGGTGGATTAGACTTGTTAAGCTCAGTCCCAGGTGGAGCACCATTAGGAGGAATGGGAGAAAACACTTGGGAGACAATTTAGCTTTGATGTTAGGAAAAACTACCTAATGATTAGAGATATCCATAAACTGAATGGATGTAAGGCAGTGGGGAATATTGGAGAGAGAGCTGGTCTAGAAGTCAAGGTGATGAGGGTTCAAGTCCTTCCTTGGTCACACTCTGACTTATTGTATATTTATTCTTCCAAAAAGAATATATTTCAAAAATTAATAATACTTTAAAAACTGCTATTGACTATGTTTTAGAACACATTTTATTAACTTGAAATTTCTGATTTTAACTTATATTTATAGACCAAATGTGGTCCAACAAGTGTTGAATTTCAAGTCAAGGAGACCTGAGTTCAAATCCAGTCTCAGACAGTTATTGGTTATTTAATCCTGGGCAAGTAATTTAATCTCTACCTCTATTTCCTCAACTGCTAAACTGGGATAATTCTAGCACGTATCTCACAGGGTTATTGTGAGGATCAGATGAAATTTATGTTTGTAAAGTGCTTTATAAATGTTAGCTATCTTTTTTTCTCTCCTACCCAGCAATCATCCATTAACTCCCTCAAAAGTCCCCACATTTCCTAATACTTGCTAAGTTACCATTGCACTTTAAGAGTTTCATATTTTCTTCAAGATACATCATATGCAATTTGAATGATGGTGGAGAAGGGACATCTCATTTTGTTTTTGTTAACCTGTCATTTTGATTTCTCAGAAGAGCTTTAGTTTGAAGGCTTAAATTAGTGCATTTACTGGCCAGGTGCCCTATTTCAGAATGTGGAAAGTTCAAAGCCAGTTTACACATAACCTACTTTCTATCTGAGCTGTTCCTAAAGGCTTTTTTCGTTAAGCACATGATCCAGGGTATGATCCAGCCTCTTTATTCTCAGCCTACAAAGTACAATACCAGGAACCTACCTGAGTGATGACATTCATGGCAGACACAAGGGAAAAGGAGAACATTAATTTGTACTGGTTGCTTTCCAATAGGCTCTAATCCAGATTTTATTCACCTGACTTGCCAAGGAAGGGGATTTAAATATCCAAGCCCAGGCAAAGGCAAACAACCACCTTTATGGGGAAATCTCTTTGTGAATGAGAGCAAGATCATTTCATTTAACACTCTATCTATTACGTATATTCATCTCAGCACTAAAACCATCTGAAAGTCTACTAGTTCCCTTTTCCTTAATAAAAATCAGGGGAGAAGACTCTTCTGGGAAAGTGTTTCAATCCTAGCCCCCATCTTTAGAAAGTTCTTCATAATGTCTCCCATAAATCCCATTTAAAGAAGCTTAAGCCCATTCCTTATTATCCTATGCTAAATGGGAACTAAAAATCTGCTCGGTGTCACGCACACCACTCTGAAAGTACTGGAAGATTTGTTAAATCTTCCCCACCCTGACCTGCTGGGTTTTTTTTTTTTTTTTATGGGCTAAGTAAACCCAGTTCCTTCAAGCCTTTCCTCATGGTGGAAAATTTCCAGAACTTTAATCATTATAATTTTCTCTTGGCCCCTTCCAAGTTATACATACCAGCATTTAGGTCAATTAAATTCAAACACAGAATGTTAGAACTGAATGAGAACCTAGAGATAATCTAATCCAACTATCTCATTAAATAAATAAGAAGATTGGGGTGGCCAGAGGGGAATTGACTTGCTCAAAGTCATATGAAAGTGAGTGACAGTTGAAACTAAAACTCTTTCTTCATTCCTCAGACTACCAGGACTTTATAAATTTGATTTTGTATCTGCTGTTACGTATAGTGTTTTATTCTGATTCTTATGAATAAGAAGAAACAATGTGTAAGTGCTCACTAAATATATTTCTTTAAAAAAACTTCAATATTCTTTTATTTTTTCCTGAATTTTTTCTCCCCCACTTTCCCATCCTTCAACCCAATGATAAATCAAGAAAAACAAAACCCATTACGCTTATGTATAGACAATCAACATGAATCCCCACATTAGTCATGTCAGAAAAAATATGCTTCAACCTATACTTTGAGACCATCACTTCTTTCTCTGGAGATGGGCAGCAGGTTTCATCATATTAATCAGAGTTCTTAAGCCTTTCAAAGTTGTTTGTCTTTTAGTACTGTTGTTCGTGTATAATTTTTTTTGATCTGCTCACTTCACTTTGCATCAGTTTATACAAGTTTTCACAGTTTTTTCCCAAACTAAACCTCTCATCTTTCTTATAGCACAATAGTGTTCTTTCACAATAATATAACACAACTTGTTCAGCCATTTCCCACTTAATGGGCACCACCTCAGCTTCTATTTCTTTGCTACCACAAAAAGAGTTGCTATAAGTATTTTTGTATATATGGATCTTTTTCCTGTTCTTTTATGTCTTTGGGGTACTAAATATTTGTTGATCATGCTTTCTGGTTCACTTAACAGATACTTAGTGATCTTCCCAGGGTAAGAGAGCTGGAGCAGGGAGGGACCTCAGAGATTATCTTGTTGAATTCTCTCAATTTATGGGTAAGGAAATTGAATTCCATGGATGTCAAGTGACTTGCTCAAAGTCACCTAGATAGTAAATATCAGAAGGAATTGAACCTAATTCCTCTAACTAGGAGTCTGCAGTACACAATCTTTTCCCTGTAATGCAATGTCTCTCCTACTCATCTAATGAGTGTGCATCAGGTACTTAAACCTTCTGACTCCAAAATCCATGTTCTTTCCTCTAAGCTATGTGACCTCATTAACATGGACCCTTTTAGTTTCCAGAAGATTCGTTCTTCATTTCTTTGTGTCTCCATAGTGCTTAAAATTTGTTCTTCATTTCTCTAGGTCTCTATGGTACTGTGGTCCAAACTTGACAGTGAATGGGCAGGAATGCCAGTTTCTGATTCCAGATTTGTGATGCATGGCCATGGGTCTGGGAGTGAGAGATAAACACTATATGTGGAGAGAAAGTAGCCATCAGAATTACTCTTCTTTCCTACTGGAAAGGCCTTCCAGTAAAGATTATGAGCACAGATGTTGGCCCCTCCATTAATCTACCCCTTGGGAATATAAAGTTGATGGAACGACCTTGATCAACCAGTTAAAAAATCCTCTTCAAGGATAGATCAGGAGTACCTTCTTTGATATACCGTGAAGTGACAGAAGGTAGCTTGAATGTGTCAGGAATGTGAAGGCCTTTTTGTTTTCACTGTCCAATTTTCAGTAGTGCTGTTTCTGCTCAGTTTGGGCATCTGGCATTTGTACAACTATTTCATTGCCATTGCTAATAGGAAGCCTGTTTTTGTCAGAAAATATCTTTCTTTGATTTTTGACCAGCTGATTTTTTGCCTCATTTTCCCAGTCTGTAAAATGCAAATATTTTTTGGCATCTTTGTTTCATTAGAATATTAATATTACCTGACTCCCAAACCTCATTTGGGTTAGCTAGTAGAAGAATATTATTGGGATATAGGTAAGGGTAATGGGGAGGCACAGGAGGGCAAGGGATATAGAAATAAGCACAATGACTTTTTCCCAGAACCCTTTACTCAGAGATACTTCTGGTTTTCATCAGTCTCATCCAGAGTGATGGCAATGGAGAATTTAGGAGAGAAATTGTGTGTGTGTTTGTGTATGTATGCATATATACATACATATACACATGCATATGTATACACACATACATATAAGTGTGTGTATATACATATATATGTATATATACATATATGTATGTGTGTATATATATTGAGAGAGAGCTTCTGCGGTCCTATAGTGTCCATATTTCCTGGTGTAAACCTCTATGGCTATAGACTTGACTACTGACTGTTGACAATTTTTCAGTCAGCAGCATCCCTGAAGCCTTCTCCTTAGGGTAAAGAACCTGGCTTTCACTATTTCCCTTCTTTCATTTCCTTTTTCTTTTTAATTAGGTATAACGTGGACTGAAATCTATATACAACAACTTCTACTACTATTCTTTTATATCAAGGTTGTATTAGATATCATAACATTAAAAAGCCTAGCATCACTTTCAGATTAAATTATATTTCAGCAACAAACAAAATAAAAAAAAATGGAAGATTTTAAAATAGATTTTAAAATGTCTTCCTTATGCATTAGGTGGCCACAGAAATATTATGAGTAGTGAATATTCTAAAGATAACCAGTAAATATTGACTCTCCTTCCAATGTATGTATAAACCCCCTGGAACTAAAGGGATATTTGAACTGGCAATTTGCCTTCTCTGGTTCTGTGTAATATACATTCTTACAATAACTGTGAGATTCCAAAGCCCACCAATGATATAACTTGTATGGAGTCAGAATGAGAAGTTTCAAAATAACATTAATGAGGCTTGGGGGGTGAGGGAGGAAGACAGCTTTATTTGACACAATCACTCTTTCGGGAGATAGGGAGGTGGAAAATTAATTAAATGCATGGATGTCCTGTAAACAGGCAGCTACAATCTGTAAATGGGGAAATGAGCCATCAAATGAAAGTAAAACAAGTTGTCCCTCTGCTAAATCTCATAAAAATCTCCTCATTCTAAGTTTTCCAAGCTAAAGCAGGCTGAGGAGGACCTTTATATGGATGACTAACCATCAGTCTAATTGCAAACTGTTCTAATAGACTGGACACCCTCTTGCCCTCTGCTTTGATCCTTTCAGATAAAATGCAGCAGAGAAAGAAATGAGACATCCTCTCTGTGCTCTATCAGCTTGCACATTCTTGAGCATATATACCAACCTCTGGTTCACTATTTAAAAAACAATTCTGATATCCTGTGGCTGATTTAACTTTTATAAAGGGTGTGCTGGGTCATTATTTAACGACCTGCTGTACAACACACTTCTAAGTTTAATCTCTGTTTTTTCCAAAACTTTCTTAAGTCTAAACAACAAACAAAATAATAAAACTACTCTTGTAGTTTTGGCAGTTTTCTGAAGTGTAAATTCTCACCCTGAGAATTACAATTAACAATTAACAATCAGCTGTCTGAGATGGTTCTAACTAGTACCAGCACACACCTACCTTAAATCCTAGTTTGTGCAAGGTGATAGAGAATAGACCTATAAATTCATTGGTGTAAGGAACTTTTGGAGAATTTCCTGGGCCTCTGAGAAGTCAAGTGACTTACCTAGGGCCATATAGTCAATATATTTTTCACATTATCATGGTGATGTCATTTTGGTCCTCTTCAAAGATGAAGGACAACAACCAACCAATAGTCAATATGTGGCAGAGGAAGGTCTTAAAGCCAGATCTTCCTGGCTCAGAGGCCAGATTTCTGTTGCCTATACCACACTGACTCGCAGTCCTACCCCTGAGTTAATTATAGTTGGTTATAGCATGGAAATGGAAGGGACCCTAGAGATCCTCTTGGCCAACCTTCTCATAAAATGAGCACAAGAAAGCAGATGTAAATTGATTGAGATCATATAGTAAATAGCAGGTCTGGGGTTTGGATCCATGTGCTCTTATTCAAAATCCAATACTCTTCCCATGACAATACAATAGTTGGCAGATAGAATGGGATCATCTGATACTTAAAGCATTGCCATGAAAACCTAAGCTGGTAGCCTCCTGACAATAAAGAAACAGCACCTGTGAATGGGGAGGACCAATGGCCTTAATTAAGCATGCTCCTGTCTTGCTGGAGAGTAAAACATCTTCAATTCCTTGATTCCTGCCCCACCCCCAACAACTTTTGCTTTGCATTGCTGTGTTTATTTGCATTGAATATATGTGCACTGAGTATTTTATCACGTCAGGCATAGCTCTCAAAAGTCTGTCTGGATGTGTGAACAGATTATTATAAAACAGGCAATCTGTTTGCTTTCATGATTGTGTTTTCAGTCCATTTGGTGAAGTGCCCAGAGTTATTAGTCATTTTGTGAGGGGGAAAAGTTGTCATATGTGGAGTGATTCGTTTGACATGAGGCTTGTAACATCAGTATTAAATCTGAAAGCTAGTGTAGCGCAGGATTAAGGTTGCTTTTTTAGAAATAATGCAGTGACATGTTGAGAAATCATGTTCTCATTAAAATGGTTTTTTTTTTTTTCCCACCTTGGGGCACAACAGAAACCTTTCATATCCTTTTGTTCAGTGTGATGCTTGCCTATGTGTCATGGTGGTCTGGTGTACACAAAAAACCCCATTTACTTGCTCAGCTGATGCAACCACTCCATGAGGAGGACTCTGGGTAGCTTGCTTTTGGGAGACTCATGATGATATGTAAGAAAAGTGCCTTAGAGAAACTGTAGAGCAAACTCTGCCAACTGGTTCTAGTTGCCTAAATACCCTGTGGATGGGAAGCTCCTTAAGAGGCATTCTAGAAGGCCTGTAGTCTTCAACCACTCCCTTTCGCCTCTCTCTCTCTCTCTCTCTCTCTCTCTCTCTCTCACTCCTCCTCCCCACCTGACTTTCACTCATAGCTCTTCAAGTGACAGATCAAGTGGTAAAGGCGAAGGCCTTGGGTTCTTTTCCATCTTGGACGCTATATGGTCCCACAAAATAGGACTTGGACCTTAGCTTTTGCATTTGTGGGTAGAGCCTTGAATCAGAATTCAAGTACAGCCTCAGACATTTGTAATTTGTAATTAAATTGTAATTAATTCTTTGTATTACACAATTTTAGGGAATTGCCTGGGGGCACTGAGAATTTAAGTGCCCAAAGACACACAGTTAATTTAGTATATGGTAGGGAAGGACTTGAACCCATGTCTTCCTGACTGAGGACATTTCCCTGTCCACTTTGCCAGGCTGTCTCTTAAAACATCCATAAATATGTATGCTGAAAAATAAATATAAAAATAAAATGGAATTTATCTCACTATAAATGAATCAATCCAAAAGGACCAGAAAATAGGAAAAATCACCAATGCTAGTGGCGCTGCACATCCCTTGTTTTTCCCCTAACCAAAGCCTGTACTGTTCTAGAACCCTGCTAGGATGGCCAAGAAGGAAAAACCCCACTACCAGAATTGTTCTTCCCTTTTACCTTACTTTTTTCTTGATTTGAATAAGATGTTTGAATAAGATGGTTTGAATAAGGGTTTGAATAAGATGTTAGTCAACAAATCCATGTTTTTAATGAGGAGAACCACCAGGTATTGTCATCTGCTCTCCCACTGCATCCTCAGATCCTGCCCTATCAGAGGCAGCTAGATGGCACAGTGGATAGAATGCTGGTCTGGGAGTAAGGAAGACCTGTGTTTACATCCAGCTTCATATACTTAATAGCCATATGACTCTAGGAAAGTCATTTACCTATGCCTGCCTCATTTTCCTCACCTGTAAGTCAGGGATTATAATAGTATCTCCCTCTCAGGGCTGTCATGAAGATTAAATGAAATAATATCTGTATGGGGTAAAAAATGCCTGGAACATCGTTGGTGTTTGATAAAGTCTTTGTTCCTTCTGTCTCGCCACTATTCTTTGCAGTCCCCAGCACTGTCATTTCAACTACTTAAGTAAACTAAGCATATCTGGACCTTGCCATTCACCCCAATACTGTCCCCTTAGGACTTCAGTATCTTTCTATCTTCTGTGCATCTGCACTTTCTTTGATATATTGTCTACCTCTATTAGACCCTGAGCTCCTTGAGGGTGGATACTCTCTAGCCTTTTCTATTGCTTTGTTGCACTTGGCACAATGCTTCCTGCATAGCTGGCCAAGTATTTAATACAGGCATGCCTCATTTTATTGTGCTTCACTTTATTGTAAATATTGCCTTTTTTTTTTTTTTGCTAAATTAAATGTTTGTGGCAACCCTGCATCAAGCAAATCTATTGGCACCGTTATTTTTTCTAATGGCATGTGCTCACATCATGTCTCATTTTGTGTCACATTTTGGTAGCTCTCACAACATTTCAAACTGTTTTATTATTATATTTGTTATGGTGATCTGTGATAAGTGATCTCTGATATCACTTTTGTAATTATTTTGGGGCACCACAAGCCATGCCCACATAGGACAGCAAACTTAATTGATAAATGTCTTGTGTGTTCTGACTGCTCCAACAACTGGCTGTTCTCTATTTTTTTCTCTCCTTAGGCCTCCCTTTTCCTGGGATATAATATTAAAGAATATTACATAAACTTATTTGATAAAGCAGTGGCAGGATTTGAAAGGATTAATTCCAATTTTTGAAAGAAGTTCTACTATAAGTAAAATGCTATTGAGCAGCATTGAACACTACAGAGAAATCTTTCGTGAAAGTCAGTTGATGCAGCAAACTTCAATGTTGTCCTTATTTTAAGAAGTTGCCACAGCCACCCCAACCTTCAACAATCACTACTCTGACCAGTCAGCATACATCAACACTGAGGCAAGACTCTCTCCCAGCAAAAAAATTATGATTCGCTGAAGACTCAGATGGTGGTTAGCATTTTTTAAACCAAGAAAGTATTTTTAATTAAGGTATGTACATTTTTAGACATAATATTGTTTCACATTTAATAGACTATAATCTAGTGTAAACATAATTTTTATGTGTACTGGACAACTAAACAATTTTTGTGACTCACTTTATTGCAGTATTCACTTTATTGCTGTGGTTTGGGACTGAATGCACAATATCTCTGAGATATGCCTGTAAAGGATTATTAATTCATTCTTTCTTTCTTTTATTTTTAAGTTTGTCTTTTTCTTTCTGATGGAAGAAGGTGCTAGGCTTATTTTCCTAGACAAAAAAAGAAAATTATTATGGGTTCCATTCCCATGGAATACTTCAACACTTCAAAAATCTGATTCCATTGGTATGAACAACTCCAGAGATTCAGATAACCACTTTTATGCAAATTAGTAGCGTCATCAAGCAACTAGTTATTAAGTCATCACTTGAGGAGAACATGGCTACAACCTGGCACTGTTTGATGAAGCCATGTTGGCTTTTAAAAATTTTGCTTTCTATTCTGAGTATTTACAAACCAGATATTTAATAGGGGAGATTTTTAATCCCTCTTTGCCAGGACTTGAAGTTAAGCTCTCTGGCTTATAATTTCCAGAATTGACTATTTCTCTTGTTTAAACATTGAAGCAACATTTGTCCTCCTCCAGGCCCATGGGCACCTCTTGTATTCTCCATGGTCTTGTAAGGATCACTAATACTAGCTCACTAATGACATTCAACAATGCTTTCAGTTCCATGATTTGTAGTTTACTTGAGCCTAGCGACTTGAATTCATCAAAGCTAGTGAGGTACTCTTATTTTCTGTCTAAGGTAACTACTTCCTCTGGAACCATTTTTTTTGGCCTCAAAACCAAAGAGAACTCTTCTGGACAGAGAAAAGAGAAGCAAAGAAAGAACTGAGTAGTCCTACTTTCTTTCTTTCATACAATATCTTCCTATCTACTTCAAGCATCAGTTCTAATCCTTCCATAACTCTCTTCTCCCATATGACTTCAACCCTACCACCCACCATCTTTTGGGTGTCTTTAGGGTCCTGAGGCAGTCACAGCTTATTTTGAGCTTTAGGGTTCTTGACACTATTTTTTTCAACCTCCCTCATGCTTTTATTCATCTTCTATTCCTGTTTTTGCTCCCATTTTCCATATCTTTAAAAAATTTAAATTATCCAGTAAATTCCTTGTGAATACACAGAGGTCTTTTGGCTTCACCTTACCTGACCCATTAGTTGAAAAATACATTATCTCTGAGGAAGGGGCAAGTTACAAAGGTTCAGGGAGTATGTATTATTATTATAAAGTAGGGCTCAGAAAGCCCTAAGTTTTTATTTTTATTTATTTTGGCTACCTAGGAACAAATTTATGATTTAGTATCACTCACTGCCTGTGGAATAGGGTGTTTCCTGCTTTGTTATATTTGCTTAATATTATGCTTTTACTAAAGTAAATACTGGATGAGATATGGTCATATAGATTTGTTATATACTTGTCTAGATAAGGTAGGGATAGGGATTGGCATTATGATTTCATTGCTATAGGTAACCACCAATGCAAGTTGCCATCTTCTTCACAAATTATGGACTTAAGGAGTTGCTTAATTCACTGAGAAGTTAAATGACTTGCCTAGGGTCATGTAACTAGTACATGTTAGTTAGAAACTGAACCCATCTCTTCCAGGCTTCAAGCCTGGCTCTATCCACTACAGGGGCAGGCCTAACATGGAGAAACAATATGGTATTTTGTATGTAGAAAATAGAAGAGGGAAGGAGAGGAAGCATATCTCACTGCAAGAGGAGCTGAATTTGGGGTCAGGGCCCTTGGTTCATATCCTGGCTCTTCCACTTACTCTTTGTGTGATCTTGAATAAATGGATTCTTTCATATGATTCTGTTTTGCCATCTGTAAAAGCAAGGAGTTGGACTAAATGACTTATGTCTAAGGTCCCTTCCTCATCATAATATATGATACTATGAAGAATGTATTTTTATCTCCCTTCCTAAGTTATCTGAGAGGAACATTCAGAGAAAGAGTTAAACATTGCTACAAGGAGTGGGCTAAGTTCTCATCCTGACTTTCTGCAGAGTTCCAGAGCACAAGAATCTGGCCTACTGGGCAAATCCCCCAAAGGCCCAGAGTGGAGGAAGTCCTAATGAACAGTATAGTTCCATGAGCAAAGGCCACCATGAATCATCATCAAGCAGAAATGATCATGGAGAGTAAGCCTTTTAGGGATGAAAATTAATCAGTGGTGTGCTGATGGTTTGTTATCAGAGGAATGTTTGTAAAGAGTCATGGGGATTTATTCTGATCAAGTCTCTTTGGGGCTTTTGCATGGGAACCTGTGGCCCCAAATTCTTTGCTTGTTAAGAGAGCACCATGTAAAGAGCAGATGGGAATTTCAAGGCTCATACTTCATTTTCCCCTCAGAATTCCTCTTTTTCCACTGAACGAATCTGTCTGGGAACTGAATATAAACATCAAAGGTCCAACTTTCCTAGCTAATAAGTCTAGTACTAGACTAATTTCCGGTGCCAAATGTGAACATGAGTATCCTTTAATAATTCACTTGGGGAATGCACAGTGGAGAGGGGCCAACTTGTTTACAGGAGTCCACTCTAATTTGCCTTCTCAATGAGACCATTTTTCACTGGCTTGTGGGCCTGCTCTCCTTTGGCAGCATTTCGATGTACAAATTGCAGATATTAGGGGGAGTTATCATTGATTCAAAAAGATCTGAATAGGCTTTCTTGTTTCTGAGGCTTTGGGAGATTCAAACCTGGAGGTGAGTTTTGAGTTACTACAATATGAACATGCATTGGAAAAGTTAGAGAATAGCCAGAAGAGAGATTTTGTAAAATTATACGATCTCAGCTTTGAGGGACTAGAGAAAAGACAGCTCTGAATGTGTATATTTGAAGGATGCTAATGTGAAATCAACCACTCAAATAATATTGCATCCTAATGTGAATGAAAGGTTGTTTCTGTTCTAGTTGACTCCTGAGGGAAGAAAAAGGAGGAAGAAAGAAAGAAAACAAACATTTGTTAAGTACTACTATGTGTCAGGCACTGTACTAAGTACAAAGTAATTTACAAAGATTACCAATCATTTGAATAAGGAGAAATGAGTGAAAATGATAAAAAGACAAATCTAGGTTTCACATCAAGGAAAATTTCCTAGTGATTAAGATTTTCCAAAAGTGAAATGGACAGTTTCAGGAAGAAATGTGTTTCTTCTCAAATAAGACTAGTGGTCCTCTTGTTTATATTATGGTAGGGATTCTTTTTCAGGTATGGTTTGTTCTAGATGACCTCTGAAATCTTCCAATTTTCCAATTTAAGTATGCAATCTGAAAAGTTTCTCCAAAGAGCATGCATCTATGCAGTTAGTTATACCTTGCCAATGAATCTGTATAATACTCCAACTCACGGTACTTCTCTCTGCTTCAATGGCTTCCTTTCCTGCCCCCTATCTCTTTTGCCTTAGAGGCAAAGCATTTGGTTGCTAAAAAGTTGCCTCTTTCCCTCAGAGCTATACGGTGGGCTGTGACTCCCAGTGTCAGCCAATAACAAGGTCCAGGTTTCCTTGCTCACATTATGGTTTTGTCCCTTCCTGCATTTTGGCTTTGGCTCCTACTTACTCAAGAATCTACTCTTGGTCCAGGTGCCTGTTCTATTTGGTTTTATTTAAGAACTCCTCTGTTACACACAAGAACTCTTCAATTGCTTTGACATTGACATTCTCTTGCTGCCAACTTGAATTCTTGGAGCTCCTGGTTCTACCCAACTTTCCTCACTGCAGACATTGCCTTGCCCTTCTGTGCTATAATCTCTGAGGTCACATGATTTCTCCATTTTGGACCCATGTAGTTCCTTGGAGGTACAACATAGATTTGCAGGAAATTGATTCTACCCTCTTCCCTTTAAAGGATAAGTTCGGATGTGTATGAACTGGGTGTATACAAGAATCATACTGAATGGACCAAGAAAAGCCTGAGAGGGGGTGTGTTTGTAAACTATGAAGGAACCTCATTAAGAATAAAAGTCTTATCAGTGTTGATCTTTCTTTAAATTTATTTATTTAACTTTTAATATTCATTTCCACAAAATTTTGGGTTCCACATTTTCTCCCCATTTCTCCCCTCCCCCACCCCAAAACGCCGAGCATTCTAATTGCCCCTATCACCAATCTGCTCTCTCTTCTAATATCCCTCCCTTGTCCCCATCTTCTCTTTTGTCCTGTAGGGCCAGATAACTTTCTATACCCCATTACCTGTATTTCTTATTTCCTAGTAGTAAGAACAATACTCGACACTTGTTCCAAAAACTTTGACTTCCAACTTCTCTTCATCTCTCCCTCCCCACCCATTCCCTTTGGAAAGCAAGCAATTCAATATAGGCCATATCTGTGTAGTTTTGTAAATGACTTCCATAATAGTCGTGTTGTATAAGACTAACTATATTTCCCTCCATCCTATCCTGCCCCCCATTGCTTCTATTCTCTCTTTTGATCCTGTCCTTCCCCAAGAGTGTTGACTTCTAATTGCTCCCTCCTCCCATTGCCCTCCCTTCCATCATCCCCTTGACCCTGCTTATCCCCTTCTCCCCCACTTTCCTGTATTGTAAGATAGGTTTTCATACCAAAATGAGTGTGCATTTTATTCCTTCCTTTAGTTGAATGTGATGAAAGTAAACTTCATTTTTTTCTCTCACCTCCCCTCTTTTTTCCCTCCACTAAAAAGTCTTTTGCTTGCCTCTTTTATGAGAGATCATTTGTTCCATTCCATTTCTCCCATTCTCCTCCCAATATATTTTTCTCTCACCACTTAATTTCATTTTTTTAAGATATGATCCCATCCTATTCAATTCACTCTGTGCTCTCTGTCTCTGCGTGTGTGTGTGTGTGTGTGTATGTGTGTGTAATCCCACCCACTACCCAGATACTCAAAAATTTCAAGAGTTACAAATATTGTCTTTCCATGTAGGAATGTAAACAGTTCAACTTTAGTAAGTCCCTTATGATTTCTCTTTGCTGTTTACCTTTCCATGCTTCTCTTCATTCTTGTCTTTGAAGGTCAAATTTTCTTTTCAGCTCTGGTCTTTTCATCAAGAATGCTTGAAAGTCCTCTATTTCACTGAAAAACCATTTTTTCCCCTGAAGTATTATACTCAGTTTTGCTGGGTAGGTGATTCTTGGTTTTAGTCCTAGTTCCTTTCACTTCTGGAATATCATATTCCACGCCCTTTGATCCCTTAATGTAGAAGCTTCTAGATCTTGTGTTATCCTGATTATATTTCCACAATACTTGAATTGTTTCTTTCTAGATGCTTGCTATATTTTCTCCTTGACCAGGGAACTCTGGTATTTGGCCACAATGTTCCTAGGAGTTTCTCTTTTTGGATCTCTTTCAGGCGGTGATCAGTGGATTCTTTGCATATTTATTTTGCCCTCTGGTTCTAGAATATCAGGGCAGTTTTCCTTGATAATTTCATGAAGGATGATGTCTAGGCTCTTTTTTTGATCATGGCTTTCAGGTGGTCCCATAATTTTTAAATTGTCTCTCCTGGATCTATTTTCCAGGTCAATTGTTTTTCCAATGAGATAGTTCACATTATCTTCCATTTTTTCATTCTTTTGGTTTTGTTTCGTGATTTCTTGGTTTCTCATAAAGTCATTAGCCTCCATCTGTTCCATTCTAATTTTTAAAGAACTGTTTTCTTCAGTGAGCTTTTGAACCTCCTTTTCCATTTGGCTAATTCTGCTTTTTAAAGCATTCTTCTCCTCATTGGCTTTCTGAACCTCTTTTGCCAATTGAGTTAGCCTATTTTTCAAGGTGTTATTTTCTTCAGGATTTTTTTGGGTCTCCTTTAGCAAGGTGTTGACCTGCTTTTCATGCTTTTCTTGCATCTCTCTCATTTCTCTTCCCAATTTTTCCTCCACCTCTCTAACTTGATTTTCAAAAACCTTTTTGAGCTCTTCCATGGCCTGAGCCCATTGAATATTTATTTTGGATGTTTGGGATACAGAAGTCTTGAATTCTATGTCTTTCCCTGATGGTAAGCATTGTTCTTTCTCATCAGAAAGGATGGGAGGAGATATCTATTCACCAAGAAAGTAACCTTCTATGGTCTTATTTTTTTTTCCCTTTTCTGGGCATTTTCCCAGCCAGTTACTTGACTTCTGAGTTTCCTTTCCACACCCACCTTGTCTCCAGATCCACCCAACTAGCACTTAGGGGCTGAGATTCAAATTCTGCTTCCCAGCCTTAGGGCTTAGGTGGGGCGGGGCTGCTATACAGTGTGAGATTAAGGTCAGCTGCCCAGGTAGGGGCAGGGTCACCACATGGGGCTCAGTTCCCTCAGGGGGTTTATGCAGAGACCTTCAACAATGGATCTGGGCTCCTGCCTGCTTTGGGAGCCCTTGTCTGCTGCTGCCTACACTGCTGCCTCCCGAGGGGGCCTGAGTTATGGGGACACCCTGTTCCCTTCTCGGAGAGCCAAAAAGACTCTCTCACTGACCTTTGGCACCTGTGGGTGGAGGGACCTGGGCTGCTGCTGGAGATTCTGTCCCTGAAGCCTGCTTGGATCTGCTCCCCTGGGTGCTGCTCGGCCAAGGCAGAGCTGGGCTCTGCTCCAGGTCCAGTGTGTGATGGAACTTTTGTGTCAGTTTTTCAGGTCTCTCTGGAACAGAAATCTCCTCCACTCCATTGTTCTGTGGCTTCTGCTGCTCCAGAATTTGTTGGGAGTTCTTCTTTACAAGTACTTTATGGGCTGTGGTTTGGAGATAGCATATGTGTATCTTTCTACTCCGCCATCTTGGCTCCTCCTCTCCTCAGTGTTGATCTTAACAAGAAATTAACCTGATTAAGAGAAGAGGCACAGTAAGGTTGAAAATGGTTAATTATTAGTTAATTATTAATTAAAAATTGTAAAAAT
The DNA here is from genome assembly GCF_028372415.1 of Notamacropus eugenii. Classification (NCBI taxonomy): domain Eukaryota; kingdom Metazoa; phylum Chordata; class Mammalia; order Diprotodontia; family Macropodidae; genus Notamacropus; species Notamacropus eugenii. The sequence goes on from NC_092875.1 coordinate 122,370,697, forward strand.
TATATAATAAAAATGAATAAGTAAATAAAAATTATAAAAAATTAAATAATTATTAATTACTTACTAATAAAATTAGTTAATTAGATCATCCCTGCCCATTTACAGGCCTCAAGCACATTTTGTTAATTTCTATTGAGGCAGTGAGTCAGAGGGTCCTGCCCTCTAGCTCTGAAAAGTGTATAAATACTCTGAGGCGAGGTTTTGCTTTGGGGTTTATTTTTGGAAGAAAGTTTGTGTGCCAGATGGGAGTCTGGGAAGCCACTAAGGAACTGGCTCCCCTCCCAGCTTTGAAAACCCAGGTGTTGGTGCTTCTCTCTCTGGTAACTATGTATGTATTGCCTGTGGTCAGACAATTGGAAGCCCTGTCTGTTGATCTTTGTTTCTCTGTTTGCATTTACTCTGAAGTTTAGGGTGCTTACTTTTTCCCTCTGAGCTAAGTGAATGATATATGTGCTTGATTAAAGTAGATTTCTGACCCCTCAAAAGTTGCTCTCCTTTTAGAAAAGCAGATCTAAGAGTGTGTGATAGCAAACCATCCTGTATGTGTCCAGGTACTTGTTTTCACATCCTCCTTAACAAATTCTTTACAAGTGCATTTTCCCTATAAAACTGGTCTCACTGGCAACCAACAGAGTGCACTGAATACCTATAAAAATACATTTTGAGCAAGCACTGAAAAGGATGGTGACTACCCCAACCTTCCTGTTTCCACAAAAGTCTATCTTGTGATATTCTATAGCTATAAATTGCAGATCATCACGATCTCAGAAGACATAAAAATGCAAATGAGCCAAAGGTCAGTGGAAAAATACACTGGTGACTATAAGTAGATTATAGCTTATTCTCATATGTGATCTTTTCATGAAACATGACATGAAAAACATCTTTGAGTATCTGTATGAATGAGCCAGGTGAAAGAAAAGCATTTATTAAATTCTTACCATGTTCAGATCACTCTGCTTGTCTGGGCATAGACACAAAAGAAAATAAAATGAAATCTCCCATAAAGGGCTTAAGTTCTAATGGGGGATATAACATGTAAACATATAAGAATATATATGTATACATGTGCCTATGTATATGTAACCACACACATGCATGTACATGGTATATATGTATATATATGCATGTATGTATATATGTATGTATACATCTACATCCATCTATGAATTCTTTTTGAGCTTGGAGTAAGAACCAATGATGAGGGGGATTCAAAATTATAAGAGTAAGAGACAGTTAACAAATGGTCAAAGAATACGAATGAAAAATTTTCAAGTGAAAAAATCCAAGCTATCTGCAGTCATGAAAAAATGCTCCAAAAATCAGGAATAATTAGAGAAATACAAATTAAAGCAACCCTGAACTTTAGCCTCACACCAATTAGATTGGCAAAATGGACAAAAAGAGTAGATGTGGAATATATTGTCGTTCATGCTTCATACTCAAAGAAGATCTGTGACATCATGACATTGGGATCAAGGTACAGTGGGTTCCACAGTTGCTGATCAGTGCAATATGAGCTCAGAAGGCTCTACTGAATGTTGGGTACAAATAGTTCATTTGAACTTTTGAGATGGATATGTCTCTAGATTTGTGCATCTTACATTTCCCTTGCGCTACTCTGATCCTACTTTGCTCCTGGAGCACAGACCCTTCTTTGACGTAAGCATTCCATGCTGGGTGGTCCTGTGCTGGCATCTCCCATGTTTCACAATTAATACTAAAATTCTTCAGAGAGATCTTGAGAATGTCCTTGTACCATCATTTTCTGGCCTCTATGTGAGGGCTTGCTTGCCTTGTGTGATTTCTTCATAAAATTGTCTTTTAGGTAAAGGTACATTTGGCATTTGAACAATGTGGTCAGCCCATTGGAGTTATGCTCTCTCAATCGGAGTTTGAATGCTTGGTAATTTAGTTAAAGAAAGGACCTCAGTGTTTAGTATCTTATCCTGCCAGGCGAGCTTCAGAGTCTTTCTAAGACAATTCAAATGGCAGTGATTCCATGTTCTGGCATGGTGCTAGTATACTATTCAGGTTTCACAGGCATACAATGAAGTCAGCACAATGGCTCTATAGACCTTCAGTCTTTTATGCTGCCTAGTATCTCTTATCTTTCACACTTTCAGAGCCTTTCAAACATTGTTCTGGATCTGGCAATGTGTGTGCCAGCCTCATAAGCCATGTTTACATCCTTGGAAAGTGTACTGCCAAGGTAAGTGAACTTATCCATTAATCTAATCTATTCCCTATTTACTACCTTATTATTACAGACTGGCCTCCAACAACATCAATTATCACCATAGTGGGAGGAAAATATTGATAACAGAGACTGGATGATCAAGCAGACTCATTATCATCATCCTTTCTTTTCTGTTGTTGTACATCTGTTTTCCTGGCCTCCCTGCTCTACTTTCCCTTTCCTTGTGAATTTTCTAGTTGTTGATTGTTCTTTTTGATTCTCTGCTTTGTGATGCTCCTGGGTCTTCTCATCCTGGAATTTCCTCTGTTCCCATGTTATTCTCACTCTAGAACAGGGGCTAAGTCTATCTTTTCCCATTGATAAGTTCTTCCTGAGGATTGTACTTTAGTGAAGGACCCAAGGCAGACATCCTTCATTCTTCTCCCAGGTCTATTTCTGATTTTATGGTTACACTTGCCTTTCTTCCCCCTGTGGTGAATATGCTCAACTCTATACTGTCCAATTCTCTTGACTCCCTTGGCCTCTTATTTTAGGTCCATATGATAAATGACCTTGCCCTACCAGCCTTCAGTCTTGTACTCCCACCATCCACTTTTTTTGCTTCCAGTCACATATTGCTGAACATAGATGGGAAAATAAAATTACAAAACTGTGCTGACTGGGTCCACTACAAATTTATGTTACATAATCTTAACTGGTATCTCATGATCCTTTTACATTTCCTTAGTCTACTCACAACCCCCTTCACTTCAGAAGCTTTTCCAAATTTTTCATTTCTCCTCTAACCTGCCATGGTTCTTCTATTTCCCCATCCTCTCAGATGAAAACCTTGGCTCATACCTCACTGAAAAGAAATTGAAGCCATTCAAAGAGGAAGTCCTCTTTTCTTGTCCTCTTTGTTTCACATAACTCAGATGACTTGTCGCTTTCTCCTCCTTCATCCTCAAAATTCCTTTACATGCACAAGTGATTTTAATTCCATCTCATCTTCTCTTGCATATTGTCCCCTATATGATTCCTATCCTCTTCATTTTCTCCCTGTTCAACGGCTGCTTCCTTGCTTCATATAAATACAGTCATGGCTACCCCATCCTCAAAAAATTTCACTTGGTTCATCTATAATTGATAGATTTTGTCCTACAGCTTTTCCATTTTTTTGTGACTAAGCTTCTTGAGCACACTGTCTACAACTGATCTATCTTTTTTTTTTTTAGCTGGTATCAGATGGTTTTGATAATTGCTTCCATATAATGCAGTTGAAGATCTGGTACTGCTAAACCTGCTTTACATTTTTTGTTAATTCCTTTGATATTCTTGACTTTTTGTTCTTCCCAATTTTGTTACTACTTTTTCCAATTCAGTAAAATAATTTTTTGATAATTTACTTGGGATGGCTTTGAATATATAAATTAGTTTAGTAAAATTGCCATTTTTATTATATTGGTCCTGCCTATCCACAGGCAGTTATTATTTCTCCAATTATTTAAATTTGATTTTATTTGTATAAAAGCTTAGTTCCTCGATTTATTTTGGCAGGTGTACTCCCAGGTATTTTATATTGTCTAGAATTATTTTAAAGTGGTATATTTTACTATCTCTTCTTACAGGGTTTTGTTTGTGAGATATAAGAATGTTGATAATTTATGTGGATTTACTATATATCCTGTTACCTTCCTAAAATTCTTAATTGTTTCAATTACCTTTTTATTTGAGTCTTTGGGGTTTTCCAAGCATATCATCATATTGTCTTCAAAAAGAGATAGTTTTTCTTTTTCCTTTTCTGATTCCTTCTATTTCTTTCTTCTTTAATTGCTATTGCTGGGATTTCCAATACAACATTAACTAAGATTGGTGACAGTGGGTATCCTTGTTTCACACCTGATCTTGCTTGGAAGGCTACTGGCTCAGCCCCATTATAAATAATGCTTGCTGATAGTTTTATATAAATCCCTTTTATATCAATTTAAGGAAAAATCCATTGACACATATTTTTAAGTGTTTTTAATAGAAATTAGTGTTGTAATTGATCAAAATCTTTTTCTGAATCTATTGATAAAATCATATAATTTTTAACATTTTATTATTGATGTTATCAATTACATTAATAGTTTCCCTATGTTAAGTCATCCCTACATTCCTGGCATGAATCGCACTTGGTTATAATGTAGAATCTTTGTAATGTGTAATTGTAATTATCTTTGCTTTTTATATATGTATCCCAGACCTTAGTACAGTACTTTGCATATAGTAAGCACTTAATTTTTTTTCATTCATACATTCAAATCTATATATAAGCTAGTAAAGAGGAGAGGAAGTTCAAAGCCAACTCATCTAGACAAAACATCTGGCTTATTAGCTGTATTTTCCACTTCTCATTGGGATACTTTGTCATTGTGTAGCTGTAGCCATCCCTACGGTCTAGTATCCTGCATTGAAATGTTAAATGGTTGTCTTTCTATGTATGGAAATAGAACTTTATTCTAATTCTCCATACCAGGTGCAAAATTCTTTCTTTCTTTTTTTTTGGCCATGAGAAGCCCAACATACAATGCTATATTAGTCATCTCTGTCATAAATTTACTTGACTGTCTGGCCTTTGAAACACCCTGGGTCACTTGAAATATGAATTTTCATTCTGAGAATTCCTTAGTGCCTTTGGCATATAAACCAAACATATTTGACACTCTGGGATCTAACTTTCTCACCCCACCCCCTCTTAATACCCTAGGGATTATAACATGGAAAATTCTCATCATTTGACAGATGATGGCTCCATGAAAGATGAGTTCAGCCTGAAGACACTGGTTGGTTTTAGTAAACAGCCAAGATAAAACAGTTTCTATATTTGGGTGGGGTAGGTGGAGAGTGGGGGTGTAAAACCTGCTGTCATTGATAATTCAAGTTGAGACCCATTTTGGAGTAGTACAATGGAAAAAATAAAAGCATGGCTCTGGAATCAGAAGGCCTGGGATCAAATAAACTGATACTTTATACCTGTGAGAACTCAGACATCTTATTAAACCTCCCTAGACCAGAGTTTCCATATCTGTATAGTGAGCACATTATACTAGATGACCTCTGAGGTGAGGTCTAACTCTGCTTGAATGATCCTTTAATTTATATCAGTAAAAGGAATAGCATTAAGGAGTTGAAATGCAGAAAGAATATTTAGAGGAAAACATTTGAACAAAGCATTGCTTACAGGGAAATTTGCAAAAGGGAATTTCCACATAATAAGTTGTTAGAACTGGAATGAATTTTAGCGAATACGGAAAAAGATTGTACCTGTGATTTCACTCACTTCTGAACTAGGAAACTCATTTTTACCAATGCATATTGACCAAATGAGAGTCTTAAGGAATTGGCTCAAGTACTGAGGGGTTAACATAAGGATGTCACCCAAAGAAGAGATAGGAATGAACCTTACAGATCATCAAACTAAAATTTCTCATTAAAGCAAAAAAAAAAATAATCAGTGCCTTTTGTTTTATGTCACGTTTATTTCCAAATACACCTGTCATCAACCTGTTGCCAATGAACCTTCCTTTGTAGCAGAAATGCTCAGCATTCCTTCTAACAATTAAAACAGCTTCATCCCCTGGATCCCAAACCTTCCAGGAGGGCTTGGCAGGGAAGCATTCTCACTGCTTCTTCTTTGCTTCAAAACCTACATTTTGACTAAGGCCAAATCCTGAGCTCTGTGGCTCCTGCTGCAGGTCTGTGGGTCATCCACTCCTAGCTCCTGCCTGGATTCACAGGCAGGCAGCTCTCCACTCCTGCTCCTTGTTTCAGCTCATGGGGGAAGTGACTGCTCCATTCCAAGCTCTCCCTGCTCCTGCCTGACAGCAGGCTCCAGGGGCTCCTGCCCCAGGCTTCCGTCTCTGGGAAAACAAAGCTTAACAGGGCCACAATATTACCACAATATTAACAACAATATTTAACAGTTTAACAGGGCAACAACACATATTACCAGCACTGCCATCTCAATTCACTTTTAAAGCCGGGAGGCTCCTTAATAACAGCTCTTAAAGGGGGCTTAAACTAAGCCTCCTTTCTGTGGGCAATTTCTGCCCTTCAGCTGAATTCACTTTCACAACCTGGGGGCTCCTTTGATGAGTCTCTGCTGCTGCCAGCTCTTCTGATGCTCAATGCCCATTTTCTTCTTCACACTTGACACCCGGTGATTGATCATCTTCCTCTGGATTCATTCTTAGCCAGCGTCCCTTAACAATGGCTACCCAGAGTCTTCTTTCAGGACATGGAGAGTTCTCAGGAGTGAGCCCCAAGGTGATATCAATCTTCTGGCTTCTATATGGTTTTTCTTAGCATCTAACTGGCTCAGGTCAGAGAGCCCACGCATGCACCACTGAAACTCAGGATCTCATTGGCTTAGTGTCCAAAGGCATGAAGAGCCCATGTGCCTCAACACCTAATGTCAAAGGAGAGTAATCCTTCATACATTTACAACCTAGTCTGAAACTGGGAAACTGAATTCAAAAAAAAAAAAAAAATAACAAAAATCCCACCTAGCTTGGGGTCATACCTTGTTTATATACATTTTCCTGAGGACATCTTTTCCTCCTGTCCTTAAGTTTCTCATTGGTTATATATTGGGCCTGTTCACACCTACCAAATACTTCGCCAACACCCTCGTGGGAAATCCATTTTTAGTTCCTTGGAAATTTGTATTTCATGTCTCACTGACATATCGCAATACCTGTATATTGTTTATAGTAAAAATTGAACCTTTGCTTTCATGGTAAATTTGGAGTTATTCAATGAGCTTTACAATTTCCTAAAGACAACCCAGTCCACTGTCATTTACCTGTGAACCTCCAGCCCCAATTCATTGTATATCTACACAGTTTTTCACAAGTAGACATACTAAAGAATTTGCTCTATTAGTTTTTATTATTTTTAAAAATATTATTAACTTAAAAAATTTACATTTCCTTCCATATCCCACTCTCTTATCCTGTTTTATAGCAATATCTCATATCAAGAATTTTTTTAAAGTAAAAATTATGATTGCTTTAGAATATATGTATAACAATGGAGTCTCTAGACAAAATATATCAACATTTTAGTTACTGTCTTCACATAATTCCAAATTGCTTTTCAGAATAGCTGTACCAATTTGTAACTCTACCAAGAATAAATTTGTGCTCTCATTTCCCCCCTTTCCATTCCCCGTTAGTTATTCCTATTTTTTTTTTCATTTTTGACAGTTTGGTGTGTTTGAACTGAAACTTCAAAGTTTTTTTTTATTTGATTTTTTTCTTATTGTTACTAATTTGGAGCGCTGTTTCATATGATTGGATATTTGGAATTCTTCGGAGAATTGTTTGTGTCTATCCTTTTACTACATACCTATTGCAGAATGGCTTATGATCTTTTGTTAATTATTTATTATATCATATCTTTATCAAAGCTCTGGTATTTGATTTAAAGACTTTTCTCTCATTATCTACTTAGCTTCTATTGAACTAATTCTATTCAATAAAAAGTTTTTCAGTTTTGTCTAATTGAAAATTTCATTTTGTCTTTTGTAATTGCTTTTATCTCCTTTTTGGTCTAAGAGTTTAAACCAAGGGGCAGCTAGGTGGCACAGTGGATAGAGCACTGACCCTGGAATCAGAAGGATCTAAATTCAAATCTGGCTTCTGACACTTGACATTTACTCGCTGTGTGAGCCTGGGCAAGTCACTTAATCTTGATTGCCTCCCCAAAATAAAAGACTCAAACAAATAAAGACCTCCATTGAATTCGTTTTTTTAAAAAAGAATTTATACCTACCCTTAGCTATCAACATATATGATTTACTATTTTTTCTGTTTAAATCTTGTCTTCAGTATTCAGTTATATATTCATTTTGAATTTGTTGTGGTCCATGATGTTAGTTTAAACCTGAGTTTGCCAGATTGATCTTCATATTTCTTAACAGTTCTTGTTAAATAGAAATCTTTCTGTGGTAATTTATATTTTTAGGTTTATCAAACCCTGGGTTATGGAGTACAATTATTTCTGACTCTTCTGTTTCATAACTGTCCCACTGATTTCTTTTTTCTATTTTAAAGTTAACACTGAATAGATTTGATAATTACTATTTTATAATGCATTTAAAAGTCTGAAAGTGTTGTTTTCTCTTCATTCCAGTATCTATTTTTTTCATTAGTTTCCCTGACGGTTCAGATCTTCTGCACCATCAAATAAATTTTGTTATCATTTTGTTCAATTCTACAAACCATCTCTATAGTAGCTTGGTTGGTATAGCACTAAATATTATCACTTTTTAATCCTATTGACATGTCACAGGCATGAACATAGAATATTCCACCAATTATTTAATGTTGGTCTTAGTTTGTTTTGGGACCATTGAAAGTGCTTTGGCAGTTTGGTTTCCAAATATTTTATGTTTTTTATAATCATTTTTAATGAGACATTGCCTTCTGTGATCTCTTATTGCCAATTTTGCATGTTATTGATTTCTGAGTGTTTTTTTAGCTTGAAATGTTACTGACACTATTAATTGCCATTGAATTTCTTTGATGTTTCCCAGGGATCATATAAATAAGCCCTAGTGTCATCAGAAAATAAAGATCATTTTATCTCTTTTTCACTTAGCTTTCTGAATTTATTTTTCCTTTGGTCCTATTACTAGCATAATAGGAGCCTGAGAACTGACTAGCATTCTGGACTTTGCAATTCAGAGCAATGAGCATTCCCCTTTAGCCAGCGTGTGATTTGGACCATTGTGGTATTTGAGCTGGAAGATAGACTTGAATTTTTTTTTGCCTAAGGGTCCTGAAAAAAATAGTGTTAAATATGGTATATGTGTTAAACACTGTTAAAATTGTTAGCTATAAACACAAGCCCTGGAGTCAGGAGGACCTGAGTTCAAATCTGGCTTCAGATGCTTGACATTTACTAGCTGTGTGACCTTGGGCAAGTTACTTAACACTGATTGCCTTGCCTCCCCCCTCCAAAAAATGCTAGTTATGTAACAGGTTAATAAAAAGAAATATAGGGAATATATATAAGCAAAGAGAAAATAAAATGATCACTTTCCACAAGTGTCATGGTAAACCTAGAGATATTCAGCTAAACCTGGATACTCAATTAAAAATTAACTGAAATAATTACTAATAACAGCAAAGTTTCAGATTATAAAATAAATCCATATAATTCATCAACATTTCAATATATAGCCAATAAAACCCAGTAGAAAGTGCTAGAAAGATAAATTCAATTCAAAATAGGAATATTATCTTCCAAGATTCACCAAGGAACTAGTAATTCTAATTAGTACATTGTTTGAGGAAATAAAAACAGATCTAAATAATTGGAAAAACATTAATTTCTCATGAATAATTTGAGACAATGTAATAAAAATGACAATACTACCTAAATTAGTTCACTTATTCAGTTCCATGATAATCAAACTTCCAAAAGAATATTTTATAGATATGATTATATGCTTAAAGAATCCTAGAGAATCAAGTAAAAAACTACTTGAAATAATAAGTAATTTTAGCAAAGTTGCAGGATATAAAAAAATCCCACATAAATCTTCTGCATTTGTATATATTAACTAACAAAGCCCAACAGGAAGAGATAGAGAAATCCCATTTAAAGTTACTATAGACATTATAAAATATTTGGGAGTCTACCTGCCAAAACAAACCAAGGGACTATAAGAACACAATTACAAAACACTTTTTCACACAAATAAAGTCAGATCTAAATAACTGGAAAAACATCAGTTGCTCATGTGTAGTAGGTTGCACAAATATAATGAAAATGACAATTCTACCTAAATTAATTTACTAATTCAGTGTCTTACCAATTAACTAACAAAAATTGTTTTATAGATTTAGAAAAATAATGTCAAAGCTCATCTGGAAGAACAAAAGTTCCAGAATATCAAGAGAACTAATGAAAAGAAATGCTAGGGAAGATGGCCTAGCCCTCGGATATCAGACTGTATTATAAAGCAGCAATCATCAAAACCACTTGGTACTGGCTAAGAAATAGAGGGGGTAGATCAGTGGAATAGGTTAGGTGCACAAGATGTGGTAATCAATGATTATAGCAATCTATTGTTTGATATATCCAGAGACTCCAGCTTCTGGGGTATGAGCTCACTACTTGAGAAAAACTGCTGTGAAAACTAGAAAAGAATATGGTAGAAACTGGGCATAGACCAACATCAGATACTGTATACCAAAGTAAAGTCCAAATGGGTACACAACTTAGAAAAAGAGGGGGAAGCTATAAATAAATTAGGGGAGCAAGGAATAGTTTATCCATCATATTTATGGAGAATGGAAGAATTGATGACCTAATGAGATAGAGAACTTCATGAAATGCAAAATAGATAATTTTTATTATATTAAATGGAAAAGTTTTTGCACAAACAAAGCCAAGGCAATCAAGATGAGGAGGGAAACAATTTTTACAACTAATGTCTGTGATAAAGGTCCCATTTCTAAAATTTATGGAGAACTGAGTCAAGTTTACAAGAATACAAGTCATTCTCCAATTGATAAATAGTCAAAGGATACAAAGAAATTAAAGCTATCTATAGTCATATAAAAATGCTCTAAATCACTATTGATTGGAGAAATGAAATCAAAACAACTCTGAGGCACCACATAACACGTATCAGATTGGTTAACATGACAAAACAGAAAAATTATTTCCTTTGGAAAGGCTTCACCAGACTTCCAAAGGGTCTCATTACAAAAACAGACATTTATCTCAGAGAAAAATGGTCTAAGAGCAGTTTCAGAAAATTTACTTGAGGTATTAAAAAAACAAAACAAAACAACCCCAACCCATTAAATCACTGCAACCAAGAACTATAAAATATTTCAAGTTTCCCTTAATGACTTTACACTTACTACAGCATCTTGCACATAGTAGGCACTTTATCAATGCTAGTTAACTGACTGGCTGTATTTCAATGTGCTAGCTAACTCTTCCTGTATTGTGTCTTCTGAAAATTAGAAAAAAAAAAAACAATTCTAATTTTCAGACTTATTTTCGTCCTTAAGATTTTGCATCTCCTTTTCTAATTGATTAACTTTACATAATTTTCTTGGATAGCTTTTTTTTTTATGCCCAAATTAGCTATAAAAACCATATGAAGAAAGATGCTATCTATTTTTATACCTATTTATGTTAATGGTAGCCATCTCTAGGATGGGGAACAAGGAGAGAAGAAAACAAAAAGAAATTTACATGATAATTTTGTTGTATATTAGAAAGGAATAGAAAGTAGTGCATAGTTTTAGGTTTCATGTAAAATTGCTTTTTTATTGTACTATGTTATGAAAATATTTGCTTTATTCTATAAACTATAAAAACATACTTCCTATGACTTTGTATAAATAATGATTTAACTTGATTAATAACATGCAAGCCATGATTAATAACACTGAAGAAGATAAGGTCAAGGACAGATCAATGGGCACTTCATTTGAGAACTTCCTCCCAGTTGACATTGAACCATTAGCAACTGATTGAACTTTAGTTGTAACTGTTCTGTCAGTTCCAAATCTCTCTGCCTGGACCCTCTTCTTGCCCACACCTTCCTGTTATATCTACAAGGACAGTTCAAGATATTTTGTCACATATTTTATCGATGTCAAAAATATTTTAACAATATCAATTTGTCTAGCTATTCTATTAAAAAAAACTGAAAATGAAGTTAATCTATCCTGATTTATTTTTGGCTAAATAATTAATACTGGTTCTTAATAATTGTTCCAGAGCAGGTAGGTGGTACAATTGTAGATAAAGCACTGGGTCTGGAGTCAGGAAGCCAGGAGTTCAAATCTGGGCTCAGACACTTAATAGCTGTGTGACCCTGGGCAGGGTGCTTCACCCTGTTTGCCTCAGTTTCCTCATCTGTAACATGAGCTGGAGAAGGAAATGGAAAACCACTACAGTATTTTTGCCAAGTAAACCTCAAATGGGTACAGAAAGAGTCAGAAATGACTGAACATCAATAATGATTGTTCCACTTTTTTAAATATTGAAAAAACTCCATCATTTTAATAATGTGTTCTGCTGTTGATTCCTGCCCTTCTCCTTCACCCCTGGAATAGAAATCAATTCACTGGCCTTGAGTTTTCAAAGCCTGCCAGTACTCTCTGTCTGTCTCTTTTGTCTGTCTGTTTGTCTCTGTCTCTCTTCCTCTATTACTCTTCTTGCTCTCCTATTTCTCTCTCTGAAAATTGAAATAGTATTTCTTCTTCAGCTTTTCAGTAATTTTCTCATTCTCCTTTACATTTGAAACATCATGACCAATCTACCATTTCTTGTAATATTCTACATATCCTAGAGTGTACCTCACTTAGGTCTAGTGACTTGAACTTGTTGGGGTCTATAAGATCTTCTCTTGACTTTTTCTTACTTATCTCTAGTTTCAGATCCTTACTAATCAGTTTCTTTTGGTCTGTTATGAAACAAAGATCATCCTCTTTGCAAAACAAAACAGTAAAAATAATAAAAGTAGTTCAGTCTTAATGGAATATATTATCTTCATGTTAACTGTTGGAAGCAGTAGTCCTGTATCTTTTTGGACAAGTCACTTTTATCCCTAACAAAATCTCTTCTGTTGTCATGTGCTTCATGTTCATCACCAGGCTCAAATTGTTTTGGGCTTTTCCCTGGCAATCTATTCTTTTTCTGAATGCTTTAAAACCCACTTTTCTAAGGTCTAGTGTGAAAATCATCCCATACTTTGGCATGATTCAATTCAGTACAGATATGGATTCAATTCTTGAGACAGTTTATTTGCCCATTCATATGTAATAATCTTATGTAATTTTAAATTCATAATAGTATAGTCATTTAACATTTATTTAATATTTTGTGTGAGAAATAGGCAAATCAAGAATCCATTTTCATGTATTTATATTGTCTTAGAGGAAAAAGAGCAAAATATCTCTCTCTATATGTGTTTATATATATAGTTTTCTCTTTTGATATATATCTGTGTATATATATATATATATTTCTCTCTCTGTAGTTCTCTCTATATATACTTCTCTCTCTCTCTATGGTTCTCTCTCTATAGTTCTCTGTTCTCTTGGTAATCACAGCCAGTTACCCATCGACTAATTGTAAGTGTAATTCATGGGGGAGCTAGGTGACATACTAGAGTATTGGATTTGAAGTCAGGAAGATCTTAGTTCAATTCCTCCTTTAGACATTTACTAGTTGTATGAGTCTGGGCAAATACTTATCTTTTATGTGTCTCAGTTTCTTTATATGTAAAATGTGAATAATAATAGCATCCATGTCACATGGTTGTGGTAGTGATCAGATATCACATTTAAAGTAATTTGCAAACAATAAGCAGTATATAAATATCATCTTTATCATAATTTCTACTCAGTGATGAAGTATATGGGCAAGCCTCCCTCTTCATTTTCTCTTCCCATGATAGCATGGCACTAGTCTGACAAAACCTTCTATGGTCTGCCTATAGATAATGAAATGAAATAATTCTTTAGAAAATATTTTTTAAGGATCACATACCATCTATCTAATTTCCATGTCTAGCTCTATCTAAATGAATCTTTAATGTATTTCAGATGTCACACTGGGAAAAATAGTTAAAATTAATATTAACCAAAAACTAATACATTTTTGGGAAGGGGGAATGCTGTTGGCACTTGGGGAATAGAGAAGTTCACTCTGGAGTTCATGCTAGTTCTGTGGGAAACTTCTGCTTGTAAATGGAAAAGGAATAGAAATATTCACTCTTCTCTTTATTCCAAAATCTAGTCTGCTTTCAGTACCAGTTGGGATTTAATTACATTCAACAAACAGCTATTAACCACCTACTCTTTTAAGTCTTGTGTAAGGTAAGAACTAGGGACATAAAGACAAATGAAACAGTTAATGAGCTCAAAGAACTTAGAATCTATTAGAGAATCTATCAGAGAAAAATGTACATAAATTAGGAAAATTTTTAAAAAATTATTTCAGTGAAGAGCACTGTGGATTTATGGAACTAAATCAGGTCTGTTGGATGACCCTTGAAAGGAATTAGGAATTTCAGGAAATTGAGGTGAGGAGAGTCCTCACTTCTACAGAATCCATCAAACAATTACTTGATCAAATGTCCCTTGTTAGGCACCTACTACGTGCAAGTCACTGTCTTATGTGCTGTGGATGCAATGACAAAATTAAATTGTCCCTGTGCACACACCATATACGTATGGGTGTATAGTATGTATATATGTATGTATATATGTAAAACACACATATATACACATATATGTGTGTATAGGTACATATTATGTGTGTGTATAGACAGAGACACATACAGACACACACACATTTACCCCCCTTGAAAGTCAGAGAACTCATTGGAAGAAGCATCATTATATAGTTGGCATTTATGTGACCTTATAGTTTGCAAAGTACTAGATATATAAATGGATAGAGTCAGAGACATAGATATAGATATAGAGAAATAGGTAGAGAGATAGATAGTAGATAATTTGTTAAGTGCTTACTAAGAGTCAGACATGGTATTATGTTCTGGAAATACAAATACAAGCAACCAATATAGGCTCTGCAGTCAAAGAACTTCCCTTCTAATGGGGGAGGACAGCATAAATGGGTGTTGAAAAAGAGATGGGGAGTACATGAAGCATTGTGAGAAAATGGCCAGCTCCCTGGCAAGACAGGGAAACAGTCATCTCTAAGTGAAAGGAATCTAGGACTAAAATTGGAAGTTCTGATGGGAGGAAGATGAAGATGACTGAACCAAAACAGAAGGGTACAATATGAGTCATTGGGGAAGAGATATACACTAGCCCACTTTCATAAAGCCAATTCATTTCAACTTGCAAGTGTTAAGATTTACTATATTCAAGGACTAGGATGGGGAGTATGAAGGAAAAACACTGATAACAAATCTGTTTGGTAGGAACTAGGGCTATTATTCTCTTCAATATCCACATTTTGTAGAGAAGGAAGCAGGACTCAAAGCAGAACAATAACATGCCCAGTGTCCCTTGGCTTGTAAATATTGAGGAGGTGGGATTTGAACACTGGTGTCTCCTAACTCCAAGTACATTTTTCTTTTTAACCTCTACACCACTTTTCTTTTCCTCCCAGACAACCTTTCTTGGGTTTACTGCAGAGAGTCAGTGCCATGATTCTTCATCACAGATACTGTGTGTAACAGATTCCATAAAATGTTGGTGTTAGGCAATGGAATGGTGACTGTGAGTGTGAGTGTGTGTGTGTGTGTGTGTGTGTGTGTGTGTGTGTGTGTGTGTGTGTGTGTGTGGTTGAGCATGTGAGGGAACAAATGATATCTATATTCCAAAGACAATATTATGGTAGAAGCTTAACTACAGATTTTTCTATTTCTTGAAAAGATATATGCCAGGCAGCCACTGGGATACTCAAACATATAAAAACAACCACATCTCAGTGTTTTCATAAATGATTAAAAAAACACACCAAAGTTATATTGATTTTGAAAAGACCCTGGTGTTTGTGAAGAAATGCAGGCTGGTTTACTCTGCACTTTGGGAAGAAACCAAGTGAAAAGATTAGCACCTGCTTCCTACACCATGAGCTAATTATCCCATGGCAAACAGGAGTTAAATAAAATCTACATGAGGCAATCATTTCCAAACATATAGTACTTTTCTGGTCCAAGAGACCTCCTACACTACCCCCCTACTCCTTCCTGCCACCAACATCACAGACCAAGTTGAAAGAGATCTAGACAGTCTAACTGATACCTGTACAAGAATCTGACCCCCCATCATTACCCATATGTGAACAACCTGTAGGTCACCTAGTCTCTGCTTGAAGATCTTAATTATGGGGAACTCACTGACCTTTCTTTGGCAGCTCATTTCACATTTGGTCTGCTCCAGTTAGAAGATAATGTTTTCCTCACATATCAAGATGAAATCTACCTCTCTCTAACTGCAGTGCTCATTTCTAGACTGCAAAGGAAACATATATAAGAGATTTCCATCTTCTTTCACTGTTCAAATGCCTAGTTCAATACCCTGCATATAGTAATGTTTAACATTGGAGTTTAACACTGGATACAACTGTTGCTTCTGTTGCTGCTCTTGCCCTGAGATCTAGGACTTTGCCTTCTTTCCTTTAGATGGAAAAAGTAAAAAGTTTTGAGAATAAATGTAGAAAAAAGAAATGGACCTCTTTACCTCTTTTGAATTTAATTTAATGGGAGGGAGATGGAGGAAAAAAATCACTTCAGTCAATCTGTTATTAAATGTTATTAAGTATATAGGTGTTGGAAATTGTGTTAAATATTTGAGATAATAAAAAAAGACAAAAACATGGCACCTGACTTCAAGGATCTCACACTGTATTGGTGTAGACAACATGCAAACAACTAT
Organism: Notamacropus eugenii; assembly: GCF_028372415.1. Taxonomy (NCBI): domain Eukaryota; kingdom Metazoa; phylum Chordata; class Mammalia; order Diprotodontia; family Macropodidae; genus Notamacropus; species Notamacropus eugenii. The sequence goes on from NC_092875.1 coordinate 122,387,311, forward strand.
GCACATTACTACATACACAACCCCCCACACTTGACATTTAAATACTCTTTACAAACTGACTCAAAACTACCTTTCTAACCTTATTATACATTGTTCTCCAATATTCAGGTCTATGGTCCAAACCTTTCTATTCCTGAAACTGACCCTCTATTCACCACCCATATGCTTTTCCCTAAGTGTCCTTTTCTTCTGGTATGCATTTCCTCCTCATTCTTGCCTCTCAGAATCCCTAGTTTCCTTCTGAATTTGTTGAGGTTTTCCCCAAAGTCTTCAAGTGGTAGTGCCCCCCACCCAAATTATCTTCTAGTCATGTGCTTATTTTGTATATTTTTATAAATGTTTACAGCCATATACATGTATATTTGCATATATGTATGTATATATAAACATATACATATGTGTGTATACACATACAAGACAACCTGGATAGAAAGCTGACCTTGAAGCTGGACAGACATTGGTTCGAGTCTAGCTCTGACCACTTGGCCTTGGGCAAGTCTCTAAACCTTTCAGTGGTCTAGGCAACCCTCTAAGAATATACATTGTTTAGCAGGTATCAATGAGCGTTGGAAGAGGGATCACAAAGAAACAAGAAGGGTGTCATAAGAAGTTCCTTGCACCAGTTCAATGTTAGGAAAACTATTAGCATTATTGATCATATCAACAATGAAACTAACAGAACCACATGATTATCTCAATAGAAGCAGAAAAAACTTTTGACAAAATACAAAACCCATTCCTATTAAAAACACGGGAGAGCATAGGAATAAATGGAACTTTCCATAAAATAATAAGCAGTATCTACCTAAAACCTTCAGTAAGCATTATATGCAATGATGATAAACTAGATACATTTCCAATAAGATCAAGGGTGTAACAAGGATGTCCATTATCGCCACTATTATTCAATATGGTACTAGAAGTGTTAGTGGTAGCAATAAAAGAAGAAAAAGAAATTGAAGGAATTAGAATAGGCAAAGAAGACACTAAGTCATCACTCTTTGCAAATTATAAGATGATATACTTAGAGAATCCCAGAAATTCAAGTAAAAAGCTACTCAAAATAATAAGCAACTTTGGCAAAGTTGCAGGTTACAAAATAAACCCACACAAATCTGCATTTCGATGTATTACTAACAAAGCCCAACAGCAAGAGATAGAAAGAGAAATCCCATTTAAAGGCATGGTAGACACTATAAAATATTTGAGAGTCTACCTGTCAAAACAAATCCAGGGACTATATGGACACAATTGCAAAATACTTTTCACACAAATAAAGTCAGATCTAAATAAGTGGAAAAACATCAGTTGCTCATGGGTAGGCTGAGCCAATATAATAAAAATGACAATTTTACCTAAAGTAATTTACTTATTCTGTGCCATACCAATCAAACTATCAGATAATTATTTTCTAGAGCTAGAAAAAATAATATCAAAATCCATCTGGAAGAGCAAAAGGTCCAGAATATCAAGGAAACTAGTGAAAAGAAATGCTAGGGAAGGTGGCCTAGCTCTATGAGATTTCAGATTGTATTATAAAGTAACAATTTCCAAAATCATTTGGTACTGGCTAAGAAACAGAAGTGTAGAAGAGTGGAATACGTTCAGTACTCAAGACACAGTAGTCAATGAATATAGCAATCTACTGTTTGATAAACCCAAGCACCCCAACTTCTGGGCTAAGAACTCACTGTTTGACAAAAATTGCTGGGAAAACTGGATAAAAATGTGGTGGAAACTAGGCATAGTCCAATTGCTGACACCATACACAAGAATAAAGTCCACATGGGTACATGATCTAGATATAAAGATTGATACTATAAACAAATTAGTGGAGCAAGTAATGGTATATTTATCAGATTTATGGGGAAGGGAACAATTTTTGACTAATCAAGAGATAGAAACCATTATGAAGTGCAAAATGGATGATTACATTAAACTGAAAAGTTTTTGGACAACCAAACCCATTGCAACCAAGATTAGGAGGGAAGCATAAAATTGGGAAAGAATTTTTGCAACTAGCATGTGTGATAAAGGTCTCATTTCTAAAATATATAGAGAACTGAGTCAAATGTACAAGAGTACAAGTCATTCCCCAATTGATAAATGGTCAAAGGACATGAACAGGCAGTTTTCAGAGAAAGAAATTAAAGATATCTATAGTCATATGAAAAAATGCTCTAAATCACTATTGATTAGAGAGATGCAAATCAAAACAACTCTGAGGTACCACATCACATCTATCAGATTGGCTAACATGACAAAACAGGAAGATGATAAATGTTGGAGAAGATGTGGGAGAGTTGGAACACTAATTCATTGGTGCTGGAGCTGTGAGCTGATCCAGCCATTCTGGAGAGCAATTTGAAACTATTCCCAAAGGACTACAAAAATGGGCATACCCTTTGACCCAGCAATAATGCTTCTAGGACTGTATTCCCAAGAGATCATAAAAATGAGAAAGGGTCCCACATGTACAAAAATATAAGTATAAACCAATATATATGTATATATATAAGTATACAATATATAAGTATATACGTATATAAGTATGCAATATATAAGTATAAACCAATAAATATAAGTATATAAATATACGTATAAACCAATTATCAGCACTCTTTGTGGTGGCCAAAAACTGGAAATCAAGGGGACGCCCATCCATTGGGGAATGGCTGAATAAACTGTGGTATATGAATGTAATGGAGTACTATTGTGCTATAAGAAATGATGAAGAGGAAGACTTCAGAGAGACCTGGAAAGACTTATACGAACTGATGTTGAGTGAAAGGAGCAGAACCAGAAGAACTTTGTACACAGCAATGACTACAGTATGTGAGCATTTTTCCTGGTAGACTTAGAACTTCATTGCAATGTAAAAATTCCCAATGGTTTTTTAAGGCAAAATGCCTTCCACATGCGAAGAACTATGGAATTCAATCACAGAATGTAGCAGATCATTTTCTTTTGTATTACGTTTTGGTTTGTTTTATGATTTCTCCTATTCATTTTAATTCTTCTATGCGACATAACTAAGGTGTCTAAGGGAGTAGGGAGGTAGGAGGGGAGGAGGGGGAGGGAGGGAGGGGAAAATATCTAAGTTATATGAAAGTGGTTGTAGAATACTGAAAAGAAATAAAATAAAGAGTTGAGCTAAGGAAACCAGTTAGGAAGCTATTTACATAGTCTAGATGAGAGCTAATGAGGGACTGAACTTGACTGTGACTGAACAGAGAAAAGAAGATTATATATATATATATATATACATATATATATATATATTTGAGAGATGGTATGAAGGTTTAAAAAATGGCCAGAATTATCATTAGATTTGAAAAGTCAGTGAATGAATGAAGAGTCCATGATGACACTGAGGGTGAGGATCTGTGTGACTGGGAGGGTATTCTTTATATATTTTGGATATTATTACTCATATATGCATATATGTGTATTTATATATATATATAACAGTATATATATGTACATAACAGTACATAATATATTATATATTATGTATTAATGTTTACATTCATATAACGTTGATATGTTACATATACTTTTATATTGTAAAACATAAGTATAAAGATTTCCCCTTCCCCCCCAAAAAAGAAGTTTCTTGCACCTAAAAAAATCACAATGTATGTGTTGTATTTCTGTAGAGAGCACTAGATGTGGAGTCAAAAAGATCTGATATCAAATCAGGTCTTAGACACTTACTAGATGTGGAATGCTGGGCAAGTTATTTAATATCTGCATGTCTCAGTTTTCTCAACTGTAAAATGGGGATCATAATAGCCTCTATTTCCTTGGGTTGTTGTGAAGATCAAACAAGGCAATATTTGTAAAGAATTTAACATAGTTCCTGGAATATAGTAGATGCTTAGTCAATGTGTGTTTCCCCTCTCCCTTCCCCCCAAATTGTTGGCTCCTGAGGGTTGGAACTGGTTTGATTGCTGTCTTTTTATGTCATATAACTTACTCATTTCCTGGCACATATTAAACGCATATGTATACTTTTTGATTAATTACACCTTCAAAATATCATAAATTCAAAAATATTTAGTAATGATTGATATAAGCATTCAGTAAACATGAAGTAAGTATGGGAAATGACTAGAATGGCCATGAAAGGACTTTTGTTACTTTTGTTTGTTTTAAAATATCCTGTCCTAGCTCAGCCTTGTATGTGGCCTGAATAGTTTAGCATTTATTTTTATGTAGAAAGTCTTTCTACTCCCCCTCAAAAACATGAAAATAAATCCAAAATATTCATAATCAACTCAAGTCTTATTCCATTGTCTTGGAAGGGAGATGATTGTGGTGTTCTTTAATTCACTGACATCAGAGTTAGAAAGGCAATTCCTACCTAGCTGGAAAGAGTTTGAGTTCATCCAGTGATGTACTCCATACTTGTGAAGAGAATATGAGTCTAGCTAAATTTAGCAAGTGTAATGGCAAGCAAAATAGGATCTTTTGCTGTTTTTGTTTTGGTATAATCAAGTGCCTCTGATTGAACTTTGCCTTTATCAATCAAGAGTCTTTACTAGGAATAAAGTACAGAAACAAGAGTTTCTTTAACTAGAAACAGTATATGTATTTTTAACTATTTTAATGTGATTAAATATCTTCTCCACCCATTAATGAGTCTGTCCATTAAGGGCAGTTTGATTAGCGAAGATTTGTGGGAAGACCCAAGCCTTTTTGGGGCTTACTGACTGGAAGTGTTTGGTTGGCCAGATGAGGACTCTGGGAAGCCGCTAAGGAGTCTCCTGGCTTTGAAAACCCAAATGTTGGTGCTTCCCTCTCTGGTAACTATGGTCAGAGAGTTGGACCTGTCTGTTGAATTCAGGCAGAGGAAGCCATGTGTTTTGATGTTTGATTCCTTTGTATTTTCTTTGTAGTTCAGGGTGCTGACCCTCCTGCACTAGGTGAATAACATATGTGCTTGGTTAAAGGCATGATATAAGTGTTTGATTAAAGTGATTGTTAACCCCTCAAAAATTGCCTTTCCTTTCATGAATGCAGATCTAAGAACCTGTGACAGCAGGTCCTCCTGTGTACATTGGGGTACTTACTTTTACATTATGGTGATGAGGATGGAATCTGCATAAATTAAAAGGAAAATATGGGGACAATTATCTGTTGTTTCCCAGTTGTGGTAGCTATGATTCTGTGGAACCCTGGGAGGTGAGGGTGGTCAAAGTCAGGGCTTGAGTGGATTAGTCCAACTCTGGACTGTGCTGGAGGAGTGAAGGTCTTGAAAGTATATTGTATCCAGAAACCAGACCAGAGCAGCAAGAGCTTGGAATGGAGCCCTGGAATCCTAGCAGAAAATTTTCTTCATACTGATCCAGCAGAAGTAGAAAACTACCAGTGTGCCAACCTTGGTAAGGTGAGAGGAATGGGACCACAGAGCTGCCTTCATACAGACCCAGGTGGGAGCTGGAAACTACTGGCTCTTGCTGGAGGAGAAGGAACCCAGGAGCTCAGAGTTCAGCCCTGGGGCAAGATTGGGACTGTGTAGCAAAGCACTGAGTGTGCTTTTTTTAGTATTCTCCTGGGACAGCTTGGGACCCAGGGTGTGGAGTTGCCTATGGTGGGTGGGGGGGAAGTGACCTGTACCTCTTCACAGACTCTGCCCTGATGGCTTTGTTGTCCAGCTGCCCCTCAAGACTTAGAAGTGGGGGCTGGAGCATTCTCATTAGCACCTACACCTGACAGTGCTGGTGGGGAAGACACACCCCTAAGAGGACTTGACTTGGACATTTCTGTTTGGGATTGAGGAAGGAGGAGCTGGTTGCTCTCTCCTCAAAGAATGATGCTGTTATGCATGTACATTTGTGTTTCTTTAATGCCATTTGTCCATCCTGGTAATGAGTTGCTATGTTATGTATTCTGCATATGTAAAGTTCATGATGTGTTTATTTTGTGGGAACTATATTGTATTTACTAAAGAAATGTTAATGCCTCTATTTGTTCCAGGATCCATGGCCTTTTAGAGTGTAAGGCCAAGGATCCTGGAAGGATGGAGTGTGATGGCAAGCAAAATAGGATCTTTTGCTGTTTTTTGTTTTTTTTTTTGGTATAATCAAGTGCCTCTAATTGAATCTTGCCTTTATCAATCAAGAGTCTTTACTAAGAGTAAAGTACAGAAACAAGAGTTTCCTTAAGTAGAAACAGTATGTGTATTTGTATTGTTAATGTGGGTAAAGATCTTCCCCACATATTAATGGGCCTACCCATTAAGGAAAGTTTGTTTAGGGAAGATTTGTGGGAAGGCCCAAGCCTTTTGTTAATGAAGCACTTGTTCTCAAGGGTTATGATGTCTTCTGGCTCTAAAAAAGGTATAAATGCTCTGAGTCGAGGTTTTACTTTGGGGCTTACCAACTGGAAGTGTTTGTTAGGCCAGACAAGGACTTTGGGAAGCTGCAAAATACTCCCTCCCCACCCCCCCCACCTTTGAAAACCCAGATGCTGATGCTTCCCTTTCTGGTAACTATGGTCTAACAGTTGGACCTGTGTGTTGAATTCAGGTAGGGGAAACCACGTCTGTTGATTTTTGATTTCTCTGTATTTCCTTTGAAGTTCAAGGTGCTGACTCCCCTGAACTAGTTGAATGATACACATGCTTGATTAAAGTGATTGTTAACCCCTCAAAAGTTGCCTGTCCTTTTATGAATGCAAATCTAAGAACCTGTGATACCTGGGGTACAGGCCTCCATGTGTATGTTGGGGTATTTACTGTCACAGTAAAGCATACAACCAGAAGATTAGCTGCTAGCTGATGCTGCTTGTTTTCTTTGCCTCAGTAACCATATTAAAGTATGAAAGAACTATAATTGGTCAGCATGAAGACAAGGCCCTCATGAAGAAATTGTACATCTTTGAAGTTCAAAGTGATACTTTTGGAAAGATTAATGAACCAACCTATCCTTAGTCATGAACAGTTGGCATGACTATCTATGAGACCTTCCTAGCTAAAATTTGGTGGAGAGGAAGATGAAAGAAAAGAACTAGCTAGGCAGAACTAGATGCTCTGGATGAGGCACTGAAGTGAAGGACTCTGGTTATATAAGGATGCTGAATGTTCACTGCAGTTGCAAAGAGAATTGAAAGAATGAATGGGGCTCAGGAAAGGGAATTTGGATATTGAAAGCACTTGAGTGAACTTTTCTACCTCAGTTTTTTTTACATGAGGCTCACCCTGTTTTTTGTTTTTTTCCAGAAGTTAACAGGAAAAATTGGAGAAAACCTTCTTTTCCTTTCTTTCTGTTTTGAATTGCTGCTGACTGAGTAAAACCTTGTTTTGTTTCTTTTCTTTTTCCAGTGGTTGTTGCTCTGATCTGGTTTCCTACTCAGAGATTCACAAAGCCTTCAAAGACCCCTACATCCCTAGACTAACATACCAGATTCACCAAGGAACAGATATCTCTCGGTCCTACAGTAGCAGAATGTAAATTGTTTATCCCAGAACTTTTTATGCTTGAAAATAGACTGTCAGTCTCTTAATGAGCCTGGTTAAACACATTCTTACTCTAAGCCTTATTAAAAACCAGTGGATTTGGAATTCTAATGCTTCTCATATGGTCTGAGTTAAAAAGTGTATTTTCCTATATCAGCCTTTGCAATAGGTTCTCTCTAGTGGATACTGTAGATCTACAGAGAGCACCCACGAATGAATGAATGAAAATGTGATGGGTGAGGGGGACAACAAAGACCTTTTTTGTCGGGGGCGGGGGCAGAGGATTAGTGGGTGGGGAGATGGGTTTCATTATCTCACACAGGTTGTTGATGCAGCAGCCACTCATTGCCTGATTTCAGGACTAATCAGTACCGAAACATTTATCTGTGGAGTTTTTTGGACCTGAACCAGTTTTCCCTTCCATAGGTATCTCAGTGAGCCTTCACTCCAAAGGACTGACCATATTGGTGCCAGATTTGGTGCAGACACCTAATATGGTTTCAGTCCTTCTTTAGCTCAGAGCTCTTGTACTCAATTCACCAGCCTCAGCTTCCCCAGCAAAAGGGACTACAAAGCTGCAATGCTGCACCACCTTAAAGGATAGCTTTATTAAGCAAATAGTGCAAAGGAAATTTTAGCTAATAGTATTTGACTGCTGCTTTAGTAGCTCTGGTAGGGGCTTGGCAGAGCATGTAGTTTAAGCCACTCATTTTATAGTTGAGAAAACGAATCTCAGAGATATACCCTAGTCACCTAGATGGTGAATTGAAGAATCAAGATTCGAATAAAAATCCGCTGACTTAGAATCCAGTATCATCTCTCTTATACCATTCTGTTTCTTTCAATCTTATGAAAATACATTTGGAAATCCCACTTAGTTCTCAATTTCTAAATAAATTACAAAAAAAGAATTTGAGGACAAAATCTTGAAACTTCTGTCAATGAGTTCAAATTGGGCCTCATATATTTACTGGCTGTGTGACCCTAGGTAAATCACTTAACCCTGTGTGTTCAGTTCCTCATCTGTAAAATGAACTGGAGAAGGCAATGGTGAACCACTCCACTATCTTTGTCAAGAATACTTGAATGGGGTCAAAAAGTGTCAGACACAACTGAAACCCTTGAATAAACAAACAAACAAAAACCAAATCCAGTCCTACAAACATTCATTCTAAGTATAATATGTCTATTCAGGGGATCTCCCCTACTATCTTTGAAGTGAATTGCCTACAGTATACAGAACACCAGCTCTGGAGGAGATAGACCTTAGTTCAAAACCTGCCTCTAATGATTACTATCAGAATGATCTTAGTTGAGTCTCTTAGAGGTAGCTAGGTAGTACAGTGGATAGAGTGTTGGATCTGGAGTTAGGAAGACCTGAGTTCAAATAAGTCCTCAGACACTAGTTGTGTTGTTCTGGGTAAGTTATCTAATATCCGTCTGTCTCAGTTTTCCTCAACCATGAAATATGGGAAAAATGGTAGTTATCTATCTCCCAAGGTTGTGAGGATCAAAGGAGATATAAAGTGCTTAGGACAATACCTGACACAGAGTAGGTGCTTAATAAATGCATGTTCCCTGAACTTCAGTCTCCTCATCTATAAAATCAGGGAATGAGCTAGATGGTCTCTTTGGTCTATTCCATTCTAGATCAATAATCTTATAATTGGATATGGCTCATGTGCACCCTACGGAGCAATTTTATCCTAGGGGTTGGGGTCCTTCTGGTTCTACTTATGCAAAGTCCTAAGCTAGGCATTGGTATGACAAAGACAAAATAAACCATAGTTCCTACCCTCAGTGAACTTGAATTCCACTGGAGAAAAAAGAAATATGTATCTGTTTTCATTCTCTACTAGATCAAAGAGAGAGGATAGAGAGCCATTAGAAAAATAGATCACTCCCATGTGATCCAGTGGAAAAAGGTGAATACAGGAGCTTGAACCATAATGCACCTGTTTTCCTCTTTCAACTTTTCCCCTCTTCCTTTCTTTACCCTCTTCCCCCCTCTAGCCTTTTAAGGCTAAGTTAGACCATTTAAAGAAATTCAATTTATCACCATAAGTACATACACACAAAAAAGGGGGAGAAGGGAGAATAACTGTAAAGAAATGTACTTATATTTACCTCAGTCATATTTGTGCCATGATGCAGTTTAGCTTTGTTTAATTTGTGTTTGTTTTAGTTGTAAAAATGTTCTGGAGCCATTAAGAATAACTTAAATGAATTAGTCTATTGTTTATAGTTACAAAGTGTTTTCGTACACATTATTGCAAGAACTCTATAAAGTAGGTAATGCTTATGCTATTATCCTGTTTTACAGATCATGTAACTGTGCTTCATTGAGATTAAGTATCTTGAGCAAGTTTCATGGGCAGTAAGTGGATAAGTTGGGTCTCAAACCCATACATATTGCTTTCTCATTTGGAAAGCCTGGTTGAAAAAAAATCAAAATTGAAAATTGTTCATCAAGAAATGGAAATATACAAATTACACACAAATTTAATGGTGGTGGCATGGTGGAGAGAGCATTTCAGAGAACTAAAGGAAAGAGAAACAGAATAATAGTAGTGAGATTATATTACAGGCCACCAGATCTGCTGGTGGAATTGGATAATGAGTTCTGGAACAAATCATGAAGCTGGTGAAATAAACAGGATATAATTCTAATGGTGGACTTCAACTATCTGAATAACTGCTAAAGTCATGCTGGCTCTCTAGTAGTACTCTCAGTTTTTTAGATGTTCATGATCATTTCTTTCATTGTGCATTACAGAACTTTGATAATAATTAAAATCAAATTCCGTGGTCTATAATTTTCAGGATCTAGTCCCTTCCTTCCTTCCTTCCTTCCTTCCTTCCTTCCTTCCTTCCTTCCTTCCTTCCTTCCTTCCTTCCTTCCTTCCTTCCTTCCTTTCCTTCCTTCCTTTCCTTCCTTCTCTCCTTCCTTCCTTCCTTCTTTTCTTCTTTGCTCTATTATTTTCTTTTTGAAAATTGAGACATCTGATCATTTCAAGTCCTACAACATCTTTCCTGTCCTCCATCATTTTCTCAACTTCACTGACAGTTGCTCAGGACTCATCTAGGATAATAAGATCCATAGACCTAGAGGTAAAAAGGACCTCAGGGTACAACTAGTCCAACTTTCTCATTTTACAGGTGAAGATACTGAGATTCATGGGAGTTAGGTGATTTATCCAAGGTCATATAAGTAGTAAGGATCAGAGGCAGAATTTGAACCCAGGTCTTTGGACTTTAGAGTCAGTGTTCTTTTCACTATTCTATGGACCCCAACAAATATGGGTTATCAGTAAAATAAAGTTGCTTATGTTGTGATTACTCTGCTTAACAGCCTCCTCAGTGATCAAGGAATTTGTTTTTACTATTTCTTTCAGGACTGGGGTTCTTTTCGTCTTGGTCTGTTGGATTGGAATCAATTATCACCAGAATTTAAATCTTGTAAGTCTATTACATTTTTTGATTAAAATTTCTTTTCAGAGTCTAAGTTCAAGGAATCTTAATTTTGCTTTTTTTTTCTTTTCTCTTTGGAATCTCCTCTTCCTAAATCATGTGTACAATCAGACTATGTCTTGTTATCAACTTTTTTATGGAGGACCAATTCTAACACAGTATCATTGTTATGTCTAACATGGCTATTATTTTCACTTTATCAACCAGTTTTTTTCTCATTGGTCAGGATCAATTGTAGAATAATAGTACTCCTCCTTATTCTTTCCATCTCTTTAGTCATAAAGTTAATATTAGGGCAAATCAAGAATATTTCAGCAATGTTTCTAGCAAATATAAGGGGATGGAAGTCAGGTTAAAGTTGGAAGGATTATCACTGTCAAGGAGACAAAGGGAGTTTCTCTATCTTTCTTTGAGTCTATCTGAAAGCAGAATTTGGGTGAAGGCATTTAAAAGTTTAGGAGAGCAGAGGAGGGGCTGTGAGAAAGTCTGTTGCTAACAGATTCAACCTGCTCACTAAAGCAGGGGGTAAAAAAATGTTGAAGATAAAGACTAGCAGAGATTGTGGAATTTGGAATTTCCAGGAAAGAGCTACAGAATTTCAGAGTTAGGAAAAGGTCTAGTCCAAGCCTTATATGAAAAAGAATACTCTTAATGATGTTTCTAAGAAAAGTTTTGAGATATATAGGGAGACCTATTACCCCCAGAGGCAAGCTATTGTTCCGCTTTTAAGTAGCTCTAATTCTTAGGGAATTTTCCCCCTGATATGGACCTAAATTGCTGTTTTACAAATTCCACTCTTTCCTAGTTTTAATCTATGTGGATGAAGAATAACATAAAACTATGTTTCTCCCATCATAACCTTTCTAATGATTGAATATAGTTACTGTGTTATCCAGAGGTTTCTCTTCTCCAGGTTAAGCATTCTCAGTTCCTTCCATTGATCATGATAAAATAAAGTCCCAGAGTCTTTCACTATCATTATTATTTTCCTCTGGTTATTCTCCAAATTATCAGAAGAGAGTTTCAAATATCCATTGTTGGAGATGGCATAAAGGTTTAGTGAGAGAGGAAGAGTATGATTTCTGGTAACAATAGAGATCTATTTGGGGTTACATAGTGATAAACTATGCCAACATAGTGCCCCTAATTTGAACAGTAGTGGTACGTTGCTAAGAATTAGGAATGAAGGAGATTGTGATAGGAGTGATGCAAGGTGAAGGGTTAAAAGAACAGGAAGGGTAAAAAGTCAAGGACACAAGAGATTCAAAGATGGGGAAGAGGGCATTATTGAAATGGCTCAGCACAAGGTCAGAACTGGATTGAGAGGAAAGTCAGGACATACCAACAATGATTGGTGGAGAGTAGACAGAAGTCAAGGAGGCAAGATTCAGTATGAGTGTGAAGAATGGATAAAGGAAGAATAAAAGAGTGAGAGAGGCAGGATAGACCATTGATAGCATCTGTTTTCAAATGAGAAAAAAAGTTATTCCCTCAACAGGAAATGTAGTAAAATTTGAACCATTTTCAATTATCAAATAAAAAAACCCCTAGATTCAGAGGAGTCAGCAAAAATAATAATAAATGCATGAATGAATAAAATTACTGAACAGTTCAATCAACACATCCTTAAGGTTCTGATGGAAGAGGTGGTATATGTATAAGGAAGAACTCTGCAATAGCTAGATCTGTCCTAAAGGGAATCAGTTGGTTTAGAAGCAAGGTTGGAGAACCTGGGGCCTTGAGGCCACATGTGGTCCTCTTGGTCCTCAAGTGTGACCCTTTGACTGAATTCAAACTTCATAGAACAAATTCTTTTAATGAAAAGATTTGTTCTGTAAAACTTGCACTCAGTCAAAAGGTCACACCCGAGGACCTAGAAGGCCACATGTAGCCTCAACAACACAAGTTCCCCAACCCTGAAAAGTAGTTGAATTTCTGCAACATCCACTGTTGCAGGAATTATCAGCTGCTACTCATTCCATTTGAGTGGAGGGGAAGAGGTAGCTAGAGACTTACAGTGGAGTGGTGAATACCTAGTGTTCCCTTGGCATCTAAATAAGGCTGTTAGTTCAAGTACAAGTTGAGTGAAACATAGTTCCAGAAGCTAGTGAAGTACAGAATATATACTCTAGTTTCCTGGTTTTAATCTTTTTCTTTCAATAATTTATGACTCTCAACATTGTCTGCTGGCCTGAGAGATGATAGTCACAAGCTATATCTGAAGTCAGAGTATCAGAATTTAAATCTTATTTCTGCTTAGAAACTGCATGATTTTTGGAAACTTAACATTTTGTGGTTCTCAGTTTCCTCAAGTATAAAATGGATCAGATGGATTCTTCCATTTCTAATCCATGATCATATGATCAATCCTTTCCTCCCTCTTCCTTTTCTTTCCATGTGCTCCTCCTTTATTTCATTCTCTCTGCCTCTCTTTTTCCTTCTCCCTCCTTCCTTCCCTCTTCCCTCTTTCTCCCTCCTCCTCCTCATTGCCCACTTCTCTCTCAGATGATTTTGCACCGTTCTCATTTTCATAACCTTGTAACTTAGTATATGGTCAAGTTTCTTGCCTCAGACCTAGGATGCTGTTGGTAGAGACTCCTTTCTCTACCCTGATGCCATCTGAAATCATTTCTCACCCAGCAGAGGGCAGTTGTGTTTTTTTATTGTTACCAGACATAACACCAAGAGTGTTTAACCAGAGACTGGGTGATGACATTTTAGAGATTTTGTGGCTATACTAAATCAGGGCTGTAAAATTTGTTTTGGAACTAGAAACTAGTTTAGCTAGAGGCCAAATGAATTTTTTTTTACTTTTAAGGGAAGAATAGGGGGGGAGAAGCCTGTTACATACAGCATGTTACTAATGTACTACCCCATTACATGACTTTACTACTCAAAAGACTTTAGTGGCTTTCCATGGCCTGTCAAGTAATGTATACATTCTTGATTTTGGCATTTTATAGCTCCCATAATCTGATTCCAATCTGCCTCTCTATCTTGATTATTTCCAACCTCAGTTTAGGACCCAAATGAGGGTCCCTAAGGATCTCCAGAAGGGTTTTGAAAAAAATAAGTGTGGTGGGGAGAACACTGGAATCATATCAGCACGCTTACGTTGGAATCCTGGTTCTATCATTTACTTATTTATAAATGTTTGACTGATTGATTATTTCAAGTTGAGCAATTTATTTCCCTTTCCTAGTCCTCACTGTCTCCATTTATAATATTAGAAGTTTGGACTAATTAGTTTCTAGAAGACTAATTAGTCTTCGAATCTAGCTCTAGCGTACTACCATTGTGTTATTCCTCTAGAAGGTCTTGGAGTGGGTACTAAACACATGGGCCACGCACTGGACAGTGAGAAGCCCTGATGGCTCATGGCATCTTCCTATTTTACTATCTTAAGGCTCTCTTATGCTCAAATAATTCCTCAGCTGGGGCCCCAGTGTGCAGGCTTTTGGTATATGTTGTCTCCATTCTGATACATATCCTGGCTCAGATAACTACTATTTTCTCTACCAAGTAGAATGAGAGGGTGAAATAGAGTTCTTTTGTAATGATCATAATAATAAAAAACTAACTTGTATAAGTATAAGAAATGAAAATAAACTTTAGAAGTTTAAAATGTCACCCTGAAATATCAAGCATCCCAGCGCAATTGCTGAGCTCCATTTTAGCCTAATCCTTTAGGATTTGTCAGGTTCTGAACTAGATACCTTCCAACTATTATAGAGTGTCTTCCAACTCTTAAAATTTAATGATTCCTTAAGGAAACACTGCAAAAAAGGTAAATTGAAATAAACTCTCCATTTTGGTAATTTTTCCCTATAGTCTCTTAGATTTAGAGCCAGAAGCCACTTCAGAGAACAGTCTGACTCTTTCATTTTACAGATGAGGAAACTGAGTCCTAAAAAAGGTTGTGTCTGGTATAAGATCACACAATTAGTTAGTGTCAGGAATGGGATTTGAACCCAGGTCCTTGGAATTTAGAGCCACTGCCCTTAACATTGCCTCAAAGTTTGACTTCTATGGTATCTTACATTATTATTTAATCATTTCATGAATGTATGTCCTTTCCCTCCTCCCAAAAGTATTTTACATTCCTTAATGCTCTCACTGGATTTCTTGAAACAGGCACTAAAATGAACAATTGTCAGGTATGTCAAAATGGAGATTCTTGGGAAGCTTTTCAACCTTTGTACTTGAAGAAAACTAGTGACATCTTGATGTTGGGGTCAGAGTACAGTGTTTTCAATGGTAGTTGATATGACCAATATGCTCTCAGAAAGCTCAATCACAGGTTGGTAACAAATAGTCTGCTAAAACGTTTGGTATGGAGGTGTCTCTATATTTGTGCATCTCATGTTTCCTTTGTCCTTCTGTGATTCCACTTTGCTCATCTAGCATGGTGCCTTCTTCGATGCAGGTATGCTGTGCTGGATGATCCTGTGCTACCATCAACCTTGTCTCATGATTGATTCTAAAGTTCTTCAGAAATACTTTGAGAGGACCCTAGTACTGCTTCTTCTGAACTTTGAATAAGCACTTGGCTTGTATGAGTTCTCCATAAAAATTGTCTTTTAGGTTAATGTACATTTGGTATTTGGGCTACATGGCCAGCCCATTAGAGTTGCACTATGTGCAGTAGAGTTTGAATGCTTGACATTAGCTTTGAATGCAGAAGAGTTCAGCTTGAGAAAGGACTTTAGTGTGTGGTACCTTAACCTGCAGGTGATCTTCAGAAATTTCCTAAGACAATTCAGACGGAAGCAGTTCAATTTTTTTTGGCACAACAATGGTAAATTGTAACAATGGTAAATTGTCCAAGTTTTACAGACACACAACAATAAAATCAGCACAACAGCTCTGTAGACTTTCAGTTTGGTATGTACCCTAATACTTCTTCTATCCCACACTTTCTTTTAAAGCCTCCCAAATACTTAGGTGTTTCTGGTATTGTATGTTGCAATCTTGTCATCTGTGTCTACATCCCTGGAAAGTAACTGCCAAAGTAAGTGAACTAATCTGTAGCACTCAAAATTCCTCCATTTGTTGTAGCCAATTAAATGTGTGCTGAATGAAACTGATCAAACAACTTCGCATTGGATTTCTAGGTCTTTTTTGAGTTTCCTGGCCCTACTACCATTCATGAATCATAGCTGTAGCAATGCTAGCTGTGACTTTGAAAGACAGGGATAAAGGGATTTTGGTAGGAAATATGTGCTGGGGCATAGCTGAGTATTGTCTTTGGTAAATTTCCCTATGTCTTATTGTGGTAAAGTGAAAATATCATGGACTGTGGAATCAAAGGACCTTAGTTTAAATTCCTTTTATGGTGTTTCCTAACTATGGGACTTTGGGCAAATTGCTTCACTTGTCTGAATTTAAGTGTCCTCATCTATAAAATTAAGGGGTTGGAGGGTAGCTAGGTAGCACAGCAAATAGAGCATTGGCCCTGGAGTCAGAAGAACTTGAGTTCAAATCCAGCCTCAGACACTTGACACTTAATAGCTGTGTGACCTTACTGAAGTCACTTCACCCCAATTGTCTTGCCTTTCCCCTGCCAAAAAAAATTGAAGCGTTGGACAAAATGTTCTTTGAGTTCTCTTCCAGTTTCACACCTGTGATAAGATTCTCATTATTCTTTTCTCTCATCAGAGACTGATGTTAAAGTGGCACTGATATTATTTTAAACTATTGTAGGTTCATTTTATCCCCATGAAGTCTTATATATTTAACTCATATTATTTAACTCTTCCATGAGTATGTGTCTTGTTTCTACAAAGGAGTTGTATATCTCCAGTGACCTACTGAATCTTTCAAACTGTATGATCCAAGGCATCTCAAACCCAAGGGGATGGAATGAGAAACAGCAGAGGCCAGTTTGGTTTCAACAAAAAGTGTGGAGAAAGGAGTACTATAATAATACAATAATTATTAAATTATTAAATATAATAATTAGTAATATATAATAGGATTTTACAAAAATAAGTTCAGACAAAGTTGTGAAAGCTTTTGAAACCTAAGTACTATGTTTCATTCTGGACCCAGGGCAAATCACTTAACCTTTGAAACCTTGAAAATGGAATAATGAAGGCAGCTACTTCCTAGGATACACTGAGGATACATTTTTTCCATGTATTTACTCTTGCTATTATAGAGATAACGTAAGTATGAACATTAGCTTTTGCAAAAAATAGAGAAAATAGAGCAGATGAAGAGTGGCATGGGGAAAAATCAGTGGATTTTCAAACCAGAGTACCTTGGTTCAAATCTTAGCACATACATTTACTGCTGGTGTGACCTTGGGGCAAGTCCCTTACCCTTTCCAGGGATCAGTTTTCTCATTTGTAAAATAAGGGGCTGAGAATAGATGGTCTTTAAATCTATCATCTTTTGATTTCGTGCTTCCCCTTGTCCTTCCTTGTTTCCTGTTTTTTATTGAGGAAACCTTTGACAGAGAAAGTCAGGGTGTTCCTTATGGCCCCAGAGAAACACAGGTCTGGAGTACCATCCCCATACTCTAATTTTTTCCTGTCTCCATTCCCTTTCCCCATCCTTCCTCAGTTTGGCAACAGGTCAGGCCTTGTGTCCTTGAAGTAAAGACTTTGTCTTAAGAAAAATAAATCTCACTTTTGTTTATTCTGCTTGGGGTTTCATGCCCATCCCAAACAGCTGCTGTACATTTGTTGGGAATTAAAGCTTTTCAAGGAAAGAGCTGCCAATTAATTTAAAAATCTTCATTCTGAATAAAGCTCAGTTCATTCTGATGACACACAGCTCAGCACATGGAATAGAGCTGGTACTCACCAAAGCATGTTCCTTGCAAAGTTGGGCCAAACCTCACTGGTGGGAGAGTGTCAAAGGGGGAGCAAAAATGATCAGACATCAACAAAACGCTGTGGGTTAATCAGCCCTGATGTAAGGAGAGCAAAGTGGCATCAAGCTGAGGTAGCTTACAGTCTTCTCCAGAAGAAAGATGATGCAGAATGGAGTGAACAGAAATGAGAATCGTTTATACAGTAATAACAATACTGTGAAAATAAACAACTTTGGAAGACTTAAGAAATCTAATCAATGTAATGGTCAACCATGATTACTCAAGTGCTGATGGACTAAAAGAGAGAATAAAACACACATTTTTGGACATGGCCAATACTGGGATGTGTTTTGCTTGACTGAGCTTATTTGTTGCAAGGATTTTTTTTTTACTTTTCTTTGTCCTTTCTTTTTTTCTTTTTTAGTGGTGAGTGTATGTGGTAGGTGGGAGGGAAAATAATTATTAATTGAAGAACTTAAAATTTTAATTTTAAAAAGAATAACAAATATTCTTTGAATAGTGAGAAGATATTGCAAAAAGTTTTTTTCCCTAGAGGCTGTTCTTCATGGGCAGAGTGGTCTGTTCTCAGAGTTTATTTTCCGGATAGATAATGAACATTGACATAATTCAGTTATATTCAAACCAAACTGGATCACTGGTTCAGAACCGTGGACTGCCAGGAATACCTGGGTACTCTCCAGTCTCAGGAACAAAACTTTTTGTTTTATCTAGAAACATTTCCAATGTTCCTATTTTATGGTGCAGTGAAAAGAACGCTGGGTTCAGAGGCAGAGAAATTGGGTATGGATTTGGGTTTTTCTGCTCACAGTCTATGTGACTTTAGGCAAATTTCTTTACTTTTCTTAAATTCAATAAGATGAAGAAGTTGGATAACGTAGTTGTCACTTAAATACATTCTCATTGGATTTGATAATTGCATAGTGTTCTTTAGGGCAACCTGCAATTTCATACACACACACACTCACACACACATATACACACATATATGTATGTATACACACACACACACATATATACAACAGATATTGATGTTGCTTAAGATATATACAGAAAATTAAAACAAAACAAAAAGTTAAGACCAATATTTTATAGAGTTATTATTATGCCAAACACTCATTACCTCCAACTATATAAACTGAAATGTTTCAATATCTAGATATCTAACAGTAAGGTCAAGCCATATAGGACAAGGTATAGGATACACCATCCCTGCTACCATGCCTGCTATTGGATTTGTACTCAAAATGCTTTCAATTAGTCTACAGAGAATAGACTTACAACTTAATACATTTGTTTAATTACAAAACACTATTATTTTATCCACCTGAATAATAACTAGGAAAAAATGAACATAAAACAAGAAGCAGCATGATTGATAAGAAAAATAAAATGTGATGTAAGAGGGCTTGGATTTCAATTTTACCTCTGCAATTTCCTTCCTAAGTGGTCTTGGGTAAGCCACTTAGCCTTCCTAGGCCTCAGTTTCCTTATTTGTAAAATAAGGTCATTGGAACAGATGACCTTAAAGGTCACTTTTACCTTATGAAGTGGGATCCTATGATATTTGTATTAGGATCATTTCTATTCAAATCTTATTGGAAGAAAAAGATGGCAATGATAATATTAATACTATATTTTATGTTTGCAAAGTACATACCTTCTTTCATTTGAGTTTCATAACAATCTACTCAAGCAGATCTTCTAAGAATTTTTCCCTCAGTTTTACTCAGGAGGAGGCTGAAACTCAGAAAGGAGAAACAACTTTTCCATGGTCACACAGCAAGTGAAGGTCACTGGCAGGATTGAATTTCAGATATTTTCATTTCAAATGACATTTCTAAGTTTGGTTGTCAACTGGATATAGCAGAAAGTCACTGGTGTAGGAACCAGGGAGGTCTGGCTTACCAGTTCCAGCTGTGTCACTAACTGTTACTGGGACTTTCTTTAAATCACTTCATTTTGTCAATTAAAATATTATAATCCTGTGAATGAGAAAGCCTTGATAGTTGTACCTAGGATGAACATTACAATATGAGACTTTTGACTAGAGTAATGGCAACCAGGAGATTTCAGTATCAGTCAGTGAAACCAACAGTCATGGATACAAGAGATAGAGATTATATTTTTAATTAACCTTTTTGCATCATATAATAATAATGAAATGCAAACTTTAAAGGAACTATTTCATTTTCTTGGGACTAACTGTAAGCTATCTATCTTTGTCTTCTTCTTGTTCTAATTTGCGGGCTGCAAAGCTAGGTCCGGGAAAAATTATAAAGCAGATGTAGTTTACATTTAATAATCTACAACTGCCAGGCCTAGAGGCCTGTGGGCTACCCGAGTCTTCCCTTACCTCTATCGGAGGTCTTCGGCTGGCCAAACCAGATACTCGTATGAGAGAAGAGACCTATCAGAGTCGAACAAAGGTTGAGCTTTATTCAGGGTTCTGGTTACAAGTGCAGGGGAATTCTTCCTTAGGAGGGAGCAAAGAATCTCCCAAGGAGGCAAAGATCTTACAATAAGAGATTGGAAGCAGAAGTGTAAGTGGGGAGAGAGGGGGAGGGAAGAGCGGAGAGAGGAAAAGCGGAGCCTTCTGTCCTGTCCGAGCCCCTCCCGCGCTAAGAGCGCTTTCAGGCTTTCCTGACTCCAATTAAGCTTTCCAGCCACATAGTTTGCACCTGAATACCGTGCTGTTAGATAACAATAGGTGTGCCCAGATCCGGGACAATCTCGAGGGTGGGGAGAGCTCTCTCCCATCACGTTTCTCACGGTAAGAGGCGGAAATACACGAGATAGCTTGGTTCACCTCGATTCCCAGTCGTTTCCTGGGGGACCTCGTGAGAACTCTAAGATTTAGAAGTTCCCACCTTTACCCACCCGAGACTGTCCACATGGAATTGAGCTTCCATCCCCAGCATACAACTTCTCTTGTTATGTGACTCCCCTCTATTAAGGTCTCTGCCTTCCAGGTTCTCAGGACCAGTTTCTTCCTGTAACAGAGGGAAGTGGATTTGAGCCATTAATTTGTAGAATTATTACTGGCTGAATGTATTTCCCTTCCTAAGGATATCTTCAATTAAAACAAAAAAACCCAAACTACTAACTATAGGACCATTTTTCTATGAATGAATGAATGAAAAAAAATTAAGAGCTTTTTACTTGGCAGATTGTGAGGATACAAACATAAAAGAGAGACATCCCTTGTGCTTAAGGAGTTTACATTCCAATAAAAGAAAGTAAAATATTTAGAGAAGTTGTGACCAAGGAAGAATGACAAAAAATCACCGATATTTGACAAAATTAATGAGATATTAAAACCCTTTTATTTGGCATAGAGTAAATCTAGTTATGGAAAGGGATAAAATAACTATTCAGTTAGAGAAGGGACTTGCTCTGGGACAATAGAAATGACACGCACAAAATACTCTGCAAACCTAGAAGTACTATGTCAGTAGCAGTTCTTGTTGTTTTTGTTCTTGTTATTTTCTCTTTACCAATTTGACTTAAGAAGGTTCCAGGCATGTGTTATTGCTATAGAAACAGAGTAGAAGTCATTAATACTGAATCCGCATATGAGTGCTTAGAATCTGCCTCTCCACCTGCAACTATCTGAGGAAAGGGAGAGGGAGGTGGACCTCTAGAGCCTGGGTGTCCTTAATAAGATTGCTCACCATTTAAGAATATTATTTTGCCCTGAAAGTGAGCTAGGGATATTTAAAAAATTTTAACGTGTTTTAAAAATTATGAGTTCTAAACTATCTCCCTCCTTCCAATCCCTTCTGCACCCATGGAGAAGGCTATGCTAAAATACAAGTTATTAAGGCATATAATTTATGTTGAAAGGACAAAAGTTGTATCTCTAATGCACATCCAGGAAGTTTGTTTAATTGTCTTGTCTAATCTTTGGGGGAGAGGGAGAAAAGCAACCAGACAATTTGTCTGATTTAATAGATCAGCTAGTTCAGCAAAAATGATCGAAATAATTGTATAAGACGACATCATTATTCTGAAGCATTTTGGACACTTGAAGAATCGCTTTATAACCTACCAAACATCTTCTATAGACACATTACTGTACAAGACACTGGTAAGACATACAAAGAAGGAATGTCATTTGTGGTCCTTGACCTCCAGTAGCTTATTAATTTGCAGAGATAAAGCCCAACACATAGACGAAACAGAGAACAAGGAGAGGTAACCTATATTCATATATTCCTTATAAAAATGAACTAGTAGAGCTAGAGGCAACACAAAACATTTTAGCATATGGCTACAGTTGTCAGCAAGTTTAGTCACTTAGAAATCATTTATTAAGTACATACCATGTGACAGGGACTGTGCAGCCAACTACTGACCCTATCAGATGTGACTACAGTTTCTTAAATATCTTAGTTTTGTCATGAATTTCTCATGTTTTCTTGCTTTAAGATTATGGGTACTATGCTGATGGTTTTTGAGTATGACATTATTTTAAAATATTAATATATTTCTGAGCATAATTGAAATGTTTATTTGGAATAGAAGTACCCAATTTTCTCTTAAGCAACCTGATACTTGATATAAATAAAAGGATATTAAAAACCTCATTGTTTGGTATAGAGTAAATCCAGTTATGGAAAAGGATAAATTAGTGGTTGAATTAGAGAAGAAAGTGCCTAGAAAAAGAGGTTTTTTTTTAAAGTGTTGAAAAAAAAGATGCCTGCTCTGGGAGAAAGTCCATGTGGGGAAAATGTGACATCCCTTTGTTGGTATATCCTCTTTCCCAGGTTCCTTTAAGATAGAATCAAAACCAAAATATATCTTTGTTGTGCCTACAGAACACCTGTCAATGTTAACCTTTCCCTTAGGATCTAGCCAGTTCCAATAATCTTGAAATGCAGGAGGGAAGGGGGAAGAGAAGTGGAAGATGAGGAACTTGAGATGGTTATGGGAGCTGTGGGAAGTGTTAGATCATCCTGAGACTGAAAGGAAAGAGAAGAACCAGGGAACATACTTGGCAGAGAAGAGTCCTTTGCCATTTCTAGCTGCCTATGAAAATTACATATATTAGATCCAGCTACAGTAGAAAAAAACACAATGAAAATCCACTGTTCTTTTAAAAATACTCTTGGTTCAGGATAACAATGTACACAGTAACAGCAATAGTTTAACAATGACCAATTTTGAAAGATTTAGTTACTTTGATCAAGATCCTGATCCAAGAGAATTCCAAAGGACTCATATTGAAAAATGCTATTGACCTCCAGAAAGGAAACTGATGAACTCTGAGTGTAGATTGAAAAGTAATTTTTTTTTCACTTCTTTATCTTTCTTGCTTTTTTGTAACCTGGCCAATATGGAAGTATGTTCTGCATGGTTTCGTGTGTATAATTGATATCATATTGTCTGTCTTTTCAATGGATGGAGGAAGAACTGTGAGAGGGACAAAATTTAGAACTCAAAATTTAAAAAAGTTAAAAATAAATTCATAATAAATTTATTTGAAAAATATTCGTGACTCACTTTCAAGGATAAAACAATAATTTTAAATGATGAATGATCTCATTTAAGGACTCCCAGGCCCCAGAGGTCCCTGTCCCTATCCCTTTCCACAGATATGTGCAGGTAGAAAGGCAGATCCTAAGCAGTCCCCTAAAGATTCAGTATTGATGACTTTCATTCTGTTTCTGTAGTAATAGCAAATGAATTAAAGCATCATACTGCTGCTCAGAACCTTCTTAAGTTAAATTAATGGAGAAGAAATGATGAAAATAAAAATAATAGCTGACATTGATACAGTGCTTTAAAATTTCCAAAGCATTTTATATGTTATTTGTTCCAGAGTAAATTCCTTCTCTAATTCAATAATTATTTTATCCCTTCCATAACTAGATTTATTCAATATAAAACAGAGGTTTTTAATATTCCCTTATGCATATCAAATATCAATTTTAAGAGAAAGTTGCATACTTCTATTTCAAACAACTGTGTGAGATAGGTGTTATTATTATCCTTAATTTATATATAGATGAACACAATGAGTCTGATAGAGGTTATATGATTTGCCTAGAAACATCAGAGATGATATGAAAATTTAGCTTTTCTGACTCTAAGTAAAGTTTTCTTACCCACTGTGCCACTTAGATATCTCAAGAGTCCAATGTGCTAAGAATTTCTATGCTCACTTAATGGGCTAGTTAAGCTCTCAATCTTTATTAGAGTATCTAGCACAAAATAACAAACAATTACAACCCTTGTTGGCTAGCCTAATGTTGAATGGCAATATCAGTGGCAGTGACATCAATATCTAGGTAACCACAATGAGTTCACTATCTAATGGGTACTCATTGCCTCAGTAAATATCAGAACCCATCAATTATTTATTATTTGTTATTTTTGCCTGTGTATTTTCACTAATTCTACAAGTAGGATCAATCCAGCATTCCAGGGGTCTTCCTCTACTGTAGGTCTTTTACCATTTCTTAGATATCATTTCAACAGTCAGATTGTCCATTCATTATTACTTGATTTTATTTTTTTATTTTAAAATTTTTTTATTTTAAGTTTTCAACATGCATTTCCACAAAATTTCGAGTTCCAAATTTTCTTCCCATCTCTCCTCTCCCCCCACTCCAAAGTGCTGAGCATTCTAATTACCCCTATTACCAATCTGCCCTCCCTTTGAACATCTCTCCCTTCCTTCATCCCCATCTTCTCTTTTGTCCTGTAGGGCAAGATAAATTTCTATATCCCATCACCTGTATTTCTTGTTTCCCAGTTTTGTGCAAAAACAATACTCAGGAGTTGTTCCTAAACTTTAAGCTCCAATATCTCCTTCCTACCTCCCCACCCATCCCCACTGGGAAGGCAAGCAATTCAGTATAGGCTATATATGTGCAGTTTTTCAAATGGCTTCCTTAATAGTCATGTCATGTAAGACTAACTATATTTCACTCCACCCTATCCTGCCCCCCATTTCTTCTGTTCTCTCTTTTGACCTTGTCCCTCCCCAAGAGTGTTGACTTCTAATTGCTCCCTCCTCCCATTGACCTCCCTTCCATCATCCCCCCCACCCTGTTTATGCCCTTATCCCCCACTTTCCTGTATTGCAAGATAGGTTTTCATACTAAAATGAGTGCATTTTATTCCTTCCTTGAGTCAAATGTGATGAGAGTAAGCTTCACGTTTTCCCTCTCACCTCCCCACTTTTTGCCTCCGTTGAAGTCTTTTTCTTGCCTCTTTTATGAGAGGTAATTTACCCCATTCCATTTCTCCCTTTCTCCTAATATATTCCTCTCTCACCCCTTAATTTCATTTTTTTTGCATATGATCCCTTCCTATTCAACTCACCCTGTGCTCTCTGTCTCTCTCTCTATGTGTGTGTATGTGTGTGTGTGTATGTGTGTGTGTGTAATCCCACCAACTACCCAGATACTGAAAAAAGTTTCAAGAGTTACAAATATTGTCTTTCCATGTAGGAATGTAAACAGTTCAACTTTAGTAAGTCCCTTACAATTTCTCTTTGCTGTTTACCTTTTCATGCTTCTCTTGATTCTTGTATTTGAAAGTCAAATTTTCTTTGCAGCTCTGGTCTTTTCATCAAGAATGCTTGAAAGTCCTCTATTTCATTGAAAGATCATTTTTCCCCTGAAGTATTATAGTCAGTTTTGCTGGGTAGGTGATTCTTGGTTTTAGTCCTAGTTCCTTTGACTTCTGGAGTATCCTATTCCACGCCCTTTGATCCCTTAATGTAGAAGCTGCTAGATCTTGTGTTATCCTGATTGTATTCCCACAATACTTACATTGTTTCTTTCTAGCTGCTTCCAATATTTTCTCTTTGACCAGGGAACTCTAGAATTTGGCCACAATGTTCCTAGGAATTTCTCTTTTTGTATCTCTTTCAGGCAGTGTTCTGTGGATTCCTTGAATACTAATTTTGCCCTCTGGTTCTAGATTCTCAGGGCAGTTTTCCTTGATAATTTCATGAAAGATGATGCCTAGACTCTTTTTTTGATCATGGCTTTCAGGTAGTCCCATAATTTTTAAATTGTCTCTCCTGGATCTATTTTCCAGGTCATTTGTTTTTCCAACAAAATAGTTCACATTATCTTCCATTTTTTAATTCTTTTGGTTTTGTTTTGTGATTTCTTGGTTTCTCATAAAATCATTAGTCTCCACCTATTCCATTCTAATTTTGAAAGAACTATTTTCTTCAATGAGCTTTTGAAACTCCTTTTCCATTTGGCTAATTCTGCTTTTTAAAGTATTCTTCTCCTCATTAGCTTTTTGAACCTCTTTTTCAAATTGAGTTAGCCTATTTTTAAAAGTGTTATTTTCTTCAGGATTTTTTTGTGTTTCCTTTAGCAAGTTGTTGACTCACTTTTCATTCTTTTCTTGCATCTCTCTCATTTCTCTTCCCAATTTTTTCTCCACCTCTCTTACTTGATTTCCAAAATTCTTGTTGAGCTCTTCCATAGCTTGAGCCCACTGAATATTTATTTTGGATGTTTGGGATACAGAAGCCTTGATTTTTAAGTCTTTCCCTAATGGTAAGCATTGTTCTTTCTCATCAGAAAGGATGGGAGAAGATATCTGTTCACCAATATATTGCATTCTATAGTCTTATTTTTTTCCCTTTTTTGGGCATTTTCCCAATCAGTTACTTGACTTTTGGGTCCTTTGTCAAGAGGAGGGTATACTCTGGTGATCTGCAAGATCTCAGTTCCTCTAAGGTGGCACAACCAAGTGTGTACCCTGGACTGGGAACAACAAAAAACTTTTATGCCCCAAATCTTTGAGTGGTAGAGTTTCCTCTCCACAACCATCTGACCTCCAGTTCCACCAAGCCAGCACTGGGGGCTGAGATTCAGATAAGCTGCTCAATTGCCCCAGGGGCTTTCAGTGGAGGCAGGGCTGCCACACAGGGCTGTGGCAAGGATTAGCTGCTCAGTTCCCCCAGGGGTTTTACAATCCAACAATGGATGTGGACTGGGAGGCCAGGGCACAAAAATCTCTCCCTGCTCCCAGACCAGTATACATGCTTGGTTGTGCCACCTTGGAGGAACTGAGATCTTGCAGATCACCAGAGTATACTCTACTCTTGACAAAGGACCCAAAAGTCAAGCAACTGGTTTGGAAAATGCCCAAATAAGGGAAAAAAATAAGACCATAGAAGGTTACTTTCTTGGTGAACCATCCTTTCAGATGAGGAAGAACCATGCTTACCATCAGGGAAAGATGTAAAAGTCAAGGCTTCTGTATCCCAAACATCCAAATAAATATCCGATGGTCTTTGAAGAGCTCAAAAAGGATTTTGAAAATCAAGTAAGAGAGGTGGAGGAAAAACTGGGAAGAGAAATGAGAGAGATGCAAGAAAAGCATGAAAAGTGGGTCAACACCTTGCTAAACGAGACCCAAAAAATACTGAAGAAAATAACACCTTGAAAAATAGGCTAACTCAATTGGAAAAAGAGGTCCAAAAAGCTAATGAGGAGAAGAATGCTCTAAAAAACGGAATTAGCCAAATGGAAAAGGAGGTTCAAAAGCTCACTGAAGAAAATAGTTCTTTAAAAATTAGAATGGAACAGATGGAGGAGAATGACTTTATGAGAAACCAAGAAATCACAAAACAAAAGCAAAAGAATGAAAAAATGGAAGATAATGTGAACTATTTTGTTGGAAAAACAATTGACCTGGAAAATAGATCCAGGAGAGACAATTTAAAAATTATGGGACTACCTGAAAACCATGAACAAAAAAAAGAGCTTAGACATCATCTTTTGTGAAATTATCAAGAAAAACTGCCCTGATATTCTAGAACCAGGGGGCAAAATAAGTATTGAAATAATCCACCAATCACCTCCTGAAAGAGATCCAGAAAGAGAAACTCCTAGGAACACTGTGGCCAAATTCCCGAGTTCCCAGGCCAGGGAGCAAATATTGCAGGCAGCTAGAAAGAAACAATTTGATTATTGTGGCAATACAATCAGGATAACACAAGATCTAGCAGCTTCTACATTAAGTGATTGAAGGGGGTGGAATATGATATTCCAGAAGTCACAGGAACTAGGACTAAAACCAAGAATCACCTACTCAGCAAAACTGAGTATAAAGGATGCAGGCTGCTGTGGGAGCTGTTGCTGTCTGATGTGGCCTCTGTCAGGTCCACCTGAGGCCAGAGTTAAAGGAAGACCCTGCTCCCTTCTTGGCCAGCTGAAAAAACCCTCTCACTGACCTTTGGTGTGTGTGGGTTGAGAGATCTGCCAACCCCCATTACTGCTGCTGGGGATTCTGCCCCTGAGGTCTGCTCATGTCCTCCTCCCAGACACCAGGCTGCATGGTCAAGGCTTGGCTGGGCTCTGCTCTGGTCCCATGTGAGAAACCTTTCAGGTCACCGTAGGCTGGAAATCTCCTCCACTCCATTGTTCTGTGATTTTGCTGCTTTAGAATTTGTCGAGAGTCCTTCTTTACAGGTATTTTATGGGCTGTGGGGGGAAAAGCTAGTGCCTGTGTGTCTTTCTACTCTGCTGTCTTGGCTCTGCCCTATTACCTGATTTTATTACATAAGTCTTTGATATTATTTTTATGCTAAGGGATATATAGCAACAGAAATTTCAAGTTGGAAGAGCTGATAGGGTTATTCTGTTCTACTTTCCTCATTTTATAGGTGAGGAAACTGAGGCCCAAGGAGAGATACAATGATTTACCCAGCGTTTTCTAGCCAGATTCAAACTCATCTTCAAGTGCAACACTTCATCCACTCTAGTCATATATCATGCTACCTCTAAATGCTTTGTAATTACAATTTATCTACAAGAATAAGCTACTGTCTACCCACACTGATTGTGTGGATTTCCATTGCCTTTGGGACTGCCTGAAATTTTGATTCTTCAGTTATCACCGAGTTATACGATTTGAAGCCATGGAGCATCAAGGGGAGAATATTAGTGTATTATACACACACACACACACACACACACACTATATATATATATATATATATATATATATATATATATATATATATATATATATATATATATATATATATATATATATATATATATATATATATATGTACACACACACGTATATAAATGTAGACACACACATACATATATGATTAGAAGAACAGAATTGCTAAAATATTGCATAGTTTGCCAATGGAAATCCAGTCTAGCATTTGTGTCTTCAACTGTTGACATGAATAACTCATATTTATATAGCATTTCAGGCTGTATAGCACAAAAAAATTTCCTCCTAATTCTATCAGACAGTTAGTAAAAGTGTTATTATCACCCCTGTTTAATAGAGAGGAAAATGAGGCTCAGAGAGGTTAGGTGACTTGACCATGGTAACACAGACCAGAACAATTTAATGGCAGTTTAAAACAATGGTGTCATCATCTGCTGTTTCTTGTTTCTTACCCTCATAATGGATTTTTTGCCATTAAAGCTATTCTTCCATCTCCTCTTCATTCTCATGAGTTAATCAGACTAATTTAATTCCTCATCACCATTCATTTGAGCTATTACAATAAACTTTTTGGACATCTTGTTAGCCTTTCTAATTCATTCTCCACACAGTTCTCAAACTGATATTCCTAAAGCACAAATCTGACAGGGCCACTCCTCAAGAACCTTTAGTGGTTCCCTTTTGTCTTTAGAATTAAATAGGTGTCAGCTAGATGGTGCAGTGGATAGAGCACCAGTGCAGGAGTCAGGAGGACCTGAGTTCCAATCTCACCTGAGACACTTGACACTACCTGTGTGACCCTGGGCAAGTCACTTAACCCCAACTGCCTCATCCTGGGTCATCTCCAGTCATCCTGATGAATATCTGGTCACTGGATTCAGATGATTCTGGAAAAGAAGTGAGACTGGTGACCTGCACAGTCTTCCCTCACTCAAAACAAAGTTAAGTGCAAGTCATGTCATTATTTCTCTGATGACATGGACTTTTTTGGCAATGAAGGATGAACACAGAATAAAATATGACCTCCTTTGCTTGATGCTTAAATTTTATCAGAATCTAGTTCTATCCTACCTTTCTAGGCCTCATGGTAGTAACTGCACACAAACACAAACACATATGTACGCAGAAGAAGAGAACAGTCCTTACACTCAAGAAGCTTATACATTATTAGAGGAGACAACATGTACACATATTAAGTATATCTAGTTAGGACTTTGGCAGTGTTTTGTGTAGCTAGCGGCTACCTGAACAAACTTATGAATTTCTACTTCTCATTGCTAATGGCTCATTTCCTTACTGTGTCCCTCTAGGTTCAAAAATTGTCTCAATGAATTGGTTCAGAGATTACTAAAACTGAAACATTCTCTAATTTACTTATTCTCACTTCAGACAAGGAAACCTTAACTTTTTGGATTAGTTTATAGCATCCTGAGAGACTTCGACAGGAATTATTTTAAATGGCCATCTAATAGTAATTTCAAGTGACCAAAAAATGCAAATAAATACTTAAAGGAACAGATTTTCATTTGTAGACTATAGTAGCTGTAGCTAAGAGGTTGAATTTATTTTACTTCATCTCTTACTTTTCCTCCCCCTTGTTGATAAAGAAACCCTAAGTAAAATAGTTAGTCCAATAAGAAAAAAAAAACCTAGGGGTTTTACCCAGGCAATAAATCTGGAAAGAAGAGAGAAACAAAGTGGTTACAGATTGGATTCTGAAGGTCTGGCTACCCACTGAAGCTTTTTGGTCCTCATAGGTTTTTTTCTCCTGTTTACTTTCAGTGACTCACACAATGGCAGTGACTGTCCCTGATTTCATGCACATGGAGCCACCCCGAAAGATCTTCAATCCACTTATTTTTCCTATTCAGTGCTTCAGTAGTTTTGTCCATTCCCCCATTTTCATGACAGTTAAATAAGAGAAGCGTGGAGTACCAGAATTAATAATCCTCCCCCTCTACCGTTCCACATGTTTTTGTTTTGTTTTTTGCTATGTTTCATCACATGACTTCTCTATCAATGAACTTGGGGAGAACTCTGTAACTAGCATTCCAAGAATATCTGCTCTGTGTGTATGTATGTGTGTGTGTGTGTGTGTGTGTGCTTATTTGTGTTTATGAGTGTGTATGTGTATACACAGGTAATTTTAGCAGGGATATTAGTAGCCATTTGAGAGTGGTGTCAAGATTGATTCTACTTAATAAGTAGTACAGAAACTGAGATTTCAAGGAAGCTACAGATTCTAAGAGATGAAAAAGCACTTTTTGGGGACAGACTGGGTAAAAACATAGTATAGGGACAAGGATGATAGTAGGCAGGCTAGTTTAATTGGAAAGTAGAATGTTCAATGGGGAGTGATTTATAAGCCTAGAAAACTAAGTGTCAGGTTGGTTGGTGCCTAAGTGCCAAATAAAGGTGATTGTATTTGATCTTGGTGGCAGTGAGGAGCCACTGGAGCTTATTGAATGGGTAATGATGATAAGAACTGTTTCAGCAAGGTGTTTTGTAGATATAACATAATAAAGAATGGAAAGAAATCACAGATGCTGGAAAAACTTAATGCAATGGTAGTGAAGAGAATGTTGTAGTGGAAGAAACCCTCACTGGAAGGCTGGAATCCAGGGCTTTGATTATGTCTGTGGGGTCCAGTTTCATCATTTATTAAGTGAATGGTTTGGACTAAGTATGTTTGTAATTCTGTTCCAGTTATGACATTTTATAAGAGAAGTGAGAACTAAGAGTTTTTGCACAGAATTGAGAAAGGATTCCAACCTTGCCTAAATGATTGAGGAGAGCTTTAGGATAGCATGCCCTAGTCTGAAGAGATCACTATAGGAGCCCAAGGATTGTGCTTCTAAGATGTATGTCCCATACTAACTGTAAGTAAACTATTTAGAAGAATTCCACCAGCAATAAAAAGGCACAAGGAAAAGAAGCTGGATAGTGGTATACGAACCACCCCTCCTTTGAGAGAAAAGGAACAACAAAGTCAAATGTCTTACTTAATTTCCCCCTCTATGGATAGTAGAAAATGAGAGATAATTGTTGGTAGGAAAGGGAAGCAACTGTTAGAATTCCAGGTGAACAAAAATCCCGTTCTCCATGTTTTGTGTCTATATGTCAGGTAAATGTTGGACTACATGACCTACGAGTTGCAGCTCTAAGAGTCCATGATTTGAAATAAATCAGCTATTCCCTGTCACCTGGAACCACCTATCAGGTTGAAATGGAGGTGTTTCTCTTGGTTGCTTGCCTAAATTGTTGTTTGTCATTGAAATTGTTAAATTTAAATGCTACTGTGTCTTATAGTTTTAAGTATAGAGTTTTTGCCTGGAGGTGATCTATGGATTGCTTTGACTGGTGCTTTTTTCTGTGTTTAGAAATTTTTGGCCATTTTTTAATATAATTTTCTGCATTATGTTGTTAAAATTTTTGGACATGCTATGTTTTTCTGGGTGACCTATGCTACTTACTTTGTACTTACCTCATGCTTTCAAGGTCAATGGCTATAATTTGAATAGTGATTATTGTTTTTCAATTTTATTTTTGCAATTCAGTATACTTGTATTCCAAAACTATTTTCTCATTTATTTGAAGCCACCATGGGTTCATTTTGAAAAATTATGCTTAGCATTTATATTGTTCAAGTCATAAATTCTGAAATGTGTTCCTTTCTAATTTTTTCACTTAAGTTTTCTGTTTAAATTTCTCTCTTGAACCATTCTGAAACATCTTACTATTGGTCTATGTTTTCTGGATTCTATTGGGTTCTGTGTTTCATTAAGAATTTAGCTGACATTGTCTTCTAATATTTATTTAGAGTAGGTTATAAACATTTCAATGTTTTGGAACTCATTCTTTCTTCTAACTTTAGTATCCTCTCTGTTGATTCATCTCTTTGTCCTGGTTGAATTATTTTCCTCTCAAATCCTCTTACATATTTAGCATTGTACCCTTGGACTCAGAAAACCATGCTGTTGTTTGTGAAGAGATATTGCCTATAGATAGCTTTTCTCCTCTAAGAGATTGTGTGTGCACTGCCAAATAGAAACAGAGAAAAGGGACACTATCCTTGATATACAAAATAATGTATGGATGGAAGATGATGGAAAATGAAAGGAGGAGCTCAATGGGGATGGGATGACAGGGAGGAGGATAAGAGAACATGGGTACTAACATCACCTACTTTGCAGTTTGGTCTAGGGCCAGTCCTGACAGTAACCCCTCAGGAATGAACTCCACTAGTGTTATTTAGTCTCTGTAAAGAAGCATAATTGCCAACAGATCTTTGTCTTGAAATTAAACTTCCAAAACAGAAAGGTATATGGCTCATATATTCTTCCATGGAGAAGGTTTACCTCCTTTTGATTATATAGGATTGTGCTCATCATTATAATTGATTGGATCTTCTTGCTTAACAAAATAGTTACTTCATATGAGGACTGGATGTAAATCTTTTGGATTGGTAGAGTCTGGCCATTGAAAAATATTAAAAGGAGGAATAAAACCCCATAGAGGGCTTGGTTTCATGTTAGATGGAAAACAGCTGTGATGAAGCCTCCCTCTTATTCTTTTTCTTTTCTTCCCTCTTTTTATCTTGCAGACTCTCCTCAGTTTATTTATCTGTCAGTTTACTAAGGGAGAAAAAGTATTTAGTACACATTGGAGTAAATATAGAGGAAATTATATGTGTTATTTGAGCATGCCTAACAACATTTTTGGGAGTAGGGAGAAGAAAATTCAGATGTCATTTCCTTGCTGAAGGGAACTTCCATTGGGTGAGAGATTTCCCTCTACCAACACAGAACTGGTCTTCATTTAATCATCTTACAAAGTTGCCTGGGATCAGTTTCACCCAGTTAACAAAGTCTCAGGTAGAATTTAAAGTCAAGTCTTCCTGACTCCAAATCCAACATTTTGTTTATAATCCCATGGCAAAAAAAGACCCGTTCCTCAATATCAAGTCTTCTGGTGATCTATCTCTTTACATTTAACTGGTATGTTCCTCACTCAGCAGAACTTAAAACTTTTCTGGTTTAGTAGAACCATTAGGGTTCTAAATAGTACAACTAACATACTATCTCCAACATGAGATCTTTCCTCATGTCCCCAATACTCAGGCTATAGAAATTAATGTCCATTATTTTTTATAAACTTCTTTTACATTATATATTATTTCTATTTAATTCCTCAGTCAAAGACCATGTAGAATTTATTTTCCATACACTATGCTAGGTACTCAGAATATAAATATTTACTTGTAGGTGTGTTTTCTACCTCCCTTTGCTCTTCCTCAACTTTGTTTCCAGTGAGGGCAAGGAGCATTTTGCTTGTGTCCTTGGATCCTCAGCATCTAACATAATGCCTGGCACATGGTAGGGACTTAATTGCTATCTACTGAATTGAATTGCTGAATTAGTAGGCTCTTCCAATTCTTATTCCCCTCTGGCATAACCTTTGAGAACTTTGGATTAACTAGGATGACTGCACTAAGGTTGGCACCAGTATAGCAAATCTCTGAGAAAGGAGAGCCACCAGGCTGCCTAAGAAAAGGCAAATTGACAGAGTAGGTCAAATTTTTCATGTCAATTGGTGGCCTAGTGGCTTCTGGGTTTCCAGCCTGGAAAAGATAGAGCCACCAAGTCTTAAAAATAAACAAATAGGGAGACAAAAAACCCCAAATAGATAAATGAATACTTAAATGATTGAATGAATAAACAAGTAGAAAGGTAAATTAAAAAAATACTTTTGAATCACCTACGCACAACGATCAGGAACTGGAAGAAGGACTTCAACTGACATTTGGTAAAACTACAAGAGTAAATTTGTTAGGTTTTCCTATTTCACTGGTATATGATATACAACAGATGGGGTCAAATATGTGTTCTATGGTGTGACTTGAACCAGATTAAAATGTAATTGGAAAATATTTAACAAAATAAATAGAAATGTAATAAAACATAGATAATACCACATTCTAAAATTGTTACTATGCACTCTATAGAGTACAATTTAGTAGACCCCCTTTTCGAGTTTGATTTCACTGGTATAAGTACCACCAACCATCATTACATTAATATTTCAAATATCCATAATTTCTTCAATATAGACACATCCTTCCCTGACCTAGATGACTTAGTTGATAGTTTTCAAGGGTTGCTTTGGCCTAAAGAATCAGTGATTTAGAGCTGAAAGGTACCTTAGAAACCAACAAGCCCAATTCTCATGCTTAGAAGATAAAGCAACCGAAGCATAAACAGGATGAATGACTTGCCAAAGGTCAGACAATAAAAAAAGTCTGAGGCAGGATTTGAATCCAAACCTTCTTAACTGCAAGTCCAATTCCCTATCCACTGCAGTATTCTGCCTCTTTGGAACCAATGTGGTGGTAAGACTCTTCTCTCTTACCTAGGTTGGTATGTGGATGACAGACACATGATTCACTTTTGAAATCTATACATGAGACTTGGTAGGACCTGCCAGAGCCTTTGGTCCATTGGCACAGCCTTTGGGAACTTAACATCACGTTTATGTCTGGTCAAAGCATTTGTGCAACACTTTACTGGAGTCTTTCTATCATTAACAGTAGGAGAAAAAGTGATGAAGTAGCCATTGGTAGTGGGGGAGGGGTCTAGATCTTTTACCAATTCATTGAGAATTCTCCTCTCTAATGCTGTTGCAATGCATATAAATTGCTTCGATAAATATAGTAAGAGAAATGGTTGAATTTAATTAGCAATCCATTGCATTAGACTAGCCAATGCCAAATAGCAATTTGTCCTGAATTTCTTAGTTCTACTCAGGTTAGAAAGTACTTATGTGAGATCAAAATAATTTTCTTCTCTTTCTATTTCAATACAAATAAAGAATGGACAAATTTTGGGTGAAAAGCCAAAACTGTCAGTCAATTCAGTTGATTAAGGATCTTGTACAATTGCCTCTGATTTCAACCTTGACCAAACTGGGGAAGGCCCTGATTCATTTTGGATAATATCTCCCCAGTAACTGCTTCCTGATTAATTCATGACTGGTACAAATTGAAGGTCAATAAACAGCTACAAGTTCCTTTTCCTGATGCTATTCCCTCTTCCTTGTCCTCTTCTTTGTATATTTATTGGAACTGGAGTGCAGAGGTATCATTCATACCCCACCAAGACCCAGCCTTAGTAGCCATTTTGATATTTGCTTGTAGTGTCTTCAGTCTTTGTTTACAAGAAGGGAGCTAAATCAAAAAAATGCTTTATTCAACCTTCAAAGTTTCCAGGGACAAACAAGTCCAGGCAGTGAATAAGGAATGAAGTCTAAGATAAAAGCCTAGCCTGAGACACATTCAATACTTACAACACAGAGGTTTGTGCTCAATCAAACATTAGTTCACTATCCATTCAGTGGCCCAACCAAAGCCAGGATGACCCAGGGCAGCTGTATATAAGACTGCTGTGCTTGATGGCAGATTATCTCTGAGGTTTTATCCAACTCTAACATTCTATGACTTGGCAGTCCTCCCCAGAGCTGTCCCAACGCCTTTTCTATACCAAATGATTAGTTTTGACTTATCACTTTGTACCTTATACTTGGTGGTAGGCAAAGGGTTCCCCTTTCTCCTCCATTTCTTTCATCATATATACATTGCACAGCCCATCAACAGCACTTGGAGAGGGAGTGTGGTAGAGCATATAGATTGTTAGGCTTAGAGTCTAGAATACTTGGGTCAAATTTTTCCTGTGATATTACTTATATGTATGCCTGTGGGTAATTTACTTATCCTTTCTGAGACTCAGTTTCCCAAACTATAAAATAAAGATGATATTATCCATCATGGACCTATACTGAGGTTTGGATGTGATTTCAAACATATATATACTACATATATATGTATATATATATATATAAATACCTTAAAAATGTAAAATATTACATACATTGATATGTCAATCAACAAATAAGCACTTATTAAGTAATTACTATGTGCTAGGCACTGTCAATAAATGATGACTACTATTATTGTTCTCCCTCAAGCAATCTTTTCAACCATTTCATGGCTGCTTTGGAATAGATTTTAAGAATTATTTCTCACATTCTGCCTTAGGGGAAAGGGGTGAGAAACCTCAGTGATATCAGCTTGATGTCCAAGGCAAAGGGCTTAAAAGCCTGGAATCTTTAAGCCTTCACTTGCTGGGAGATTCCATTTCTTAGAGGTCACCTGCAACTTGAGCAATGTAATGCTATTGATTTTCTCCAGGTTTTCAGCAAAACTGGCCTCTGGGTTTAGCCCTAAACCAGACTTATGAAGTACAGCAAATTCTCTCATGACCTATTTATTTCACATTTGGAATCATCTGTTTGATGTTATTTCTCCAACTTTTGCAGAGACAAGAAAAGTCAGGCACAATCAAAGAAATCAGCGCACCTTGAGAAACTGACCTAGCCAGAGCATCCCCTGGGGCTCTTCAGCAAGGGTTAGGTAGTGGGTCTCCTTTGAATGATTATCTCTGTGTTTTGTACAATGATGAACTTCTAGATAATAAGGGGACAGGCTAGGTTTTATTTAACAAAGTTCTGCACTGGCTCTTCAATTATGAACATCTGGGACATTGTCAGGAACTTTGGGGCACTGTTGATGGGGAGCGAGAGCATTGGCCAGGACCACTGAATTTATCTACCCTCATAATGAGCTGAATTGGCCCAGTTAGCCTGGGTGGAGGCCATAGGACATTCCCACAATATGGGAGGTGGGGTAGGAATTAGGGCTGGAATAGGAGAATGGATTTGGCAGGTGGTAATTATTATTCAGAAGTACAACTGAGGTACAAGGGGCTAGAAAGCATGTCTGGTAGTTGATGACAATTGCAGGGCTTCAATTAATGCTTGGTGAGGAAATTGCAGGCCAAGGCAAGGGATATCTGAATCAGGAGGAGGAACGGTCAGGGTCCAGGTAGCGATGCTGAGTGCCTCTTTGAAACAAATGCATTGAGTAAACAACACAGGAGTAGACTGGGATGTGGACATTGAACTGGGTTAGGATCGGGTTGCTGAATGGTTGACAACGCCCATGGCACACCAAAGTCAAGAGACGATAGCCCATGGAGGATGGGTGACTGTGCTGTCTGAACTTTCTGGAGAAGCACTGTCTTAGAAGGGTGGTCCTTAGTCTTTCAGAAAGTCCTGGCCTTCAGCAGAGTGACCCAGTACTGGTTCTAAGTCTGAGTGCAATGCATTACCCTCCAAAGCCTGAGAGTTCAAATAATCATTCCTTTTAATAAAAAAAATGAGAATATCTCCAGGTAAAAGTAATTCCCAACATAGTTAAAAAACAGTTCCCAGGAAGATAAAAACCTCTGGCAAGAATGGAAAAAACAAGTAAGTTCTCTGGGATATCAAGTGCCCTGCCATATTCTTTGAGCTGACTTTGTATCTTCCTTGCCCAAAAGGCAAAAACTGGGTCCCAGTGCAATTCTTTTTGGGGCAAAATTAACTCAAAATGCTCATAAACTCTTTGCTTAAAACAGTCTTAAATTAGATCATGGGAGGCTATGGAGTTTTAATCAACCCACTCCAGCTCCACTGGTATTCTGTCTCATAACTTAGAAATCAAGGGATTGAGGTTCTGCTACTATCACATTTTGTACTTCTTTACTTCAAATCCTCTGAGTTGGGTGGGATGTTTAGACATGGTTGCCAGATAGAATGCCCTGAGGAGTGCAGAGACAGGCCTCACATTGAGACCATAGGGCTTTCGTAATTCTATATCACCAGGAGGATAACAAGATGGAGATAGGATCCTAATGATCTAAGATAGGAAATAACCAGTCAGAGTCCTGGTATGTGAAAAACAGAGCTTTCATTTTATTGGTTTAATAAAAGTACTTGTGAGTCTCAGAGGATTTTCACAACTCATGTCAGAAATTCATGTTGGAAATATCATTACGGTTCATTCTTCTTATGGTTAGACCAGGTCTCATCCTCTATATTGAGCATATTTTAATAACTTGTTGAGATACAAGATTCCAGTACAAATCTGCTCACCTGGGTCCCCTTACAGACAAGAGGGGAAGTACAGGCACTGGACAGATGATAGATGGTTCCTGTGCTCAATTCATGGTTTTTACCTGTTAGGATCCATCGTGTACCTCTTGTGCAAACTCATAACAAAGGGCTATAGGCTATAAAGGACTTTAGAGATCATTTAGTCTTACCTGTGCCTTAACAGGCATCCTCTCTACAATCTTCACTGATGAGTGATCACCCTATCTCTAAAAAGGGAGGATGCAATGGACCTGGAGTCAGAAAGTTCTGAGTTCAAATCTAGTTTCAGAAACTTACTAGCTGTGTGACCCTGGGCAAGTCAGTTTTCTTACCTGGAAAATGAAGATAATAATTATGTCTACCTCCCAGGGTTATTGTGAGTATAAAATGTGATAATATTTATAAAACACTTTGCAAACTTTTAAGTGCTACATACATGCTAGTTACTACTATCACTAAAGTAACTTATTCTGCTTTTGGATGTCAAAATGTAAGAAATTTTTTCACCTCACTTCAAGCTTCAATTTGTCTCCCTACAATAGCCAGTCTTTATTTCTAGTACTTCCCTCCAAGGCTAAGCAGAATAAATATAATCATATTCTATGTGATGACACCCAAGATAATTGAAGAAAGGCACTTCCTCCAAATACCACCCAACATAATTAGTCTTCTCTACATTAAGCATTTCTGCTTTATTCAACTTATTCATTACATGGCTTGATGTTTTTAATACTATCTACCCTCCTCTGAAAATGCTCAGTTTATCCATGGTTCTTCTAAAATGAGACACCTTAAAATTAATATAATATTCTAGATGTCTTCTATCTAAGACAAAGTACAACAGACTGTTATTCACTCCATAGTCCCAGTCACAAATAATACTTTTTTTAAGGTGAACTTAGATTGCATATTAAAATTCTTTTGGGGGGCTGTGGTAGAGAAAAGATGCCATATCTGATTATTGGCTTACATTGATTTTTATCAAGTTGATGATCTCGTGATATCTTCAGTTGTTTTTTTAGCTGAACTATGATCTAGTCACATATCTCATATCTTGTAAACTGAGTTTTTTGAACCCAAGAGTGAAACTTTACATTTACTCTTATTACAATCCAGGTAATTAAATCTGATTCAAAGTTTTACTCTGTTAAAATCCCATTTGATTCTGATTCTGTCATCCTACATGTTAACTAACCTTACTCTCAATTTTATATCATCTACGTATTAGTTAATCTGACAACTGATGCTATTATCCATGTCTTTGGAGTGGGGAGGTAAGTAATGTAGGGCCAAGGACTAATCCCTAAAGAACTCCAGAAGACATCTCCTTCCAAATTGACATTAAACTATTAATGAGTACTTTTTGGGTCCAACTGATTCCAAATTCACTAATTTTACTATAATCTACCCCAAATCTTTTCATCTAGCTAAGAAGTCACACTATTTTGTCAAATATTTTGTCAAAATCTAGATAAAATTATTCATAGCACTCCTTTGGTCTACCAAACTACTAACCCTGTCAGAAGAGGCAATGAAATTAGTTTTTCATGACTTATTCTTGAAAGTATGTAGGCTACTGGGATCACTACTTCCTTTTCTAGGTCATTAATAATAGTATCTGAAATTTAGCTAGCAGTTAAAATCATGTTCTTCAATCTATACTTTTCAAATGTTATTCTGTTTCCCTTTTTATCCTTGATAGCATAGAGTAACTCCTATGTATCCTTCACAAATCCTAGCTTACTATTCAGCACAAAGTTATTTAATGAATATTCATTGAATGAATTGGTGTTACATATAATTCCTGGGTCTCCCATAGTTCTTGCATAGGACCCTGGTAAGTAGCCAAATTATATGATTTAGGAAGAAAAACAAATTTTGAAACAGTAATGTATTGTCTCTAAGCAAACATTTCAAAAACCAAGCTATAACTGGTAGCTGACAACACTATTAAAATGCTTTTGCAGAAGGTAGAATAGAATAAACAGGTATGGAACAGATGGGAAATTGACAATGAAGGGAAGAAGGGTGTGTCTTCATATACTGAGATGAAGCCTGGAGGGCTTTGTGGAATGACTTCACCTCATCCTTAGTGATCTCAGGTGGCTCAATATAAGTATAAAGGGCATGAATTTTGGAACAAAGGAATGAGAGGGACATGGATAAAACACATTTGCATGATTTTCCTTCTCTGTAATTGAGTCTGCCCTTTCTGGTTCCCAGCAGTAATTTATTTGAAAAGAGGTGGTACTCCTGTTCCTGCTTTGGAAGCACAAATTTACTTGTCAACAAGATAGTTCTTGGAAGAAGAGGTAGATGTGTATGTATCTTTTCTGGTATTCCCTATTACTGACCAATTGAGATATCAGTTTGGCATTCAAGACCTCTCCACCAGATACTATACTTAGTTTCAAAAAGAGAATCTTCCTTTCCTTTTAATCTTCTCCCCTGCTTCCAATTCCCCCCCTTCCAACACAACCATGTGTACTTATTGGCATCTTTCTCATTTAAGACCTAGCTCAGGTGTTACTTTACCTAGATAAAGTAACCCATTATTCCTATGACATCTCTGGCTACTCCTATGCATTTAATCATTAAGTTATTTGAGTACAAGTTTGATCTACCAAATAGTACGTAAGGTCTTGCTAGATAAAATGTGCATCTGTATAAATTTTCTTCCTCTTTGTATCTCCAGCATTGGGACCCAGTTGTTTATAACAATGATACTATCTAGCATTTATATATTACTTAAAGATTTGTGGATAACTTTACATTTGACATGACTCTTCTTTCTTTGTCTTGAACAAAGGGGTCTTTGATTGCCTGCAGTCTTCAACACAGTGATATAATTTCCCTTTTATATCAGTCTATCTCATTCTTAGAATAGC
This sequence comes from Notamacropus eugenii, assembly GCF_028372415.1. Taxonomy (NCBI): domain Eukaryota; kingdom Metazoa; phylum Chordata; class Mammalia; order Diprotodontia; family Macropodidae; genus Notamacropus; species Notamacropus eugenii. Next base: position 122,428,952 of record NC_092875.1, read on the forward strand.
CAGTTAATTCTCTTGCTCACCCTTTTTCAAATCATAGATGGTATAAATCAGTGGAGGTAGGCAGGAATACTTTGTCTTACTTGGATGAGTGTGGAACCCAGTTTAGCACAGACCATCTCAAGCAAGCCAGCAGTGAGACCTCATGGCCTAGTGCAAGTCAGCCCCAAGGCAAGCCAACAGCAAAACTTGAAAGTGAATGACTTGGTAGCAATGACTTCTGGAGCTGTCAGCCCATAGTCAGTAAGGGGGTTGGACGACTGGTGAAAAAGAAACTTACTGAAACTGGCTACAGAACTATGCTACATTACTGATACATGGGTCTGGGTCTTATTCCCAGGGCAAGGAGAAGAACTAGCAGGAGCAGGGACATTGGTCAGAGTTCCAGGGAGGAAAGAGTGTTGGTTGTCACTAACACGCAGAGCAGAAGCCCAAAGATCGTTGACCACACACCTCTCTATAGATCTTAATACTTTAAAAGAACTGAAAATTATAGAACCATCTCCCCTCCCCCAAAAAACTAGCTCTGAGAAAAGCAATATGAAAATCCTGGAGCTTGGAACAGTGCCCCCTCCACTCATGGACAGAGCCCAATAGTAACATAAAGCTAAAAGTCAACAAAAATGCTGGAAAAATGAGCATAAACTTAAAAAAAAACCAAACAAACCTGACCATAGAAAGTTTTGGTGACAGGGAAGACCAAGATACAAATTCATAAGAAGAAAATGAGATCAAAACAACTACATGCAAATCCTCAAAGAAAAATGTGAATTGGCCTCTATTCATGGAAGAGTTCAAGAAGGATTTTAAAAATCAAGTAAGAGGCAGAGAGAAAATGGGGGAAAGGAATGTAAGTGATATAAGAAAGAGTCAACAGCTTTGTAAAGGAAGCATAAAATATACTAAAGAAAATAACACTTAAAAAACAAAATACATCAAATATTAAAGAGGTGCAAAAATCCCCTGAAGAAAAGAATTCCTTAAAAAGCAGAACTGGCCAAATGGAAAAAGGAGGCAGAAAAGCTCACTAAAGAAAATAATCCATTAAAAATTAGAATTGGGCAATTAAAAACTACTACTCTATGAGAAATCAAGAAACAACAAAACGAACTCAAAAGGATGAAAAAAATAGAAGAAAATTTGAAATATCTTATTGGAGAAACAATTGACCTGGTAAATACCTTGAGAATAGATAATTTAAGAATTATTAAAGTCCCTGAAGGTCATGATAAAAAGAGGCTAGACATTATCTTTTAAGAAATTATCAAAAAAAACTGCCCTTATATCCTAGAACCAGAGGGTATAAGAGTAATTGAAAGAATGTACTGATCACCTCCTGATAAAGATCCCACAATGAAAACTCCCAGGAATATTATAACTAAATTTCAAAAGCTTCCACATCAAGGAGAATATGTTGCAAGCTCAAACATTATTGAGCCTCAGTCAGGATAACACAAGATTTAGCAGCATCTACACTAAAGGATTGAAAGACTTGTAATATGATATTCCAGAAAACAAAAAAGCTAGTATTACTTCCAAAAATTACCTATCAGTGAAATTAAGTATAATTCTTTTGGGGTAAATGGATATTTAATGAAATAGAGGACTATTAAGTATTCTTAATGAAAATATCAGAATTGAACAGACAATTTGACATTCAAACACAAGACTCAATGGAAGCATAAAAAGCTAAACAGGAAAGTGAAGTCATAAGGGATTTAATAAGGTTAAGCTGTTTACATCCTACATGGGAAGATGGCACTTGTAACTCCCCAATTTTTTTTTTTTTGTTTAGGCAGTTAGAAGGAGCGTACATAGACAGGGGGCATGAGTTTGAGTTGTCTATGACAGGATGATATATAAAAAAAATTAAGATGGGAGAAAAAGTGTTGTACTGAGAGAAGGAAGAAGTACAGTAGGATGAATTGTCTCACATAAAAAAGGTGGGAAAAAGGTTTTTCAGTGGGAGGGGGATAGGGTAGTGGTGGCAGTGCTTGAACTTCACGTTAATTAGAATTAACTCAAAGGAGAAATAATATACATAGTAAGTTGGGTGTAGAAATCTATCTCATCCTATAGGAAAGGAGGAGAGGAGGGGATAAGAGAAGAGAGTCTGATAAAAGAGAGGGAGAATTGTGGGAGGCAGTGGTCAGAAACAAAACAGTTCTGAGGAGGGACAGGGTGAAAGGAGAGAAAGATAAACAAAGGAAAATAGGATGGAGGAAAATAAACAGTTAGTAATTATTATTACGAAAGTGAATGAAATGAACTCACCCATAAAATGGAAGTGGACAACAGAGTGGATTAAATCCAGAAAACCAGAATCCAACAATATGTAGTTTACAAGAAACACACTTGAAGCAGAAAGCCACACACAAGAGTACATAAAGGTAAATGGCTGGAAGCAAATATATTATGAAATAAAAAAAGAAAAGCAAGGATAGCAATCATTATCTCATACAAGGCAAAAACAAAAATAGATCTAAATTAAAAGAGACAGGGAATGAAACTACATCTTGCTAAAACATACCTTAGAAAATGCAGCAATATCAATACTAAACATATAAGCACCAAATGGTAGAACATCCAAATTCTTAGAGAAAAAGTGAAAAGAGTTGTAGGAGGAAATAGTAAAACCATACTATTGGGGGACCTCAAATTACCCATTTCAGAAATAGATAATTGAACAAAAAATAAACAAAAAGGAAGTTAAGGAAATGAATAGGATCTTAGAAAAGTTAGATATGATAGACCTCTGGAAGAAATTGAATAGGAATAGAAAGGAATATGCCTTTGTCTCAGTGGTACATAGAGACTACACAAAAACCAAACATATATTAGGTCATAAAAAACAACCAAATCCAGAAAAGCATAAACATTAAGTGCATTCATTTCAGATTATGATGCAATAAAATTACATTCAATAAAGTCCTGTGAAATATATATTAAAATTAAATGGAAACTAAATAACAAGTGGGTCAAAGCACAAATCATGGACACAATCAATCATTTCATTAAAAAAATGACAACAATGAGACAACATAACAAAATTTATGGGATATAGTCCGATCAGTACATAGGGGAAAATGTGTATCTCAAATTGCATGAGAAAGAGTAGATCAACGAACTGGGCATGCAACTTAAAAATAAATAAAAAAAAGAACAAATTAAAAATTCCCAGTTAAACCCCAAATTGAAAATCCTAAAAATCAAGGGAGTGATGAATAAAACTGAAAGCAAGCAAACCATTCAACTAATAGATAAAACTAGGAGGTAGTTTTATTTTAAAAACACAATAAAATAAAGATGAAAACTAAATTATAATTCTCAAAAAAATGAAAGAAGTCAATTACCCAACAATGAAGATGAAATTAAAGCAATTATTGATGCCAATTTGATTCAATGATGTGTCAATAAATCTAACAATCTAAGGGAAATGATGAGACTTACAAAAAATACAAACTCAGATTAACAGAAGAGGAGATAGAATATTCAAATACCACTATCTTAGAAAAATAAATTGGTGGAGGCAGAACTAAGATGACAGAGTAAAAAGGTAGGGATTTGCATTAGTTTTCCTCCAAATCTCTCCAAATACCTTTTTAAAAATCACTATAAATGAATTCTAGAGCAGCAGAAGCCACAAAAAGATGAAGTGAAACAAATTTCCAGCCCAAGAGACTTTAAAGGTTGGCAGGGAAGGTCTGTTGCGGAACAGTGAAAGAGGAGTGCAGTCCAGAGCAGGCCCCACTAGTGCAGACCAGGAGCCAGCAAATGAGTAGCAGATTTTAGTGTGACTGAATCACTGACAGCAGTGTCAGGTTGCAGACCTCTCAGTCCACAGATGCCAAAGATAACATAGAAAGTTAGTAGGAAAACTTTATCACCTGAGTCAGAGGAGAACACAATCCACCACAGGCTATACCAACACATCCACAACCACAGCAAAGCAGGCCCAGGTCCAGGCTTTGGGAGTAATTGAATCAGCAGTGGCAGTGGCAGTAGCAGCAGCAGCTGCTGCTGCTTTCTGAGTTCTCTGCCCACAGTTAATTAGGGGGTCAAACAACTGATCAGAAGGAGATTACAGAGGTCTATTTGCTAGCACTAAGGCAGGACTCTTGAGATTCAGGGCATAGTCAAGGGTGTAGTCCTAGGGCGAGGAGGAGCACTAGCATAGCAGAGCTTGTAACCAGGGTGGAAAGGGGCACACCTCACAGTTCCAGGGCAGAAAATCTTGTTTGTGATTGTTCACAGATCAGAGCATAGGCCAGGGGAGTAGTAAACACCTCTCCTTAGATCACACCATCTTGGAAGAACTGAAAACTAACAGGAACCTAGAAGCATCTAAAAATAGTTGCACAAAACCCTTGAAGCTTCAGATGGTATGTCCTCCACTCTTGAAGCAGAGATCTGACTTTAACAAAGAGTTAGAAGTCAAGTGATAGGATGAGAAAAGGAACAAGCAACAGAAAAATACTCTGACTATAGAAAGTTACCATGGTAACAAGGAAGATCAAAACATGAACTCAGAAGACAATAAAGCCAAAGCTTCTGCATCCAAAGCCTCCAAAAAAATATGAATTGGTCTCAGGCCATGAAAGAACTCAAAAAAGATTTTGAAAATCAAATAGAGAAGTAGAGGAAAAATTGAGAAGAGAAATGAGAAAGACGGAAGAACATCATAAAAATTAGTCAACAGCTTGGTAGAGGAGATAGATAAAAAACCTAAGTTAATAACACCATAAAAAAAAGACTAGACCAAGTGGTGAAAGAGGTCCAAAAAAGCCAATGAGGAAAAGAATTTCTTGAAAAGTGGAATTGGCTAAATGGAAAAAAGGTCCAAAACTGAAGAAAACAATTCCTTAAAAATTGAGATGGAACAGATGAAAGTTAATGACTTTATGAGAAACTAAGGAACAATAAAACAAAACCAAAAGAATGAAAAAATAGAAGACTGAAATATCTCATTTTACAGTGGAGGAGAAGGGAATGGGGGGAAGTGAAGGAGAGTGTGTGAACATCGCTCTCATTGAGGAGATTGAGGAGACAACCATCAATTTGGAAATGGCTTTACAATTTGTGGTATGTGATTGTGATGTAATTCTATTGTACTATAAGAAATGATGAGCAGGATTCTCTCAGACAAAAGAAAAACAGAGAGTTGCATGGATTGATGCAAAGTGAAATGTACTGTGTATAAAGTAATAGAAATATTTTAAGATGATCAGTTATGGATGACTTAGATATTCTCAGCAATACAATGATCCAAGACAACTCTGAAAGACTTATGATGAAATGTGCTATCCAACCCCAGAGAGAGAAGTGATAGTGTCTAAATACAGATAGAAGCATACTTTTTAAAAAACTTCTTTATTTTTCTTGAGTTTGTCTGTTTTCTTTCACAACATGCCTATTTTGGATTTTGCATGACTAGATATGTATAACTATATAGAATTCCTTGCCTTCTCAATGAGGGGGGTGGTGAGGGAGGAAGGAAGAGAACTTGGAAGTTAAAGTTTTAAAAACAAATATTAAAAATTGTTTTTACATGCAACTGGGGAAAATATTATACTAAATTTAAAAAGAAAAGAAGAAATTTTACAAGCCATCATTGATCTCCCTGAGGAAGAATCTTCAGGACCAGATGGATTCACAAATGAAATCTACCAACATTTAAAGAATAATTATTTCCAATAATATATAAACTATTTAGGAAAATAGGCAGAGTAGCCTTACCAAAGTCCTTTTGTGACACAAATATGGTGCTGATACCTAAATCACAAAGAGCCAAAACAGAAAAAGAAAACCAGTTACTCTAATGAAAATCAATGCAAAATTTTTATATATAAAATAGTAACAGGAATATCATATCAATATATCACAAAAATCCTATGCTATAACAGGTGAGGTTTATACTAGGAATGTATGGCTGATTTAATATTAGGAAAACTATTAGCATAATTGATCATATCAATAAAAAAACAAAGAAGTCATAAATGTTGGAGGGGATGTGGGAAAACTGAGAGACTAATGTACAATGTGAAATTGTGAACTGATCCAACCATTCTGGAGAGCATTTTGTAGTTATGCCCAAAAGGTTACAAATCTGTGCATACCTTTTGGCCCAGCAATACCACTACTAGTCTATAACTCAAAAAAGATAAAAAAGGAAAAAAGACATATTTTCAACAACATTTATAACAGGTTTTTTTTTTTTATGGTGGTAACAATTTAGATATTGAAGGGATACCCATCAATTCCAGAATGGCTGAATGAGTTGTGGTATATGATTGTGATTGGAATGCTGTTGTACTTTAAAAATGACAAGTGGGATGTTTTCAGATAAAGTTGGAAATATATGAATTGATGCAAACTGAAATGAGCAGAGCTAGAAGAATGTTGTATACGGTAAAGCAGTATTTTATGATGATCAACTGTGAGTGACTTAGTTATTCCCAACAACATAATGATACATACATTTCTGAAGGATTTATGATGAAAAATGCTTCTCACTTCTAGAGAAAGAACTGGTGAAACTGGAATTCAGATCCAAGCATGCTATTTTTCACTTTGAATTTTTAAGATTATTTTTTGGTCTGTGTTTGCTTTTACAACACAATCAATAAGAATATGCTTTGTATGATTGCACATGCATAATCTATATCAAATTTCTTACTATCTCAGGCAGAGGGGAGGAGGGATAGAGAATTTTGCAACTCATAAATTTTTTTAAAAGAATGTTAAAAATTGTTTTTACCTGTAATTGGAAAAATAAAATAGTATTAAAACTAAATCAGTGGATGCATTTTTCATTTCAGTCAAGAAGCACAGATAAGTAGAAACCATTACTGGACCTCACTATAGATGAGCATGACATGTGATGGGAAAAATCATCTTCTCATGACAGTTATAAGTCTAAAACCAGACCCTCTGTGAATAATAATCATCAGGCTGAAACCTGCTGTAATCCTCCTGAAAAAATAGGGAATATACTGATGATTCATTTTTTAAATTAATTCAACAAATATACATTAAGGAAAGTACTCTGTACCAGAAACTGGGGTAGGCGTTAAGGGCACAAAGATACAAACAAAGATGCCTATATTCACAAAGAGTTTATATACTATTGGATTGAAGGAATGACACTTACCATGCATACTTATAAATAATTTGAAAAAATGCAAACCCCTTTCCCCCTCATAAAATGTAGGGGCATCGTAGACTTGGTGAAGCAAGATGAGCTAGGGAAACAAGCAACTTGTTTTTCATCCAAAACAAATGTGTGTTTTATATGAACACATACATATTTGTTAATATATTTATGCATAATCTCATAACACATATGTATACATATATACATTAATGAATGCATATGCTTACATATATTTAAAGGTATATATTTGTGCACATGCATACTTACATGTGTACAAATATATACATACGTATTTGCACATGTATTTGTGTGTGTGTGTATGTCTGTGTGTGTATGTGTGTATGGCCATGTGCACGTGTAAAAGGAAAATTTCTACCTGTGGAAAGATATGTAAGAGTTCTGCCTCTCAAATATTCTGACGTCATCTCATTATATTTCTCCAAACTCTAAGACCATAAGCTTCATGGAAAATATTAGGCTTTAATTTACTTTGAACAATAAGAAGTTAATCAGCTACAACAGGCTTCCTGAAAATTAAGCTTCCTATTCCTCTGACAAGATTTTTCAAGAGGTAAAGGTTCAAATCTCAATTCTAGTACTTAGCCTTTTGGAAACAGGTAAGTTACTTAGGCCTTTTGCCCAGATTCCTTACCTCTAAAGTAGAGCTATAAAGGTTTGTATTATCCTTGGTACCTATTGTAAAGTATTTTGCTTTGTTAATCTCAAAATGTCATAAAAATTATCATTGTTATTATTACCATAAAAGAAGATTATCTTCCAATAAAAATGAAAATGTTTTCCCCAAGAAAGAGACAATATTAGGCTACACTCGTAAAGGGGGTTTCCTAATTTGGAGTTCTCATTGTTAATAAAATCACAGGTCCAGTCCCTATCTCTATCTTTATACACTTACCCTCTCTCCCTCCTTCTTCCTTCCAATCCTTTAAGAGTATAGAACTTTGTCCTGGGGATATGCTTTATGCTAAGTAATAGTAGTTTTAGCTCCCTGGCCTGTGAGGACACCCTTGAGCTATTATTGGGAAATTTGCTTTTACAAGTCCATTCAGTCTGATCATCTTCCAGAAAATGCCAACCCCAAGTATAGTAGGAAGTAGTCCTTTTCTTACCCATCTCCCAATACTATTCTGTGTATGAGGAAGTCCAAAGGAAGACCTCCTTAAGTTTATTTCAGGTACTTCACCTTCTCTCAGACCCTGTGGAGCTGTTGTATTCTCATTACTATACTTTACCTCTTTAATGTGTGAGTTTCCATGGCAAATACTGACATACAAACAAGGCAGCTATAGTATAACTTTCTATTTACTATAATAGATATATGCAGAATGGACATTTCTGGAGGAAAGACAAAAGAAAATCAGTATTTTGTACTCCAAGAAAACATTAATCTTAGAGAAGTGTTATTCATCATCATCCTCATCATCCTCATCCTCCTCCTCATCATCCTCCTCATCTTGAAGTTAAAGTATAAGTTTGGCCATGTTACTCGTCTGCTTAAGAAAGTTCAGTAACACTCCTTTCCCTCCATAATAAAATACAAACTTTTGTTTGGCATCTGAAGCCTTTCATCATTGAGCCACAGTTTATATTCCCAAATTGTCCTGTGTCACCTTTTCCATATTGGATATTTGTCTTCTTGTCTCATGACTCTTTGTAGGCTGTCCCTTATACCAGGAGCCTGCTTGTTATCTACCTTCACCTCTTACATCTTCTAAGTACCTTCTAAGCTCAGCTTAAGTGCCATTTTCTATTAGAAGCCTCTTCTTTTTTTCAGAATTGTTAGTTTTACCCACCCCTTGAGTCACAGAGAATTATTTTTCATTGATTTTGTAAGTTATTTGCATTTTTCATCTATGTACATGCTGTATCTCTCTATAAAAATGTGAGATAGTGTCTGGGATACATAATAGATGCTTAATGTGATAGACTGAATTATGATGAATTATAATAATAGTGACATCCCTTTATTTCTCAAAATTTTTTTTTATTTTCCAAATTTATTTATTCATTTGTTTTCAATTGTCAACAATCACTTTCACAAATTTTAAATTTTCTACCCCTCCCTCCCTCTCTCCCCAGGATGGCATGCAATCTTATATGGGCTATACACATACATTCTTGTTAAAACACATTTGCATGTTAGTCATGTTACATATAAGAAGTAAAACGAATGGGAGAAAGCATGAGAAAAATTAAACAAAACCAAACATAGCAAAAGAGAAAATAGTCCATTTCATTCCGCATTCCAACTCCATAGTTCTTTCTTTGAATGTGGATGGCATTTTGCATTGTGAGTCCTTTGAAAAAAAGTTTTAGGTCCTTACATTGCTGTAAAGGGTTAAGTCTATCAAAAACAGTCCTCACACCCTGTGGTTGCTAATGTGTACAATGTTCTCCTGGTTCTGCTCACTTGTCAGTATCAGTTCATGCAAGTCTACACCAGTATTTCTGAAGTCAGCCTGCTTGTCATTTCTTATGGCAAAATGGTATTTCATTACATGCGTATACCACAATTTGTTCAGTCATTCCCCAATTGATAGATATTCTCTTGATTTTCAGTTCTTAGCCACCACAAAAAGAGCTGTTATAAGTATTTTTGTACATGTAGGTTCTTTTCTCATTTTTAAGATCTCTTTGAGATATAGCCCTAGCAGCACTACTGCTGGATCAAAGGGCATGCACATTTTTATAGCCCTTTGGGCATAGTTCCAAATTTCTCTCTAGAATAGTTGGATTAAGGCAAATCAAAACAACTCTGAGGTACCACATCACATTTATCAGATTGGCTAACATGACAAAAGAGTAAGATGATAAATGTTGGAGAAGATGTGGAAGAGTTGGAACACTAATTCATTGTTGCTGGAGCTGTGAACTGCTCCAACCATTCTGGAGAGCAATTTGGAACTATGTCCAAAGGGCTACAAAAATGTGCATACCCGTTGACCCAGCAATATCGTTTCTAGGACTGTATCCTCAAGAGATCATAAAAATGAGAAAGGGTCCCACATGTGCAAAAATGTTTATATCAGCACTCTTTGTGGTGGCCAAAAACTGGAAATCAAGGGGATGCCCATCAACTGAGGAATGGCTGAATAAATTATGGCATATGAATGTAATGGAATACTATTGTGCTACAAGAAATGATGAACAGGAAAACTTCAGAGAGGCCTGGAAAGACTTATGTGAACTGATGCTGAGCGAAAGGAGCAGAATCAGGAGAACTTTGTACACAGCAACCACAGTGTGTGTGAGAAACTTTTCTGGTAGACTTAGTACTTTGTTGAAACGCATGGACTTTAAAAATTCTCAATGGACTCTTGAGGCAAAACGCCTTCCACATACAGAGAAAGAACTATGGAATTGGATCACAGATAGAAACAGAACATTTTCTTTTGTATTTTGTTTTGCTTTGTTTTATGGTTTCTCCCATTCATTTTAATTCTTCTATGGAACATGTATTTAATAGGAATGTATGTGTAGAACCTATATAAGATTGTATGCTGTCTCAGGGAGGGAGTGAGGATAGAGGGGAGAATAAGAAGGAGAGAGGGGAAAAAAATCTAAGATACATGGAAGTGATTGTTGAACACTGAAAACAAATAAAATAATTTAATTAAAAAAAATAGAATGGTTGAATCAGCTCACATCTCCACCAATGAATTTGTGTTCCAGCTCTCTCACATCTTCTCCAACATTGTCATTCTCTTGTTATGTCAAATTAGCCAATCTGATAGGTGTGATGTGGTAACTCTGAGCTGTTTTGATTTGCACCTCTCTAATCAACAGTGATTTAGAACATTTTTTCATGTGACCATAGATAGTGTCAATTTCTTCCTCTGAAAACTGCCTATTCATATCCTTTGACCATTTATTAATTTGGGAATGACTTGTATTCTTATAAATTTGACTCAGTTCTCCATAAATTTTAGAAATGAGGCCTTTATCAGAGACACCAATTGTAAAAATTCTTTCCCAGTTTTCTGCTTCCCTTCCTATCTTAGTTGTATTGACTTTGTGCAAAAACGTTTCAATTTAATGTAATCAAAATTAATAATTTTGTATCTCATGATGTTCTCTATCTCTTGTTTGGTTATAAATTCCTCCATTCTCCATAAATCTGACGAATAAACCATTCCTTGCTCCCATGATTTATTTATAGTATCAGTCTTTATAACCAGATTGTGTACCCATTTGGACTTTATTCTGGTATACTGTGTTAGGTGCCGGTTTATGCCCAGTTTCCACCACACTATTTTTAAGTTTTCCCAGAAGATTTGTCAGTGATTTCTTATTTGAGAAGCTGAGGTCCCTGGGTTAGTCAGACTGCTATGATCACTGACTAGTGTGTCATGTGTACCCAATCTCTTCCATTGATCTACCCCTCTATTTCTTCGCCAGTACCAAATGGTTTTGATGATTGTTGCTTTATAATACAATTTAAGATCTGGTATGACTAGGCCACCTTCCCTAGAGTTTCTTTTCATTAGTTCCCTTGATATTTTGGATCTTTTGTTTTTCCAGATGAGTTTTGATGTTATTTTTTTCTACCTCTATAAAATAGTGCTTTGGCAGTTTCATTGGTATGGCACTGAAGAAGGAAATTAATTTAGGTAGAATTGTCATTTTTATTACACTCAGCCAACCCACAAGCAACTGATGTTTTTCCAATTATTTAGGTATTACTTTATTTGTGTGAAAAGTGTTTTGCAATTGTGTTCATACAGTGCCTGGGTTTGTTTTGGCAGGTAAACTCCCAATACTTTATGGTGTCTACAGTAACTTTAAAGGGAATTTCTCTTTTTATCTCTTGCTATTGGGCTTTGTTAGTAATACATATATATGTATATATGTATATGCCACATATATATGTTACATATGTATATATAATGTATATTTATACGTAGACATGCAGATGACTTCTGTGGGTTTATTTTGTGTCCTGCAACTTTGCTAAAGTTGTTTATTATTTCAAGTAGTTTTTTACTTGATTCTCTGGGGTTTTCTAAGTTATCATCATATCATCTGCAAAAAGTAATAACTTAGTTTCTTTTTTGTCTATTCTAGTTCCTTCTATTTATTTTTATTCTCTTAATGCTAAAGTTAACATTTCTAATACCATATTGAATAACAATGGTTATAAGTAACATCCTTGTTTCACCCCTAATCTTATTGGAAATACATCTAGCTTATCCCCATTACATATAATGCTTGTTGATGGTCTTAGTTAGATGCTGTTTATTATTTTAAGGAATGCTCCAACTATTCCTATCCTCTCCAGTGTTTTCAGTGGGAATGGGTGTTGTATTTTGTCAAAAGCCTTTTCTGCATCTATTGAGATAATCATATGGTTTCTGTTAGTTTTGTTGTTGATGTGATCAATTATGCTGATAGCTATTCTAATACTGAACCAGCCATGCATTCCTGGTAGAAATCCTGCTTGATCATAATGTATTATATTTGTGATAAGTTATTGTAATCTTTTTCCTAAAATCTTATTTAAAATTATTGCACCTATACTCATTAGAGAAGTTGGTCTATAATTATCTTTCTCTGTTTTGGCTCTTCCCAGTTTAGGTATCAGCACCATATTTGTAATCATAAAAAGCATTTGGTAGGACTCCTTTGCCAATTTCCCCAAATAAGTCTAAACAGTATTGGAATTAATTGTTCTTTGAATGTTTGATAGAATTCACTTGAAGATCCATCTAACAGTGGAGATTTTTTCCTAGAGAGTTCATTAATGGCTTGTTCTATTCCTTTTTCTGACATGGGGTTAAGTATTTTACTTGCTCTTCTGTTAATCTGGGTAATTTATATTTTTAAATATTCAACCATTTCACCAAGATTGTAAAATTTATTGGCATACACTTGGGAAAAATAATTTCTAATTATTGTTTTAATTCCCTCTTCATTGGAAGTGAATTTCACCCTTTTCATTTTTCATACTGTTAATTTTGTTTTTTTCCTTTCTTTTCTAAAAATTATGCATTTTATTGTTTTTTCATAAAACCAGTTCTTAATTTTATTTATTAATTCAATTTTTTAAATTTCAATTTTATTAATCTCTCCTTTGGTTTTCAGTATTTCTAATTTGGTATTTAATTGGGGATTTTCAATTTTTTTCTGTCTTTTTCAGTTGCATGCCCAATTCATTTACCTCCTTTTTCTCAATTTTATTTATGTAAGCATTCAAAGATATAAATCTTCCTCTAAGAACTACTTTTGCTGCATCCCGTAAGTTTTGGTAGGGTGTCTCATTTTTGTCATTCTCTTGAATGAAGTTATTGGTTGTTTCTATAATTTGTTGTTTGACCCACTCATTCTTTAGGATTAGATTATTAATTATTATTATTATTAATTTCCAATTAATTTTTGGTCTATCTTTCCATAACCCTTTATTACACATAATTTTTATTGCATCATGATCTGAAAGGGATGTATTTAATATTTATGCCTTTCTGCACTGGGTTGTGAGGTTCTAGTACATGCTCATTTTTGTGTATGTGTCATGAACTGCTGAGAAAAAGGTATATTCCTTTTTACCCCCATTCACTTTTCTCCAGAGGTCTATCATACCTAACTTTTCCAGAATTCTATTTACTTCCTTAATTTCTTTCTTGTTTATTTTGAGGTTAGATTTATCAAGTTCAGAGAAGGGGAGGTTGAGGTCCCCCATTCATATAGTTTTGCTGTCTATTTCTTCCTGTAACTCCCTAAACTCTGTAATAATTTGGTTGCTATACCAATTGATGAATATATGTTTAGTAATGATATTATATCATTGCCTATGGTGCCTTTTAGCAGGATGTAGTTTCCTTCCTTGTCTCTTTTGATTAGATCTATTTCTGTTTTTGTTTTATCTCAGATTGGATTGCTACCCCTGCTTTTTTTACATCAGATGAAGCACGATATATTCTGATCCAACCTTTTACCTTTATCCTGTGTGTATCCTCCCATTTCAAATGTCTTTCTTGTAAACAACATATTGTTGGATTATGGTTTTTAATCCATTCTGCTATCTACCTCTATTTTATGGGAGAGTTCATCCCATTCACACTCATAGTTCTGATTACTATCTGTATCTTTATCTCTATCCTGTTTCCTATCCCCTGTTTATGTTTTTATTTTTTCCTTCTCCCTTCCCCTCCTCAAAAAAGTTTTACATTTTACCACTGTCTTCCTCAGTCTTCCCTCCTTTTCCTTCCCTTTTTCCTTACTACTTCCTCTCTCCCTTCTAACTACCTCCTTTTTCTTTCCCCTTTTCCCTCCTACTGCCTCTAGTGCAAATTAGATTTCTATGCCTAACTGAGAATATTATTCCCTCCTTTAACTAAATCCAGTGAGAGTAATGCTCATACAATGCTCATCTTTCTCCCTTCTTTCCCTCTACTAAAAATGTGCTTTTGTGCCTCTTCATGTGAGGTAATTTACCCTTTTTGTTCCTCATACTTTCCTCCTCTCCCTTCACATTCCTTTATTAGGATTTTTATCATCACATCATTTAACTTATATTAATTTATACACATATGTATTTTATCTATTTTATTTGCCTTTATCTCTTTAAGAAAACGTCTTTTACCCATAACTGTATGTGTAATAATTTAATGTACATATGTAATATATATTTAATTTATACCCACACCCTCTATCTATATACATGATGTAATTAATATACAATTCTCAATATTAACAAGTGTCATCCTCCCATGTAGGGATATAAACAATTTGCCCATATTGAGTAACAAGGTTTTTTTTTCTTTTTCCTTGTTTACCTTTTTATTCCTCCCTTGAATCATATATTTGAAGATCAAATTTTCTATTGAGTTCTGGCCCTTTCATCAGGAAGGTCTGGAAATCCCTTATTTCATTGGATGTCCATCTCCTTTTCTGCAAGATTACCCCTCAGTTTTGGTGTGTAATTGATCTTTGGTTGTAGTCCAAGCTCCTTTGCCTTACAGAATATCTTATTTCACTCCCTCCATCTTATAATGTAGAAGCTGCAAGGTACTGTATGATCCTGCCTGTAGTTTCTTGATATTTTAATTGTTTCTTTTTAGCTGTTTACAGTATTTTCTCCTTGACCTGATAATTCTGGAATTTGCCAACAATATATCTTGGTGTTTTCGATTTGGGATCTCTTTCAGGAGGTAATCAGTGGATTCTTTAAATGATTATTTTGGCCTCCAGATCTAGGACTTCAGATTAGTTGTTCTTGATGATTTCTTGGATGATGCTGTCTAGGCTCTTTTTTCATCATGGCTTTCTGGTAGACCAATGAATTCTAGATTTTCTCTCCTGGATCTATTTTACAAGTCAGTTGTTTTTCCAATGAGATATTTCACAATTTTTTTTTTTCATTCTTTAGATTTTGTTTGACTGATTCTTGATGCCTCATAGAGTCATTAGTTTCTACTGGTCCAATTTTACTTTTTAACAAATTATTTTCTTCAGTTAGCTTTTGTACCTCCTTTTTTTAAAAGTTATTTTCTTCACTTAGATTTTGTATTTCCTTATCCATCTGATTTTACTTTTTAAGGAGCTGATTGTATTTTTAAAATCATTGGCCAGTTTTTCTTCTACCTCTTTGATTTGGCTTTTAAAATCCTTCTTGAACTCTTCCAAGAATGTTCTTTGGACTTGAGACCAGTTCATATTCCCCTTTGAGGTTTCAGATGTGGATATAGTGTCAAAACTGTCCTCTTCCAAATTAGTATTTTATTCCTCCCTGTCCCTGTAATAGGATTCTATGGCCTTTGCTTTTCTAATTTGCTTCTTGCTCATAGTGATTGCCTTTTTCCTGACTTTTAAAGTGAATCTCTTCTTCTGGGACAAAGGGTGTTCTGTCCCATGTTTCTTGGGCTGGGAGGTAAAGTCTTGGTTACTGGCTTCGTGTACTGTGGTCTCTGATTCTTTCAACTAGACGCTATATAATGCTGCAGTTTACCTGGTGCTGAACTGGGTGGTGTGTGTCAACATTGAGGCCAGGTGACATCTTAGTTTCCCTAGTGTTACATTGATGTTCATGGTGTCAGGTGTGAGGGAGGGTGGTCTGGCCACTGGAGGTCTCCTCCTCCTGTAGGGCTGCACTAACTCTATCTGCACTGCTATCTGCCCAATTTCCCTGGCTGTGCTAAGGTATTCCTGGGTTCCTAGTGTTGGTGCTTACCAGCTCCAACCCCCTGGGGCTCAGGATCTCTTCCTGGTCCATTGAGGTGGGGCTTGCTCAGGCACCCCTGGTCCTGCACTGGTCCCCTTCAGCCACAGAAAGAGGGACCTTTCTCATCAATCTCCCCAGTCTCCTGAGCTAAAAGACTGTTGTACCCCTTCTGCTGCCTCCACTGTTCCAGAATTTTTCCTGGGGCAATATTCTCTGGATTTTTCAAGATAAAAAAGGGAAGGTGAGAATACTTACAGTCTACTCTGCCATCTTGGGTCCCAGAAGTTCAAGTAGCTGACTTTCAAATATCTAGTCCATGGGCTGATATCCCCAGGAGTAGCTGCTGCAGCTGCTAGGGGCCCTGTGCTTCTTTTTCACTGAGTACTGCAGAACTAAGTGCTAAGTGGATTGGGAATCCAAACTATCTCTAGTGATTCAGTCTACCTGGAGCTATTTCTACTCTGCTACGGCCGCACCTGCACTGGTGCCTCTTGTACACTCTGTGCTCCCCTAGCCCAGTGTAACAGATCCTTCCCATCTACCTTTTGGGTTGTTCTGGGCTAGAAATCTGCCACAATCTGTGTCCCAGTGGATTCTGTCACTCTCAATATCCTTTTATTTCTAGAATATATGTTTTTCAAAATGCTTTCCCACAAAATCTGTGAGTTAGGTCTCTCTATAACTTCTATCCATTATATCTTTAAACCTTCCCAACATACCTGTGCAGGTTTTTCTGCTTTTATTTTTCAGAGAACTTTCTAGTCTGACACAGAAGTAGGAAGAATTGAATTGGAAGTCAGAAGAATGAGATTCAAATACCAACTCTGCTTTTATTTATACCTGTGTGACCTTAAGCAGATAATATAACCTCCTTGGACCTGTAAGAAGAATTCGTACTATAGAACGTATGTGTGTACATATATTTCCCAAGATTGTTTACGCATTTATAAATTTTCATTTGGAGCTCATATTTACATAGCACTTTAAGAAGTGTAAATAATTTTGTATAAGCAATAAAATTCAATCCTTGCAACAACCATGTGAAGTGCATGCTATTCTTTCCCCTATTTCACAGACAAGGAAACAGAGAGAACACTTAAGCAACTAGCCTAGAAGCTCATCAATAGTAAGTGTAAGAGGAAGGATTCAAACAAGAGCTATCTGAAATCCGCATCTCTTTTCATTACTCCACATTCTATTACAGAAAGGTAATGAAATTTAGCAAAGCAAAAACAAAAATAATACTGAATTAAAGGACTTGGCTGGGAAGAACTCTAAGTGAAGTTGATTGGAAAATGACTTCATTCTCACCTTGAAGGCCTATGTTATATCCTTTCCTGTCTAGAGGAGCTTGTGCTGGAGTGAAATAGCTTCAAATGACATTAACTTCAAAAGCAACCAAAGTCCTTCAGGTAGAATCCCTTTAAAATTACTGGAGGACCTTGGCACACACTAAGGGACTGTCCTCAGCAGCAGTAGCATCCTGTAGGTGGTTCAGATCTATCCGAGAAAATCAGGGATTTAAAAATCCTTGGGGGAGAATGGATAAAGGAAGGCAAAGGTCAGTAGCAAAACATACTTCTGAGGAACGCCAGGATAAAAAAAGAGAGAGAAGAAGATTAAAAGAAAACAGGATTGTGGGAAAGGCACAGTAAGTAAGCATAACAGTGAATGTGAAAGAGATAATTAATTAGTCCTGATACTTTATAAACTATTTTAAAAAATAGGTCCAAAAGGCATCCTGTCAAACGCATTTTATGATACAAATATGTTTTGAATTCTAAATCAAGAAGAACAAAAATAGAGAAAGGAGAAACGTACAGGCTGATTTTCCTAGTAAGTTTTGATGTAAACTTTTTAGATAAAATACTAGCAAGGACATCATAGCAATATACTACAAAGATCATCCACTATGACTAAGTGAGATTTATACCAGGAATTCAGGACTGGTTCAGTATTAGGAAAATCATCACCATAATGGATTATATTAATAACACAATTAACAAAAATCATATGATTACTTCAGAATAAATTCAGAAAAAACCTTTGGCAAAATACAACACCTATTCTTACTAAAAATATTAGAAAACATAAGAATAAATGGAGCTTTTCTTTAAATGATAAGTAGTATCTACCTAAAATCAAGAGGAAGTATATGGGGGGATAAGCTAGGAATTTTCTTGGTAAGATCTGGGATGAAGCAAAAATGTCCATTATCACCACTATAAATCAATATTATGTTAGAAATGCTAGCTCTAACTGGACCAGATCTTAAACTATATTTTAAAGCAGTAATTATCAAAACAAGAAATAGGGTGGTGGATCAGTGGATTAGATTATGTACACAATAGACTGTAGTAAATGACTGTACTAATCTAGTATATGATCAATTCAAACATCTAAGCTTTTGGGACACAGGCTTGTTATTTGACAAATTGCTGAGAACACTGGAAAACAGTATGGCAGAAACCAGATGAAGACCAATATCTCAAACCATTTATCAAGATAAGGCCAAAATGGACACATGATTTACAGATAAAAGTTGATACCATGAACAAATTAGGGAAGCTTAGAACAGTTTGCTTGTCAGTTGCATGAGTGAGGGAAAAGTTTGGACCAAATAAGTTATAGAGAGCATGAAATATAAAATATTAGTTATAGTAAATGAAAAAAAGTTTTTGCACAAACAAAACTCATGCAACCAAAATTAGAAGGAAAACAGAAAATTGGGATAAAGGCCTCATTTCTCAAACATATAAACAACTGAGGTAAAATTATAGGAATACAAGTCATTCCTCAATTAGTAAATGGTCAAAGAACATGAACAGTTTTCAGACAAAGAAACCAAAGTTGTGTATAGTCATATGAAAAAGATGCTCTAAATCACTATCAATCAGAGAAATGTAAATTAAAACAACTTAAGGTACTACCTCACACTTATCAGATTGGCCAATATGACAGAAAAGGAAAATAACAAATGTTACAGGGTATGTGGGAAAACTGGGACACTAATGAACTGTTGGTGGAGTTGTGAACTGATCCAATAATTTTGGAGAGCATCTTGGACCTATGCCCAAAGGGATATCAAACTATGAATACCCTTTGGTTCAGGAATACCATTGCTTGTTCTATATCCCAAAGAGAATTTTAAAAAGGGAAAAGAACATATTTGTGCAGAAATATTTTGTAGCACCTTTTTGTGGTATTGAATTAGAAATTTAGGGAATCCCCATCAATTGGGAAATAGCTGAACAAAGTGTGGTATATGATTGTGATGTAATACTATTGTGTTATAAGAAGTGACAAGCAAGTTCATTTCAGAAAAACCTGGACTTACATTAACTTGCTCATGTTTTTGCCCATTTCATATCATTTAAAGTTGAGCTTTACTCCTGGGGCACAGGGGGTACTGTCCCAAGCTTCTTGTACTGTGGACCAGGGATCTTGTCACTGACTTTGTGTACTGAGGCCTCAGGTACTGGCAACTTACTGCACTGGGGTAGCCTGGCCTAGTTGTGCCTGTTGTTACCTGGTTTTTGGGAGTGGAGGCCTCACAGCTGACCTGATGTGCCACTGGCCTGCTGAACCATGACTCAGGGGCCTTGATTGCAGATCTGTGCTGTGCCTAAGATCTCCCACTGGTTTGCCTGGATGCTGGCTGCATTCCCCCTTTACTCAAGTGAGATGGACCTTTCCTGAAGTTCTTCTAAATTAATCCTAAGTTGGAGAATTGTTTCACTCCAGAATCCATCTAGAGGCATGACTTAAAGTTGTTTCTGAGGGAAACAGGGGAGAGTTCATGCGACTTCCTAGCTTCTCTCCATCATTTTGGCTCTAACCCCTGCAAATTTGGGTTTGATATGAATGAAAATCATATAACAATTTAGACCTTCTAAGATTTAAAAGGCCTGCTGCAAGAGGTGGTGGTTTTTCTTTTTTTTGAGATCAACATGACAAAACCAGATGATCAGTTTGGGAGGATGTTTTAAAGTAGAATAGTGTTTAGATCTGACTTGGACTCAATGATCTGTTAAGTTAATTCTCACAGTGAGATCCAATGACTATAATTTTATGAATTTAGAGCTGAAGGGGATCTTAGAAGTCAAAGTACACATTTTAAAAATGAGGAAACTGCATCAGGCCTGGTCAATGATTTCCTAGGGTCACATAGGTATTACCTGTCTGAGAGAAAATTCAAACTCAGGTCTTAATGATTCCAAATTCTTAGTTCTATCCTTTACAACATGGTCCCTCTCTATTCTGTGATTTTGTGATGTGACACGAAAAATGTATCAAGAACACATATAATCAGAAAAGAAGGGAGAAAACTATGTAGGAAAAGCAAGGAACAACAGATAGTCTGAGGTCAGTACTAGTATGTATGTATCACTGAATCCAACATTCAATGAACAGGCCTCAAACCCATCAGTGAGTAGGGGGACATCTATCCCAGCATGTGAAAACTTTCCTTTTCAGAATGGTTGGGTGAGAACTATTTTTCTCATCTTCCATGAAGGTAGATGAAGCCAGTCCTGTGGAGCAAAAGTAGAACTTTGTCAGACTTTGAAGACACCAAGGTAATCCTCTACATTCTGGGCCATTGCCAGTCATCTTAACTTCTGCCTGCCACTGGATTTCAATGACTCTGGAAGAGAGAGTGAGCCTGATACAGCCTAACTTAAAAACAATTTAAATGCAACTCAAGACATTACCAAAGATGCCATTGGTCCTCTTCAGAAAAAAGTATGAAGAACAAGTATGCACCTATTCTTTGCTAAGAACCATGTTAAATATTTGGGACACAAAGTCAGGCAAAAATCTCAATCCCTTCTTTCAAGCAACACACAGCCTGATAAGGGAGACAAAATACATTAGGCAGGATAAATCAACAGAGGGAAGGCACTGGCATTAAGGAGGATTAGAATGATTAAAAGTAATTATAACACAGTCTCAAACATCAACATCATCATTACCATCATTCATTATCATCATAATCATCATCATCATGGCATTTACAAAGCATTTTAAGTTTTATAAAGCATTTTACATCTCTTGTCTCAGTGGATCCTCAAAATAGCCCCGTGAGGTAAATACCACAATATCATTTTACAGAGGAAGAAAATGATGCACACATAGGTCTGCTTTGTAAAATTGTTTAGGGAATATTTATGGAAGATTTGGAAAATAATTACATAAAATGATAAAAAATGGATATATTTGATTTTCTCTGGATAAGAAAGTACCTAAAGTAAGAAGATCTTGACTCCACTGAGGTATTGATGCATGATGCATTCTAGAACCAAATTCTGGTGTGCCAGTAGAAGTTCTCTACAATTGTTTATAATGAATACTGACCTTGGTGCATGGGCATTAACTGGAGAAAATAGATGGATATCTATTGGAACATAAATCATGACGTAGTGAAAACAGCCTAGACTTTGCTTCCTGAATTTAGTACTTATTAGCTGTATGGTTGTGGACAAGTCAATTACTTTAACATTCAGCTTATTTATCTGTAAAATTAGAGCAATAATAATACCTGTAGATACTTCTGTCATAAGACTGATGTGAGAATTAAGCCAGATAATGTATGTAAGGGATTTTATTAATCTTAAAGCATTATATAAATGTAATCTGTTCATATAAGTGCTCTTGTACTGATTGCATACTGTCATGGAATTCCTTTTCAAAATGCCCTCCAAATGGGATATTGCTTTTCTTCCATTTTTGCTTCACTTTGAATATTATACAAGCTAATCAGTTGTCATAAGAGCAGAGAAGCATTGAGTGGTATGGAAAAAGCATCACATGAGAGATTTGGAAATCAGAGCTATTCTTTTATGAAAATAGCTTATCAGTCCACATCTTTGTGTGTCGTTTGATTGCTGGAAGACAGCCACACTTTAATGAGAAAAATCAGCTAATAAATATTCAGCACCCCAATGTCTAATTAAAATTAGTCAGTTTATCGATATTGAGTATTCATGAAGAAATATTCAAATGCAAATGATGATTTCTCGGAAAGAGTTGCTCATGACTGCAGGGCAGGGGCAGAACTTGGGAATGGGGAAGAACAGAGGGGTTTATTAGCACAGTGTGATGGTAATGGAAAGAACTTTGGATTTGGAAATCAATGTCCTGAATTAAAATCTTAGCTCTATTGCTTTGGGTGTCCTTGGAAAGATGACTTATATTCATACATAAATTGAAGAATTTAGAGTAGATGATCTCTTAAGTCCCTTCTGTCATATGATCCCATATTCAAGAGGTGAAAAGTTGGGATGAGGCTTTAAGAAAGTCTCACAGCCCTCTGAAATAGAAATGTTCCTTAAGAAAAATTTATTGTTTGGTCATTTTCAGTTGTATCTGACTTTTTGCAAGGTAAAGATGTTTGAATGGCTTGGCATTCACTTTTCCAGTTCATTTTAAAGATGAGGCAATCAGAGTTAAGTGACTTGTGCAGTGTCACACAACTAGTAAGTGTTTGAGGCCAGATTTGAACTCACGATGGATCATCCTAGCTTCAGGCTCATCATTCTATTCACTATACCACCTAGCTTCTATGTTAAGAAAGGTTAGGCTTGGGTAGCTAGGGTTGCACAGTGGATAGAGCACTGACTTGGTATTAAGAGGACCTGAGTTCAAATTCTACCTCAGATACTTATTATAGCTGTGTGACCCTAGGCAAGTCACTTAACCCAAATTAATTTAAAAAGGAAGAAGAAAAGTTAAATCTTTATATAAATTCCCCACACCATTCTGAAGACTTTTATAACATAGGAGAAAATAAGTCAGTTTTTCAGAATGTTTTACACATATCTATAACTATGTTATGGCAATAGGGACTTTATTCTAAAATTTAAAAATCACAAAATTTCAAATAATGACTTTTAGATAATATGGGGTTTTTGATTGGTTAGCTATATTTTCAGCAGCACACTTTTCATTTTTTCATTTCTATAGAAACGATTGAGTTTAACAGTGAATTAGCAAGAAGAGTTAGTTAAAATAGGATGCTATCAGTGCTTGCTACTCTTAGTAATAATCTCACTATAATCTTCCAACTTCAATAATAATATTTTACTTAGTTGTAGCCTCAGGAGAGGGTATTTCCCTATAGGAGCTAGTGATCCAGAATTTCCTGAAGACTCAGTTTAATTTGTTTTACTTGTTCTGTTATTTTCAGATCTTTGGTGCTACGTGTTGGTTGTTTGTTTATTTGTTTGGTTGTTGTCCTTTGTCTTCAAATGGACTCCCAAATTGCTGATTTTATTTTCATTATTGTATTGGTAAGATAATTATTTGGCAAGACTTTGTCAAATGCTTGTAGTTAATTACCCTTCAAAAGATTATGAAGGAAATAGATTTGTGCTCTAGTCTCAAGTTTCTGGGATCACCACTATTGCTTCCCTTTTGTGTGCTGGGGTCTATCAGTTCTCTCTAACCCTTAACCCTTTTCTATATTTATTCTTAGTCATTTGCATCTTTGTCAGTTTGAGTCAGGATTTTAGCTAAAGAGGTAGGATATCACAATGGAATTAACAATGTGTTTGGAGTAATAAGATCTCAGTTCAAATTCTAGCTCTTTTACTTACAGACTGTGTGAACTTCAACAAATCACTTGCTGGACTTCCAGGGCAAAGCCAAGATTGTGAAGTAGAGGAAGCAACTGAGCTGTCCCATGGGGCAGCAACATTAGATGTGGGTGTTGGATGTGGCAACAGTAGGAGCAACAGCTTCAAGAGTTGTGAAGCCAGAGACGGTAAATGGACCTGGCAGCTGGTCAGAAAGAGAGTACAAGGGACCCCTTTGCTAGCACTGGCACAGGATACGATGCTGTTTGGCAACTCCATTGCCCATATCTATTTCACTTTCAGTCCATAGGAGATGAGCAGTATCTATAGTGACTGTAAGGGATAAACGGTCTTTCCTGGGTAAAGACTAGAGCACAGACCAGGAGAACAGTAATGACACCTCTCCCTTCAGCACATCTCTGAAGTAAGCACTGAAAGTACTGTAAGTGCTGTAAGCACAACTCCATAACTAGCTATGAAAGCAACAATGTAGACAAAGCATGGGACAGTGTTCCCTTTCCACCTGGAATAGAACACAACATTAACATAAAGTTTAAAATCAAGAAATAGGTTGGAATAAGGGGAAAACAACAAATAAAGAACCAGACCATAAAAAACTAGATTGGTGACAAAGATGATCAAGACACAAACTCAGAAGAGGACGATAATGTCAAACCAGTAACAAATGAAGCTTCAAAGAAAAATGCTAATTAGACACAAGTCAAATAAGAATTCCTGGAAGAGCTAAAACTGATTTTCAAAAGAACTTAAAAGTAGTAGAGGAAAAATTGGAAAAAATGAGAGGCATATAAGAAAATTATGGAAAGACTAGTAACAAATTGGTAAAAGAGGTTCAAAAAATACTGAAGAAAATAACACCTTAAAAATCAGAATTGGACAAATGGAAAAAGAGGCACAAAAATTCATTGAAGAAAATAATTCCTTAAAAATTAGAATTGTTCAAGTGGAAGTTAATGACTCCATAAGACATCAAGAAACAATAAAACAAAGTCCAAAGAATGAACAATGGAAGAAAATGTGAAATATATGTGAAAAACCACTGACGTTGAAAATAGATAAAAGAGAGTGAATTTAAGAATCATTCCTGAAATAGCCTAGACATTATATTTTAAGAAATTATCAAGAAAATTTGTACCAGTATCCTAGAATCAGAGGGCAAAATAGAAATAGAAAGAATCCATTTATCCTCTCCTGAAAGAGATCCCCAAATGAAATCTCCTATTATTTCTCAATTCCCGAGTTTTAAGGTCAAGGAGAAAATACTTCAAGGTCAGAAAGAAGCCACTGAAACATCATACTATCATAGGCAGGAACACACAAGATTTAGTAACTGCCATTCTAAAGGAATGAAAGGCTTGAAATGTGCCCTTTCATAAGGCAAAGGGACTAGGTCTACAACCAAGAATAATTTACCCAGCAAAACTGAGAATAATCTTCAGGGAAAAATGGATGTTTAACAGAAACTAAATAATTTAATCCTAAATAATGAATGGATCAAAGAAAAAATCATAGAAACAATCAATAATTTCATCGGAGATAATAACAAAAATGAGAAAACATACCAACATTTGTGGGATACAGAAAAGTCATATTTATGAAAATTTTGTACCTTTAAATGCTTGAATAATGTATAGCTAAGTATTTTTATACACGGTCTTTCTTTTGGTGATTAGAGATAACTTCTGCTAGATTCTAATGTTCTAGGACTTGATAAAATTCACATAATAATTTCAATGTTTGAACAGGAAGATACTTTGTTGTAAAACTATTTTCTACCTACAAGGGAAAAGGAAAGAGAAACTGTTAGTCTAAGTGGGTACCTGAAAAGGTTTAGGCCAAGGTCTCCCATTGCTTCTTCAGTCATCCTGATGAACATCTGCTCACTGGATTCAGATGACTCAGGAGAGTTGAGCCTGGTGACCTGCACAGCCCTTGCTCACTCAAACAAAGTCAAGTGCAAGTCATGTCATCACTTCTCTGATGTCATGTTCTTCCTTGAAAACAAAGGACAAACACAACAACAACAACAACAACAACAACATCTTTAAATGCATATATCAACAAAAGAGAGAAAGAGCAGATCAATGAATTGGACATGAAACAAAAAATAACCTAGAAAAAGTTTAAAAGCACCAAATAAAAACAAAAATGGAAATACTGAAAATCAAATGAAATATTGATAAAATAAAAGTTAAAATGCTATTGAATTGATGAATAAAACTAGAAGTTGATTTTATGAAAAATATTTAAATAGATGAACCATTAGTTAATTTGATTAAAAAACCAATTAGTATCAAAACACGAAAGGAGTGTATGTGCCACCAAGGAAGATAAAATTAAAATAAATTATTAGGAGATACTTTGTCCATTTTTAGGCTTGTAAAACTGACAATCTAAGTGAAATATGTGAATATTTAAAAAATTTAAACTGTTCAGGTTAACAGAAGAGGAAATATGCTTAAATAACTCTGTCTTAGAAAGAAAAGCAAGCTATCAATAAGCTTCCAAAGAAAACTATCCCCAAGTTATAAGGGAATTCTGCCAAAACACTTAAGGAATAATTAATCCCATTACTGCAGAAACTATTTGAAAAAAGTAGGTAAAGAAGGAGATTTACCAAATTCCTTGTATGATACAAATGTAATTTTGATTCCTAACCTGGGGAGAACAAAACAAAAAAAATAGACCAATTTCCCTAAAGAATATTGGTGCAAAATTTTAAATAAAATACTAGCAAGGAGATTACAACAAAGTATGGACTTATAATAGGAATGCAGGACTAGCTTAATATGAGGAAAACTATCAGCCTAGTTGACAATATCATAACAAAACAATTGAGATCATATGATTATGTCAACATATACAGAAAAGACTTTGGACAAAATATAACATGCATTCCCTTTAAAAAAAAACAACTAGAAAATACAGAAATAAATGGAGACTTCCTTAAAGTAAGCAGTATCTTTTTTAAACTCTAAGCAAGCATTACCATTAATGGAGATGAGCTAGAAGCATTCCTAATAAAACCAATGGGGAAGCAAGGATGTCCATTATTACTACACTATAAAGAGAAGAAAAAGAAATTAAAAGGAATAAAAACAGGCAATGTGGAAACAAAACTATCACTCTTTGCAAATGATACGATAGCATTCTTAGAGAACTTTAGAGAATCAACTAAAAAGCTAATTGAAACAATTAACAATTTTTTCAGAGTTGCACAATATAATATAAGCTCACAAAATAAATCAACATTTTTTATATACCACCAGCAAAATCCAGGAGGAAGAGATAGAAAGAAAAATTCCATTTAAAAATAACTAAAGACAATATAAAGTACTGGGGATTATACTTGCCAAGACAAACCTAGGTATCATGTGAACAAAATTTAAAAACATTTCATGTTAATAAGGAAAGACCATGTTAATTTATTAATTAATTTAATTAATTATGTTTAATTAATTAATTTAATTAATATTAATTAATTATTAATATTAACATTTCATGTTAATAAGGAGAAAAATTAACTGCTCAAAAGTAGGCTAAGTCAATATTACAAAAATGACCTGTCTAAATTAATTTACTTGACCAGTGCTATACCAATCAAAGTACCAAAGAATTATTTTATAGAGACAGAAAAAATATATTCTTCTGGAAGAATAAAAGGTCAAGAATATAAAGGAAATCAATAAAAGAAAGTAGTCTTAGTAGTAGCAGATTTCAAGCTATATTACAAAGCAGTAATCATCAAAACAGTCTGGCAATGACTAGGAAATAGAGATTTGAACTCATGAAGGTGAGTCTTACAATGCATACTACAGAACCCTGAAGAACGACAAAATTTAACTTGCCATTGTTTCTGGATGTGATATATTAATATATTTCCATATAACCCCACTTTGTATCTCTGTAACTCTCTGGATCAAAGTGCCCCTTTCTGACTGTCACTCACCAATTTACATTGTTTCTCCAATGAGGATGTAAACTACTCAGAAGCAAACTGTTTTTGCTTTTTATATTTAAAACCCCCAAACCAGCACTTAAAACAGTGCCTAGCGTATAGCAGGAGCTTAATATATGCCTGCTGACTGAATGACTCAATAATAAGCATGTTGGCACAGTGGCTAAAGTGCCAGGTCTGGTGTAAGTAAAAATTATTTTACTGAGTTCAAATCTGACCTTAAACACTTACTAGCAGTGTGATCCTGGACAAGTAATAACACTGTTTGCCTCAGTTTCCTTAACTGTAAAATGAGCTGGAAAAGAAAATGGCAAACCACTTCAGTATCTTTGCCAAGAAAACCCCAAATGGTGTCACCAAGGATCAGACATGACTGAAAACAACCAAACAGCAATGTTTATTTCATTCACTTATTCATATATAGACTTACTACATGACACTAGGCAAGATTGCAGATGGACTTTTGAAATAACTTACAGTGATAAAATCACAGAAACCCAGAATCTCATTGTTTAGGATTTAGTGCAAGTCTCACCCAAAGCAATAAATCCATCTACAACACTACAACAAATGGTCAGTCCTTGAAGATCTTCACAAATGGTCAAGTAACAATGTTTTGGAGGGTGAAGTTAAGATTAATAAAGTGAGAAGTAAGAAACTTTATACTAGGATATTATGCCATCTCATCACGGAAATATTTCAATATTCTTGAAGTCTATATCAGTAAAAACATGCTTTGGTTAGTGAAACCAGTTGAGAAAGACTGAGTATGGACTTAATGAAGGGTTATGTCTTTGAAGTGAGGACAAGTTAGCAAACATCTGAGAGGCAGATCATCAAAAGCCTGGCCACCAATTGATTGTGGTAAGTCACAAGTTGAATTGAATTGAAACCATCTTTTAAAGTCATGGAAGAATTGGGATATACATCAGTATACTGAGATATATCAGTATACTAATAAATAATAATACTAATGCTACACTAACAAAAGTCCTAAATCCTTTAAAGTAGGGTGACTGTGAGGGTAATAATTTGCATCTGAACCTCACTGAAGAACACAGTTGGGAAGAAGAGTAGCATAGGAAATCAGAGGAGCCTATTAAACCTTTACTTTGTCTTTGCTCAAAGCAGCAAAAATAAAATTCAAGAAAAACTTTTGTCTACAGTGGTTTATGGTGGTAAAGAAATAAGAATTCAGACTGCAATATTGGGGAGAGATAAACCTAAAAGTCCCATATCCCAGGCAATAGAAACTCATATTCGAAGAGCATTGTTGACTGGATACTTTTAAACCAACAATTCACTACTCAGTCACTTATTGGAAAAGAAAACCATTCACATCTTTACCCAAAACAGAGTCAATTGAGATGCTTTTTCAAAAGGCAAAATTCACTCACTGTTGTGATATTGTTTTCTTATCTGTGTCAGATGAAATTTTGTTGTATGGTTAGACTAATACTTCTAGGAAATTTAGCAATCAGCAGCATGAAGTCAGTGAGAATATCCAAATCCTTGGACTGTGGAGCCACCTGCTGAGTCCAGAAGGACTGGTGATCACAACTTTTGCTCTAGGCTTCCCTAAGCCTTCTAGGAAAAAATAGCAAAGAATAATGATAGAATTTATCAGCAAAGACCAAAAAGGAATAAAATCAACTAAACTAAGTGTAATTGACATTTCATGTGTCGTTAAATAATAAGTTCCTACTGGAAATGTATCTAGCTTATCCACATTGCATATAATGCTTTCTGAAGGTTTTAGGTAGATACTGCTTATTATTTTATGGACAGTTCCATTTGTTCTTATACTCTCCAGTGTTTTCAATAGGAACGAGTGTTGTGTTTTTATCAAAAGCTTTTTCTGCAAAATAGTGAGTTCCTTAAGAATAAATAGACTATCCCCCCACCCCAACTTTCTTTTGATCTCTCTGGTAGGTCTCTCTATATTGAAATTTTTTCATTCCATATAGGTTGGAAATTATGAGCAATTGACAAACCAATCTATTAAAAACATTCTTAGATTTTACTAGATCACCATGACTTCTGGGTTATTCAGCAACAGTTTTGTCCATGCTAATTGTCTGCCTCCTGTTGTTCTCTGAGAGCATCTTGCTCATTACTTCTTACACTAAAATTGTACTCTACCATATTCACATCCCACAATTTGTTCAACCATTCCCCAATTGATGGGCATCCCCTCGATTTCTAATTCTTTGACTTCAGAAATGAGCTTTTATAAATACTTTTGTACATATAGGTCCTTTCCCTTTAAATTCCTCTTTGGCATACATACTTACTACTGGTTTGCTAAGTCCAACAGTATGTATAATTTTATAGCCCTCTGGGTACGGTTCCAAATTGCTCTACAGAACGACTGAATCAATTCACAACTCCACCAATGGTACATTAATGTCTCACTTTTCCCATATCCCCTTCAACATTTGTCATTTACCTTTTCTGTCCTATTAGCTAATCAAATAGTTATGAAGTAGTACCTCTGAATTATTGTAATTTACATTTCTCCAATCAATAGTGCATTAGAATATTTTTGTTCATATGGCCATGGATGGCTTTCATTATTTCAACTGAAAACTGATTATATCTTTTGATCATTTATTAAATGGGGATTGTCCTTTTTTTTAAATTGACTCAGTTTGCTATGGGTTTGAGAAATGAGGCCTTTATCAGAGAAATGTGCTTCAGTTTTTTCATACCATTGCTAACTGTATTTCTCTCCATCCTTTATCCTATTTTCTCTCTCCTTTCACCCTGTCCCTCCTCAAAAGTGCTTTGCTGCTGATCACCCTTTTCCCCAATCTGCCCTCCTTCCTATCAACCTCTCTTATTTTATCCTCTTCCCCTCCTGCTTTCCTGTAGGGTAAGATAGATTTTTTACTAAATTGCATGCATATGTTACTTCCTCTTTGAGCCAATTCTGATGAGAGCAAGCTTCATTCACACCTCCTCACCTATCCCTTCTTCTCCTCCACTGCAAAAGTTTTTCTTTTCTTTTTTATGTGACATAATTTATTCCATTCCACCTCTCCCTTTCTCTTTCTCCCTATACATTCCTCTTTCACCCCTTGATTTTATATTTTAGATATCATCTCTTCATATACAACTCATACCTACACCCTTTGTACATATATACTTCTTCTGACAACCTTAATAATGAGAAACATCTTATGAGTTGCAAGTATCAACTTCCCACGTGGAATATAAATAGCCCATCCTTATTAAGTCACCTAGGATTTCCCTTTCCTGTTTACATTTTTATGCTTCTCTTGAGTCTTCTGTGTGAAAGTCAAATTTTCTATTCATCTCTGATTTTTTCATCAGGAATGCTTGAAAGTTCTCTGTCCATTGAATGTCCATTTTCTCCCCTGAAGGATTATACCTAGTTCTGCTGGGTGGGTGATTTTTGGTTGTAATCCTAGCTCCTTTGCCCTCCAGAATATCATATTCCAAGTCCTATGATCTGTTAATGTAGAAGCTGCTAAATCTTGTGTTATCCTGACTGTGACCCACCATACTTGAATTATTTCTTTCTGGCTGCTTATAATATTTTCTCCTTGATCTGGGAATTTTAGAATTTGGCTACAATATTCCTAGGGGTTTTAATTTTAGGATCTTGTTCAGGAAGTGATAGGTGAATTCTTTTGATTTCTACTTAGCCATCAGGTTCTAGAACATCAAGGCAGATTTCCTTTTTAATTTCTTGACAGATGATGCCCAGGCTCTTTTTTTGATCATGGATTTCAGGTATTCTAATAATTTTAAAATTATCTCTCCTGCATCTATTTTCCAGGTGAGTTATTTTTTCAATGAGATATTTCACATTGCCTTCTTGTTTTCATTTTTTTGGTTTTGTTTTACTGTTTCTTGGTTTCTCATAAAGTCATTAGCTTCCATTTGCTCCACTCTAATTTTTAAGGAATTGTTTTCTTCACTGAGCTATTGGATCTCCTTTTCCATTTGGCCAATTCTACTTTTTAAGATATTCTTCTCCTCATTGACTTTTTGGACCTCCTTTACCATTTGGCCTAGTCTGGCTTTTTTTTAAGGTGTTATTGTATTCAGTATTTTTGTGTCTCCTCTACCAAGCTGTTCATTTTTTTATGATTGTCTTCCATCACTCATTTTTCTTCCCAATTTTTTCTCTACCTCTCTTACTTGAATTTTGAAATCCTTTTTGAGCCCTTTCATGGCCTGAGACCAATTCATATTTTTCTTGGTGACTTTGGATGTAGGAACTTTGACTTTGTTGTCTTCTTCTGAGTATGTGTTTTGATCTCCCTCATCACCATAGTAATTTTCTATATTCAGAGTTATTTTTTTCTGTTGTTTGCTCATTTTCCCAGTCTAGTAGTCAAGCTTTAAGTTTTTGTCAAAGTAAGGTTCTGCTTCCAGGATGGAGGGTGTACTGTCCCAAGTTTCAACAGTTTTGTGCTACTGTTTCCTTAAGTACTTCTAGGGACCTGTAAATTTCCAGTCCTTCCAAAGTGGTATGATCTGAGGAGAGGCATTTACTCTTCTTTTGGTCTATGGTCTGATTTATGAGCAGCCACAAGCACTCTTTGAACTGTGAGGAGGGTTTCCCATCCACTGTGGTCACCAGCTCTACTATGCTAGTGTTCCTTTTTGCCCTGGGAATGCTACTTCTGAATGTGACCCAGATCTGAGTGTGGGCAAAGCACCAAAGTCTTGTCCTAGTGCTAGTAAAAAGACCTCTGTAATCTCTTTCTGATCAGTTATTTGACCCCTTTACCAACTGTGGGCTGAGAACTCTGGAAACAGCAGCAGCAGCTGTTGCTTCCTGTGCTGCTGCTGGTTCAGTCACTCCCAAGCCCTGCTCCTGGTTTGCTATGGCCAAGGCTGCACTGGTATGGCCTATACTTGCCTGCACTCCTCTATTACCGTGGTGCAATATACCTTTCCTAATGACCTTCCAAGTTGTCTTTGACCTCTGTGGGCTGAGAGGTCTGGAAACCACTACTGGTACCAGTGATTCAATCCTGCCCTGAGATCTGCTCCAGGTTTGCTTGGACTGAGTCTTCACTAATGTGGCCTGCCCTGAACTGCATTCCTCCTTTATCCCCATGCAATGGATATTTCCTGCCAACCTTTCAAGTTGTCTTGGGCTGAAAATTTGTTTCACTTCATCTTTTTGTGGATTTTGCTGCTCTAAAATTTGTGTAGAGTGATTTTTAGAAAGTATTTAGAGAGTTTAGGGGAGAGCTCAGGAGAGTCCCTGCCTTTACTCTTCTATCTTGGTATCTGTACGTGTTATATGGGAATTTGCCGTATTTGCTAGTTTATGTTTTAAATACCAGATCACTTTTTGCTAGCTATTGGTACGATCTAATTTTTTATGGCAGGAAGTAAAATATTGAAGGATTTCTACAATCTGTATTGATTAGTAAATTCAGACTTTTTAAGGATACCCCATTTATATTTCTTGTGATGATGACCCAGTTCTAAATTAATATTACAAATCTCTCAATTTTTATAAACAAATCACAATATATTTTATTTAATATTGGAAGGAATCACAAAAACCATTGACTTCAAATTCAAATATTCAACTATTTGTGCAATGGTTCTTTGATAATATGTCATTGGCTGAGTTCTCAGGTATGTTGACTGTGGAAAGTTTTTGGAATCCATGCTTGGATCTTGACTGCTTCATAGGTTTCACCTGAAGGTAGACCATTTTCATTATTGTATGATGAATCTAGAGAAATGTACCATTTGTAAACCATTACTATTTCTCAGGGAAATGGTGTCTACTCTTTTCAAAAATAATTTCTATAAGTTTTTAACCTATCACGTGCTCTAAGAACACATCAGTGTTTGTGATAATTTTAAACTTTATATTTTTGATGTCATATTATTGTTTTATATTATATTTTTAATGACTCCAATATGTTGTCACTTAGGCTAAGTAGTCCTAATGGCCATAGAATCATATAGACAAATCATAGTTTCCACTTTACAGTTGTTAACTCTGTCAGGCAAATAAGGTTTTCAGATTTCGATTTGATGAACTCTTGATCTACTTTCTGGAGCCTTGAGACACGTTTGTTTTGCTACCTCAGTAAACATTAGACCCTCCCACCAGTTTGTGGTCCTGATAAAGCAACTCCCCCTACCTGAACTTCACCAAAGCCTGGTATTAATACGGGACCATGAGAACTTTTCTCCCACATCTGGGTCTGATTTTGCCCCTCCCACATCTGGCATTGATTACTTGTTCTCAACCAAGTTCATTCTTAGAACATAAAATCTTGCCACTTGAACCTCAACATGTTTCCTCCTCAATACATTTCCTTCACTCTCTGGTTGGGATGAGTTTTTTGCATGTGAGGACAGACTTCTTTCTATTTTTAATGCTACATGTTTTGTGTGTGCATGTATATGTATGCTTTGTTTGACCTGTTTCAAGTTGCATAATAATAAAGCTTATGATTGTATCATTTTCCTGAATACTGATTTCCTAGAAATCCTGAACCCAGGTATTTGCTTTAACTTGAGCAGTGAGGACAATAATGCAATTTTCCCTATGAAGAGTCATTTCTCCCCCCTTCTCCTGTTGTTTATGTTTTTAAAGTAATTAGAATATTTTAAAAACTATTTTGACTTGATTATGAGGACAACTCAGGCTTAGTCATGAACACCCACTCCAATGATTTGCTCTAATCCCTATATTTTCTTCAAAGGAGACATGCATTGGATATTTTCTATTTGTTGTGTTCCTGTTGTGTTTACATTTGCAACTTATTCAACTGATGTTAACGGGGGGAGGGGAGAGTGTAGTGTGATACAATGGACAGGTCACTGGATTTAGAGTCAGAAGACATAGGATCAAAACCTGTCTCTGCCAATTATTATCTATGTAACCTTGGCCAAATCACTTAATTTCTCTGAGTCTCTCAGTTTTCTCATCTACAAATCAGGGATGTTGAACCACATTGCCATTGAAGTCCCTTTCAGCTCTAATCTATGAATTTATGATAATTTAATATAGCTGCAATTCCCCTCATCATCTTGGCTACTGGATGCATTTTAATCTGCCACTGTGCTTCCTAACTATATAACAAATAATATGTGGTATCACCAGCACAGAGTGCCATGAAAATATAACTATATAACAAGGAAGAGAAATAGAGACATTTGCCTCAGCAAGGAAGAGTGTGACGAAACAGACCTACAATTAAAATTACTTTGAGATAAAAGCAGAATGAAGGTCAAAATAAGGGAAGTAAGTGGAGAGGAGAGTAGTCAGAGACAAAGGACAAGTGAAAATAGAAACAGTTAACAGAAATATCCAAATAAAATAATTGATTTTAACCTAACCTCAAGTGACTTTTATGGTAGCCAAGAGACAGAGTTTCTTTGACAGAGATAATTAAGAAAAGTTGTAGAAAACTTTATAATTATTGGTTGAGGATGTTGGTGGAGGATGACTGTACCTCTTCTTGCAGAAGAGAGACTTACTGATTACAACATCTCCAGTAGATGGAAGGAGAACTTGCATGTGACTATGAAGATAACTATTCAGCTGAGAGCTATTTCTGAAACACAATAGAAGACTAAAGGAGTAGGCTTAAAAAATGTGAAATTTCTCCTCCTCAGGGATTCCTTACTGAGTCATAGGGATGACAAAAGATCAAGTTAAATTGATTGTAGCCCTCCTAGCAGAAGAGAAGATTACTAATTGTAATTAATATGGAAAGTAAGATGACCCTGAAGAAATATAGATAGCTGAAGAACAACTTAGACCAGAGATGTAATACTCAGGGAAACAGTGATGTCCAGTGGTAATCATCTGAATTGCAAATCCTAATTGGACCAGGACAAGTAGTTGTGCCTATAGAAGTTCACATGAAAAGGTCTAGGATTTTTTGGTAGACTATAAGATCATTGTGAATGAATAATCTCACGTGACTGAAGAAAACAAATATCATTGAAATTTTGATTACATAAAGAGAGACAAGATATCCAGAACGAGGCATGTGGCAGTACTGTTGTTCTCAGTTTTTGCCAGATCACATATTGGATGTCTTGTTCTTTTCTGGAAACCACATTCTAGGTATTATTCCATGACCTAAAATTCTATGAGGAACTCAGTTCAAACAGAATAGGAAGTGATCAAGAATGAAATGTAGAAAATTCCAAGAATCAATTTTGATGAAGAAAATGTGAACTTGCCGAAAGAGAATGATATAGATGCTTAAGAAGAGAGTAAGAAAGCTTTTGTCTGCCCTTAATGAGTTCAAGTAAGCTCAGTTAAACTGCACTCGAGATTTCTGAAAGAACTAGCAGACATGATGATTGAACAATTCTCAATGTTCATTGAAATATAGTAAAGAAAGGGAGAAGTGCCTCAAGACAGAAGGGTATATGTTTTTTTTTAAGATGAACAGTAGATGGAGTCTAAAACTTAAAGACCAGTAAAATTGATTTCCATTCCTGGCAAAAATTCTAGAACATATAATTAAAGACACAGGAACATCTAGAAAAGGGAGTGCTGATCATAAAATGCCTGTACAGATTCATTTAGATCAGGTCATGCTATGTTCATTCAATTGCTTTCTTAGTAGGTAAAGAGAGTGCCATAGATATCATTTTCTTAGATTTTAGCAACAGATAAAAGATCAAACTTTGGATTCTGGTAGACTATGAACAAATATTTGCTAGACTATAGTACAAGTAAGTAGATTAAGAACTGGTTGAATGCCTTGACCTAAATAGCAATTTTTAATGGTTCAATGAGAAAAACAGCATAGTATAGAGGAAAGGGAATCATGTCTAAGTCCTTCCATATTCTACTCTGATAAGATTGTTTCTGGAGTATCTCGTTCAATTTCATCCACCCAATTTTATGAAAGACATTGACTGATAAGCTGAAGAATGTTCAGAGGAAGGTTTTACTACATGCCAGGCACTGTTCTAAGTACTGAGGATATAAAAAAAATAAAAAGACAGTCTCTGATGTCAAGGAGGTTTCCACTCTAATGAGTCCTCTCACCACATACAAACAAATATACACAAAACAAACCATATACAGGATAAATAGGAAATAATTAGCAAAGGGAAGGCACTAGAATTAAGAAGGGTTATAGGAGGCTTTCTGTAGAATGTGAAGTTTTACTTGAGACTTGAGATCATAGCAAAATATGATCACTTAAAGAAAAAGAGAAAGTTTAGCTTGGATAAGAAATAGGTTAGGGTAGACATGATAGCCATTGTCAAATATGGCAGGGCAAGCATAAGCCAGAGGGAAAGGGATTGTGTTGCTTAACCTCAGACAGAGGAGTAAAGAACATTTTTATTTTGGAAATTGGAAAGAAGTTGCTTTTATCTTTATGCAAAGAAGAACTTTGCTAGATATTACGGCACCATGGAATTTGGGAGTTAGAAAGAATTTAAGCAGCCATTTGACCCAATCCATACATGAAAGGAATTCCCATTATAACATGCCTGGCAAGTAGTTATACAACCTTTGCCTGAAAACCTCTAAGGAGGGAAAACTCATAACCTCTTGAGGTAGCCCATTTACATTTGAAGAGCTTTAATTATAGGAAAAAATTCCTGAAATTAAGCCAAAAGTTTCCCCTTTGCAACTTCCATCCTTTGTTTCTGGTTTTGTTATATGTGGCAAAGTAGAACAAGTCTAGTTCCTCCATATGACAATAAAAATAATTAAAGAGCTACAATAAAGTAGAAATTGCTATTCTGGGACTTTTGGGTCACAGTGACATTAATGTTAAACTAATTTAACATTAAAAATATTAAAGTGAAAATAGGAAGCCAGAGATAAAGACGTAGAGACAGAGACTGAAAACAGAAAGAGCAAAAGGAAAAGGACAGGGAGAGACAGAGAGAGAAGGGGAGAGAGGGGGAGAGAAAGAGAGAGAGAGAGAGAGAGAGAGAGAGAGAGAGAGAGAGAGAGAGAGAGAGAGAGAGAGAAGAGAGAGAGAGAGAGAGAGAGAGAGAGAGAGAGAGAGAGAGAGAGAGAGAGAGAGAGAGAGAGAGAGAGAGAGAACCAGACAGACAAATTTCTTTCACAGGTGGGGATTTGAGCTGAGTTGAATATGGAAAGAACCCAGGAAACTTAAAAAGTTCAGTTGATGGGGTGCAGACTCTGGGAAACCCCTTGAACTCTCCATGGCTCTTCCCATTTGATCTGGCATTCATATAAAGCCATAAACCTTCCATTTTAGCTTTGTCCAATTACCTCTGGCTGGTTCCCATCCTTGGTTCTATCAAAATCCCCTTAACCTAACCTAGCCCTCTGTTGTCTGATTAACTCCCTGATTGCCTCAAGCTGTTTCCCAATCTATATCACATCAAAATTCCATTCCTTTGGTTCTGACCTCTAGTCACCCCAATCCAATCAATATCCTCCTTAGACTCCTCCTCAAGACCCTCCCTAGACACCTCTTCCAAGACTAATCGACCACCCCTAGATCTCTCCCACAGTCTTTCTGTATATAAGATCCTTCTTGTCTCCATGAAGGTGCTGAGATTCAATCTGGTCCACTTGTCAATACAAACATCACAAACGGTGAGGCTTCTTAAAAGTCAACCCAATATGGTAGATCTTTAATAAACCTACTTTTACTTTGGCTAAAAGAAGGATTGAGTCAAATTTACTTGAACAGGGTCCAGGTGTTTGTATTCTGGGGTCCCAAACATCCTAACCTCAACATAAAGTTCTTGACCTGGAATACTGCCAATCTCAAGTTCTTCTCCAGCCAAGACTGGAAGGTAGGTAAGCCTCCCCACTTCTCCTTAATCCCTTCTTGCCCTCCAAGCACGTTGGAGGTGCTTTTCAGGCCAGACCTCTCAGGTCCTAGCATGTCAGACAGCTAGGAGGCTGTCTCATACAGATTATCAGTCCAGTGGTTATGTTGGGGGCCATGGACCTGGGAATACTTTGTGAAGCATGGAGGAGAGGGACAGATGTCCTATCCAGAAGTGTATGTCTGATTCTTTCAATTATCTTGACACTAGGGAATTGGGAAAACTTCAGGCACCTTTTTGTAGGTTTTTTGTTTTTTTGGTCTTGTTTTGTTTGTTTCTCCACTTACTCCTAGATCTTCCTTTACAGATGAAGGGACTTCCAGTCCCCATGCCTATAATGGATCAGTTCTTTGTAATTCCTAAAGGTTAGCCTTTTGGTTGTCTATTACAAAACTGGGAAAAATACTGTTTCTCTAAAGAACTTAAAAAGAAAAAGCTCATCTTCTTTTGTAACATTGTTTGGCCTGAGTATCACATAGAGAGCCAAGAAGCATGGTCCATTTTTGGGACTTTACAATATAATACTCTCTTGCAATTAGAACTATTACCGAGAAGGAAAATGGATAGAATCCAGGATGGGAAGCAAGCAGGGGCAATTGGACAAAGTGATAATGAAAGGCTTATGGCCTCAGGCGAATGCCAGATCAAGTCGGAAGATTCATGGAGAGTTCAAGGGGGTTCCCAGAGACTGTACCCCATCACAGTGAGGAAAGAATTCATTAGAAAAAAGGAAGAGCTAGTATAAAGACATGGAGTCTGGAGATAGAGTTTCATATTCTAGGAACAGCAAGTATGTCATTACAACTGGATCATGAAAACTATGGAGTGGAATAAGGTATAAGAAGACTGACAAAGTAGGAGAGGCAGGTTGTGTGAGGATGTCAATGGAAAATAGTGAAATTTGCATTTGATCCTAGGGTTAATAGGGAACTATAAGACTTTATTGAGTTGGGGAGAGTGTTGACATCTGTGCTTTAGGAAAATCACATGGACAGCTATATGGAGAATAGATTGCAGTGAGAGGGAGCTTGAGGAAGGGATACCACATTGCAGAAGTCCAAATGAAAGGTAATAAGGGGTGTACTAAGATGGTAGCTGGGTGCCTGGAGAGAGAGGCTTTATAGAAAAATATTGTGAAGATAAAAATGACAAGATTTGACAACAGAGTGGACATATAAGAGAAATGGGAATGAGAAACTAAGGCTACAACCAAGGTTGGAAGCTTGGGAAAGGTGGTCAGCATCCTTGACACTAATAAGCAAGTTTGGTTAAGAGATAAGTTTGGGTAAAAAAATAATGAGTTCAATTTTGGACATCATGAGTCTGAGGTGACTATAGGACATCTAGTTCAAGATGCATAAAACACAGTCAGTGATACTGGACTGGAGATCAGGAAGACAAAGGCTTGATGTATAAATCTGAGAATCAGCTGAATATAGAAAATAATTGAACCTGTGGGAACTTGCAAGATCAACAAACAAGACAGTACAAAGGGGAAAGAGAAAAAGGACCAGGACACAACCTTGGGGGAAGAAGGAATATTCAGAGTTAGTGGGTGTGACCTGGATTAAGATTTAGCCAAGTAGATTGAAGAGTGATCCAATAGGTAGGAGCACTGTCATGAAAACCAGAAAAGAAGTATCCAGAAGGAGAGAGTTATTAATAGTGTCAGAAGTTGAAGAGATGTCAAGAAGGGAAATTTGAGAAAGAATCATTAGATTAGAAATTAAGCCATCACTGGTGACTTTGGAGAAAGCAGTATCAGCTGAATAATGAACTTAGAAACCAGGCTATAGAGGGTCTAGAAAGGAGAGGGGGAACAGAGATTAGAGGTATCAATTAGAGACAAAATTTTCAAGGAGTTTAGGCAGAAAAGAGAAAAGAGATGTAAGACAAAAGTTAGCAGAGAGTGGATGGGTCCAATCAGGGTTTTGTCAGGATGGAGGTAACATGGACATATTTTTTAGCCAACAGTAAAGGAATCAATAAATATTATTATTGGATTGTAGGTTGGACGCAGTTTCTGAAGTCCCTTCAACTTTGACATTTTATAGTTAACATGATTTCAATTAATCTTGCCAGTATTTTATTTGAATGGTATGTTCTTATTTAAAAATGAATCTTTCACCTTCATCTATTTAAAAGCAACATGTACTCCATCATGTTTGTCCTATGAATGAATAGCATTTTGTAAGATAAAAAAAGTTTTCCTTAAAACAACCTTGTGAGATAGGTAGATAAGTTATGAATCATGCCCATTTAATTTAATTTTTTTTAATTATCAAGCACTTATTTTTCTCCCTCCCAGTGTCCCATCCAAGGAGGTAGGGGAAACCTTTGTAACAAATACACGTAGTCAAGTAGAGCAATTTACCACATTTGGACATGTTAAAAAATATTTGTCTTCTATGTAATTAGCCTATTACTTCTCTGTCTGGAGATAGGTTGCAATCTTCATTTTGAATTCTCTAGAATCATGTTTGACCACTGAGTTGATCAGACTTTTGAAGTCTCTCAAAATGATTTGTTTTTACAATTGGATCATAGCAATATAAATTGTTCTCCTTGATGAAAATGAAGGAAGGAAGTGTAGAATAATGGGAAAAGAGTTGATGTCATAGTCAAAGGACAAAGGACCCAAATCTTAGCTATACTGAATGCTGCACTTCTAACCCTGAGCAAGTTTTCCAAGTCTCCTGATCCTTACTTTATCTTGTTTAAAATGGGAGTTTTGGATTATATGGCTTATAATGTTCATTAAACCTATAATCTTAAGAAGAGAAAGAGTTTAAGACCTGTATGATGGCGATATAGCTAGCAGGTATCACTTGAATCACTTCATTCCATTTTAACAAAATAATAGGAATGGTTTCATGGTTTTGCAAAGACTTGACTTTTATTTTGTGCTGACTTTTATTTATATCCTATTGATACCACTTGAGTATCTGTTCTTATAATGGAGAAATCCAAGATCACAGCAGCTCTGGAGAATTTGTCATGGTGGTCTGTTTCTGCTTTGTTCTTCCCCACTCCTTTGTGAATCGAATTGAATCAGCCTTTCAGGTCTTTATATTACTCATTTTCCCCATGGGGATATGTTGTCAGTATTTTTAATGGTTGACGTTGCCTGACAGCTCACTTCCCTTGGATGAATAAGGAAAGTGTATCATTTTTTGATATATAACTTTTAAGTGGAAAGTTGGCCTTGGGAGTCTACATATTAATGCCAAATGAAAAGATATCCACTGATATTACTTCAGATTTTTTATGCATTTAAATATTGAACTCATGAAGCTTTCTTCCAGCCCCGTTAGTTTATTTGGAAGGCAGGGAAGATAATTCATTCTGAAATTTGGGTTTACTTACTTGCAGCCAAAGAGGTTTATGAGGTTCACCAAAAATGTGAATACCCACCATTGTTCAGAGCTAATTTAAACCATCCTCAGTAGAATGAGATTTTTAAAGTACTTTTGAAGCATGAGGAAGGAGACCTGTTTTATTAGTCTCCAAACCCCAAAGGACCCAGAACAATTTATGTTAGCACACTTCACAATTTCCAAAGTATCAACATCTAGCCCAATGTCTCCAACCAGAGGGTTACATGGACTTCAAATTTAACTTTGGTCGTAAGATCAATTCAGACTCTCTCAGACATTATTAGGAACACATTTCTACTGAATGACAATGCCTTTTTTCTCCCTTTTAGGATGCTCAAGTACTGCAATATAGTATTTATTAAGATACTCTAGATAACTTGTCTCAAAAATCCCCCCCTCTTTCAGAGGGCTATCCCTTTGAAATAACTCCTTGATTGGTTCCATCTCATTACTCCTCTCCTACTTCTTACCATTTATGGATCAAAATAAATGTAAGTAAGAATCAGGAGGTGTGAATTCTATTCTTCCACTGACTGTCTATGTAGTCTTGGACAAGAGAATTGTCATTTCTCTTTTGAAAAACAAGAAAACTGAAAAGGCCGTTAATACATCGAAAGGCATTTATCATTGTCATAGAGCAGTTCCAATGCAGAGAACAATTTGAAGAGAAATTTCCTATAGATAGTGAAGTTCTCCAGATATTTGAATGCTTCAAGGCCTGGATCCTTAAAATGTCTCCTAAGCGATTCTCAACATTCAAAAAAGCTTAACCCGTCAACAAGATGAAGGAAATGGAGAACTATCTAACTGCTACTTCCAAAGTGCAGATGGGATCATTTATAGCTCAAATTCCAGATAGTTTCCTATTGTACCTAGAATAAGTGATAAACTTTTCTCTGTGATTTAAACTCCTTCACAATATGACTTTGTTAATTTTCCCAAATGATTATATATTACCTTGCTTCATGCTTTCCATACACAAACTAAACTGACTGATCTACTCTTCTTTGCAGATGGCATTCTATCTCTGGCTTAATGTCTTTAAACAAATTTTCCCCATACCTTTGTAATGTGGGTGTTGCTCTGAGTTGTCTTTCCTCTGGTGGAGCAGATGGGAATGTCAGGGCTTGCTTTGACCAGGTATAAGGGATTCAGTGCTTTGGTATGACTCATCAAGCCCTAGTCCCATCATTCACGTGGAAAGATGCTTACTCTGATGATTATAGTCCTACTATTATTGCTTTTACTTTAAGAGGACTTC
Source organism: Notamacropus eugenii (assembly GCF_028372415.1). Taxonomy (NCBI): domain Eukaryota; kingdom Metazoa; phylum Chordata; class Mammalia; order Diprotodontia; family Macropodidae; genus Notamacropus; species Notamacropus eugenii. Next base: position 122,472,274 of record NC_092875.1, read on the forward strand.
CCTCATCTTGTTCTCAGTGCTCCACTACAGTGATTTTAAAGGTTCTTGGCTTTGGTGGAACTTTGCCTCTTGGTAAAATCTTTTCCAGGCAAGAATACCTTTCTGTTACTACTCCAAGAAGTCCATGTAGCTAATTTGAAATTTTTCTATTGTCTTCAATGACATAGGGCTATACCAAATGAGTTTCCTTTATTATTGTTGTCTCTTAGAATCCTTACTCCCTTTAAAGGCTTACTTCAAGTGGCAACTCCTTTTAGATTAATAATTGTCACTTGTTTTGGACTTTCCCTTTCCCCAACTCACTTTGAATTCAGTTCATAGGTATATTATATTTTCTTTTTAACATGTTGAATCAACTATCATAATGTCCTCTCCTTGAGGGGAGAGGCTAATTTGCCTTATATTCCTATTCTCAGTGCCTAGTAAAAACCTCCAAATCTGATGGTTTTTTTCCACTCTTCATTTTTCTTGACCTTTCTATAGCTTTCAACACTGTTGATAAGCCTCTTCTCCTTGATACTTTTTTATCTCTAGGTTTTTGTGACTACTTTCTCCTGGTTATCTTCCTATCTGATCCTTTTCAATCTCCTTGATGGATCTTCATTCAGATTTCACTCAGTAACTGTTGGTGTCCTTTAGGGTTCTGTTCTGGATCTTCTTCTCCCCCTACGCTATTTCACTTGGTTATCTCATCAGTTCCCCCGGATTCAATTCATATCTAAGCTGATGATTCTTCAATCTTTACTCTACTTATCTAATGCTGAACTCCTTGCGGAACTTCAGTCTCACATTTCAATGCCTATTGGACGTCTTGAACTAGAAGTCTTGTAGACATTTTAAATTTAACATGTCCAAAATGGAACCTTTTCCCAATCCCTTCTTCAGTAAAACTTTCTTATTATTGTCAAAAGCACCACCATCTTCCCAGTCATCCAGGCTATAAAACTTGATGCCATTCTCAATTCTTCACTCTCTTTTACCCCTACATATTCAGTCTACTTCCAAAGTATATTGATTTTACCTTGCTAACATCTCTTGTATATGTCCCCTTCTCTCCTCTGTCATTGCTATGACCCTAGAGCAGACCATCATCACCTTCTGTCTAGACTACTAAATAGCTTGCTGTACTATTGTTCTGCCTGCCACAAGTCTCTCCCTACTAAAATCCATTCTCTGTTCATGTGTCAAAATATTCTTCCTGAAGCACAAATCCAACCATGATGCCACCAACCAATGTCACCCTCCAACTGAGGAAACTCCAGTGTCTCCCTATCACTTTCAGGATATAATGTAAAATTCCCCTTTAGTTATTTAAAGTCCTGAAAAATATTACTCCCTCTCACAAAAAAATTCTTATACTTTGCATCTCCCCCCTCATCATTACTCTGTGATCCAGTGACTCTGGCCTCCTTCATGTTCCTTGTAGAAGATGCTGCATCTCCTAACTCAAGACATTTCCAAAGGGTGTTCAACATCTCTGGAATGTTCTCTCTCCTCATCTCTGCCTCCTGGCTTCTTTGTTTTTCTTCAAGTACCAGGTGAAATCCATCTTCCACTGGAAGCTTTTCCCAATCTGCTTTAATTCTAGTACCTCTAGTACCTTTCCTGTCTGGATTATTTCCCATTTGTCTTGTATGCAGTTTGTTTGTACAGGGTTGTTCACATATTTTCTCTTCCGTTAGAATTAGAGCTTCTTGAGGGCAAGGATTGTCTTTTGACTTTCTTTGCATTTCTAACACTAATTACAGTTAACTTCTGGCACAGAGTGGGTATTAAATAAATGCTTATGTAATGACTAACTGAATTAGCATCAAAGACCTTGATATGGAAGAATTTAAGAGATCATGTAGTACAAATAAATCCCACCTTAGATACTTAGTATTTGATTCTGGGCTAAATTCAGAATCACTGGGCCTCTTATATAAAATGAGGGGGTTAGACTAACTGGCCTCCAAGACCCCTTCTAGCTCTAAATTTATGATCCTATGGACCTCTTCATCTTTAGGATGAAGAAATTCAGGACCAAAGATATTATATTATTTGCCCCAGATCACACTGGAAGTAGTGAAAATAGGAGTCCAGATTCCTTCATCTCAAAGCTAGCAGGCTTAAAAGTCCCTAAAGATACCACAAGATATCACAAGATACTAGTACACTTATTTGTTACAATGGAGAGTTTTATTGAGGGGATGAAGGGAGTTGATTATCAGTAATAGTGATGCTAATGGACAAAAGAAGAATGAAATGTGTTAATGTAACATAAAAAAAAAAGCAAATAAATGAAAGAAAGGAGCAGAAGGTCAGAAAGGGACACACAAATATTTTACCATTGCATTTAATTGAATGGCCACTTACAAAATGTATGTAACAAATTCACAGTTTTATAAAAAAAATCCTTTTAATCATTTGTATATTGAAATATTAATGCTTGTGGATATGTAATTTCAGAATAAAATCATATTTTAAAAATGTATAATTTTTTTAAAAAGATGTTTCTAAGTTGTAGGAGTGCAGAGGAGGCTCTTCTCCAATTTCCTTATCTTACCCATAAGAAACCTGACATACCTATGTAAAGTGACTTTGTCTAGTTGCAAGAACAGCAAACATCAGAGGTAGGCTTTTATACTACCATTTCCCCAGTATCTGTTTTCAGAGGTTAGTTAATCCACACAGTTTGGGAGCCTTCCCCAGAGATGTCTTGTCATTTGATTTGAGGGTGGGTGAACCTATTCTCATCTCAGGTCTTTCCTTTAAGCAGCCCTCAGACCGAATTTGAAGCTAGACACCACAGTTTGCCAACATTCTTGATTGTCCTGTTACCTGTTGTCCGGGTAACCTGATTACTTTCCCCACTTGTAGTTCTACTTGTCTCTATTTTGGTCTCTTTCTGTCTGCCTCTCTTCTCCTCCTTCTCCATTTCTTTATCTTCCTTTTTCTCTTTTTGTTTCTCTCCACTATTAGTTTTCTAAAGTTCTTTAAAGCACTGGGGAGCTAAGGGAGTTGCCCATGTTGACGGTCAATATGCATTACAGGCAGGACTTGAAACCAAATTTTCTTTGTTCTCATGCTTACTCTTTATCCATTACATTGGATTGCTTTTCTCAAATATGAAGTTGAGGAAAATCAATATTATGCTGAATCATCTGATAATTAACCTTACTTTGAAATCCATTCTTCTCCCCTTTTTTTTGTCAAACTGCCATGTCTTAGCCAAACTCAAAAGGAAACCTCTCCTAACCCTAATTAAAGCATGATTCAAGAATGGGATCATTCATAACTATTGGGCCATCTTCTCCTTAACCAGTTTAAATTGGGATTCCTGCTCCTGTTCACAGCATAGAGAAACAGCTTGGGTTAGGCCTTCCTTAGGGAGCTACTCTTGTGTCCTTGCTTTTTTCTCATCCAAGTCAGGAGTGACTTTGTCTCCTAGGGTGAGGCCAAAGTGGGGTAGAGACCTGACAGAGATGACTTTTGGTTTTCTAACCAAAATTCTTACAGGCAACTTGGTCTCATAAAGCAATTAGCATTCCTTAAGGGTCAGAGACCAGCCTGATTAGCCACACCTGAAGGCAAGGCCACTTCCCTCTGGTGCAGATTAATCCTATCTTTAAGGATTATTCCTCTCCCTCAACAAGGAATTAATAGGGAGGAGTTGAGGTAACTCAAAACCCACATCCTCATTAACATGTCTAACAACAGGAATTTTCTTACCTTTGCCAGGGAAGGTTCAAATAATGTACTGTTAGGTCAGTCAGAAGGAACACATGCTTAGGTTTAAAAGACATTGTTGTCACTGACTCAGGGCCTTTTACCATTGAGAGAGGTCATCGACTCAATTTATTGATTACTGGTAGCCTAAGTGCCAAGGTCACCCATTTACTAAATCTATGTGTCATCATTTATAAATACTGTCTTGCCCTAGAGAAAAGTGGCCTCAGTATCATTTTTACCGGCAACAAAGTATGCTGAAGTTAAAATCAGAGTACAAATCACATTTCTTTTAAACCTCTTTTTTATTCCCTCACATAAGGGAACCAATTACAGCTATCCTTTTCTCATCACAGGAGGGTCTGCTGTAGAGGTTCTTAGATATGCTTTTCTAAAAGGAAAGCAACTTTTGAGGGGTCAACAATCTATTTTAATCAAGCATACATGTCATTCACTTAGTTAAGGGGAAACAGCATCCTGAACTTCAGAGAAAATACAGAGAAATAAAGACTAACAAACAGGGCTTCCAACTGTCTGACCATAAGCAATGCATACATCACAGATCAACAGACGGATCCAACTATCTGACCATTACATACATACATAGTTACCAGACAGAGAAGCACCAACATACCAGCATCATTACCCGTGAGAACTAGTGCCTCATCAGAAATTAACAAAATATGTTGGCCTTCCTACAAAACAAATATCCCTTGATCAAGCTTCCCTTAATAGGTAGGCCCTTTAATGGATGGGGAAGACCTTTAACTCTCATTAACATAATTGACATTACAAGAACCCCAAAATCTGGAAAATCTGTGTAAAATATTTTGACCCTCTCTCCATACCAGAAAAGAAATCTGAATTTCCCCCCCCAGATTTAGCATTCACTAATTCTGTGATCTTGGACAAGGCATTACATTTCTGAGATTTTTTTCATCACTAATAAAATAGAGTTAATATTTACTTGTGCATTCCAACTAATGGAATCACAAGTTTTGTCCAAATAAGAAATATTGAAAATGGTATATTTGTACCACTTTGTCATTTTCAGACTACTTTTACACATGCTATATGAAAGCCTTGATGGACCTGGGGTCTCTTAGATATGGGTAGCAGTTCCAGCGAAGCAGATGCCAACTTTTCCATGCCTACCCATTCTATTTGAGTCTTTTCATGTTCTCTTGTAAACATGGCACTGGATACCTCAAATGCTAGGAGCTCTTCTCTTGAAACTGCCTGGATATTAATAGTGCACATAGACTGTCTATCAGTCAAACCTCAATCTTAGGTCAGTATGACCCTATCTTTTTTTTCTCCCCAACAGGAGAATATAAGCTCCTTAAAGTCAGAGATTATTTGATTTCATTGGTAAAAGGATTTCCCAGTGAAGATAGTACTTCTAGTGCAGAGAGGGGAAAAGGAAGGAGAAAGAGGGAAGAAATAAGAATTTCTATAGTGCCTGCTATGTTCCAGGCATTGTGCTGTTTTTGTTTTTTTAAATAATAAATATTATTGCATTCGATCTTCACAACAATCCTGGTGGGATCCATTAATAAAACCATTTTACAGTTGAAAAAACAGAGCAAACAAAGATTGAGTTCCACAGCATCACACAGCTTGTTAAGTGTTTGAGGATAGATTTGAACTCAGGTCTTCACCACCAACTGTCTTGTTTCTGTAATTTGTTGTCTGAGAGATTTTCTTAAAGCACTGAGAGGTTAAGGGACTTAGCCACAATTACACAGCTAGTGTTATGCCAGAGATGTGATTTACCCTCAGTCTCCCTGACTCACAGGTGAACTCTGTGTCAATCACACCATGCTGCCTCTGTCTGGTATGTAGGAAGCACTTAAAAAATGCTTGTTTAATTGAATTGATCTGAATTCACATCCTTTACACCACTGTGCATTTTCTAATTTATAAAGTGTTTCAACTTGCTCACACCTACTCATGAACCTCTTTATTATCTCAAATTCAGTCCTTTGGAAACCACACATATAAGGGAATACTTTTTGTAACATGTGTAGATTGGGCACTAGGGGACCCTTTAGACCAAAACAAGGAACTTTTCTTTGTGATCTTTACCTCCCAGATTTGCTCCAAGGACAGGTCAACCAGATAGTCTTTTTTTGGCTAAAAATAGAAGCTCAATGGTCACAACAAAGGAGGAAGTTAAATGATCTTACCTTGGCTCATCAGGGACCTGATAGAAGTTTGATAAGCAAGGATGAACTCATGAGTTTCCAGGAGTGCTCTTTGCAGTCTTAGGGATAATGGAACAAACTTAGGGGGGAGATTAGAGGGCTGAGGGTTCTGTCTTTTGTAGAGATATTCTAACTATGCGTGCTGCTTTCTAGGTCCAGCAGTTCATGCTGTGAGGCCAAGTAGAAACCACAAGCAGAATTCTCAGGAAGAATTCCCAGGATAGCTACTATTTTGGAGGAGAAGACTAGAAACCTAGTCTATAACTACTCTTTTGAAGAGCACCGGAAACCTCCTTTATAAGAACACCATGGCGGTCTTTCAACAGCTCCAGAGATAAGATAGAGTCAGACTCTGCCCTTCTCTTCCAGGCTTCCAGACATTTATCTTGCCCCCACTGTACCTTTCATCCCTTGCTATCTTTCCTTCTTCTCTGGCTGCTAATCTCTTTTGATAGGGAACATCCGGACAGGCTCCACAACTTTCTCTGTACTGATTCCTCCAGCCCCGTTAAAATAAAACAGAAATCCCTTCCTTCTCTCCTATCATATGCCCATCCCATCTGCCTCTAGTAAATTGTTCAAAATTATTTGAGCAGAAAAGATAATCATTATGACCTCATTCACCTCCCTCTTCTTTTCTAATATTTCTCTCTTTTATTTTAAGTGAGTGAATTTCAAGATATGTCTGTCCTGTGCTATGGCTTTCTTGTGCAAGAAACTTCCTAACTTTGGACTTCCTTTCATCAATTGTAAACCAAGAAATATCAGAAGATGGCCTCTTATTTGGTCAGTAATTCACATTGATGGGGCATGGGGTGGGGTAGGAGTGGAGTTGGAGACACTGGAGTTAGATGTTTATACCTATTATCTCTGTGGTCAAAAGAAACATGATAGGATCCATACTTAGAACACTTCAGCTCTCTACTTAGTATTGTCGCTTTATTTTGAGTGATTAGTTGGAACTTGTAGTGTTATTTCCAGGGTATCCTAGGAAATGATGCCATCCAGGCTGCTGCATTGTCTAGCACCAACTCAAGAGACAGGAAAGAAAGGGACCTAGCATTTAAATATGTTCTAGTCATTGTGCTAAGCATTTTACAAACATTTTCTTATTCAATCCTCATGACAATCATAGGAGGTGAGTGCTATTATGATCCCTGTTTTACAGCTGAGGAAACTGAGGCCAACAGTGGTTAAATGACTTGTCCAGGGTCACTCAACCAGTAAGCGTCTGAGGCTAGATTTGAACTCTAGTCTCCTTGATTTCAGGCTCAGCATTCTGTCTACTATAAGGGAGTGAAATGTTAGTTAACTGATGGTTTGGTTGCAACAGTCTACTTTATCTATATCTTACCTCTAGAATGTTCTGCTTTCCCACATTGGCCCCTTATTTGAAAAGCTGTGAAGGTATGCTCAAGGTGTGAAGCAAGACTTATGCTATCACTATATTGCTTTCCCCCTACCCCACATTGTTTTGTATATAACTTTTATTTACTTCTGTGCATAAGGTAAGTTGCCTGTGCTTTGCTGCTTTCCTCTTTCTAGAATATAAAATTCTTGAGAGCAGGAACCATTTTGGTTTGTCTTTATATCCCCCAGATTTAGGATAGTGCCTGATACATGGCAAGTACTTCATAAATTCTTGTTTGAATGAATGAATGAATGATTGAATGAATGAATCTTAATGAGGGAAAGAACTATACCCGAATGTAATATCCCTTAAATGCTGCTCATCAGTAGTAAGTTCTGATAAAAGGCTCTCATAAAGAATTTTGTAACATTCCTATGAATTTAAGTCCATTTTATGTTAGATGTATCTGGACTTATTCTCTCTCTCTCTCTCTCTCTCTCTCTCTCTCTCTCTCTCTCTCTCTCTCTCTCTCTCGCTCTTTCCCTTTCTCTCCTAAACTGTACCTTTCATCAAGGGAAGAACATTGCACATTCATAATGACAAAAAGATAGCAAGATTTTCCTTATAAAAATTTTAGTTAAGTAAATCTAATAATGCGGGGTTCTCATGTGAAAGTGTATACAACATTTCACACCTGAAGAAACCCCCCCACATGCATATTTCTATTTAAAAAAATTCACAGAAATCTTTTTTTTCTCCCTCTTATCCTATATTCCAGTGGGAATAAAGATGGAAATGAGAAGCAAAATTCTTGTAACATATATACATATTTGTTACATACCATGTATTTGTATGCATGCACAAATATATGACATCAAGGAAGCACATTTCTTCAATGATTGTATACAAATATATATGTGCATATACATATACATATATGTATATTATCTATATCTACATGTTCTGTACCCTAAATCTGTCAACTCTGCAATGAATAGCATGTTTTATCTTAAGTCCTCTGGAATCACCAATAATTATGGAATTAATCATAGTTCTCGTAGCTTTCAAAGCTGTTTGAAGCAGTGTTATTGTATGAATTTTCTCATTTCATTCCTTAAGAGTTTATTAAAATCCTCAAAATATGCTTTCTTCACTACATCCTGAAGACACTAGTCCCAGAATTTTTTATCCTTACAATTATTATACCTCACAAATGAGGCAAACAAGACTCAAAGACATGACAAGTCATCCCACCTCCTCCCTCTACATCTTTAATTATGAACAAGTAGTCATCTACATCTTCAATGTATTCATTTCCAACCTCTGCCTTGAAAAATACCCAGCTGTCAGCCAAGCACAACTCAGATACCTTTCCTGATCTGTCCAGCTCTTAGTTCTCTTGCCTTCTTGAAATTATTTTTAGTATTTAGTATAATATATACTTATACATATACAAGCATTACTGTCCCAATAGAATGTAAGTTCGTTGAGGTCAGCTCCAGTTTCCTTCTTGGTCTTTGTATTTCCACAAACCAACACAATGCCTTATAGGCATATAATAAGTGTCTGTTCAGTTGAATTCAACTGAAAGGCTTTACAGGAATGTCTATTCAGGTCCCCAGTTACCGAGCAGTGTCAAATACTTGGCAGTATTCCTCTTTGGTTCCAAATAATATATCTTCCCTCCCAGGTCCTGTTGCATCCTCTTCATTTTTTGACTTCTTGAGACCATATTCTGCAGAGACCACTTATGACACATCTATTCAGAACCTTTGCTCTTTTGATGCCATTATTAAAACAAGTGAGGTGATGACTTGTTTCCTGCTGAGACTGAAAATTATATCCATATAAGAATTTAACAGAAAAATGGGCAAGGAGACCCTCACTACCATCTGAGGGTTACTGATAGTTAAGATGAGGATAAACTATTGAAGGCATGAAGAAGAAATTTGCCTGTCATGGTATTATGATTTAGAATCTATTGTACGAAGAAATAATTTAGTGACAGAGTAATCACTGTAAGAATAATAATAAAAAAACAAGGTTTCCAGATTTTAAGTGCTTGAGGTTCATTAAGAGTCAAATGAGGATTTCTAAGCGATAAATAGAAAAATCTCCTTTTGTCCTTTATTACAAGTCCAAACATTTCACAGTCTGTATCATGTAAGCCTTCGAGGTCTACTATTTAACTGAGACTAGGGCAACACATTAATGTAATAAACTGGAAAAAAAAAAGGAATGCTGCCTAGTCTTGCCCTCCCTTATTTAAGTAGCAGTAAAGCCTAGTATTGCCCAACTTGAAACAGTAATAATCTCTTCTTTCAGTCAAGTCCCCAACTATCCTAGCAACTGACACTATGTCTGTCCAAAGGCTGTTTGGTGCTTCTTTGGCAGAGGAACCTGTCCAATTAAATCACTTTGTTTTGACCAGTGCTGGCTGATGATCAGGAGAAAGGATAGGTTAAGGAGATCATCAATTTAGCTGTCTCACTAAAAGAGTCTTTGATGGCAAAGCACAGATTCCCCTGATGAGTTGCATCTGATCAGGGCAGAGTTTTATTTGGGCGAAGAAAGAAGGAATGATATTTTATGTATTTGCAAGGGGTGGTGTTATATAACCAGATTTTGTAGTGTGCCCTTGAATTGCCTCAAATGTTCTGCATTTACACTCTCTCTCTCTCTCTCTGTCTCTCAGCAACTTTGGGCAACAAAATGATATCCTAACTTCTTTTCAGACATATATACCGAATGGCTTGTTGCAATGAACTAGGCATACCACATTCTCACAGATTTTTGACCAAGTTCATTTCTGGAAAGATTTTTGTTTTGTTTTAGTTTTGGTGGAGAGAAAGGAGGTGGAGTAAATCACATTGTGTTCAGCCCATGCTTCCCTTCAGCACTTTTATCCAAGAGATCTTAAGATCATAGACACTGACTTGGAAATTAGGTCAGATTTGGGATTTGCAGCTAGCTCCTCTAACTTGAGAGCCTGCAATCTTTCTTCATTTCCTTGTGGCTTCCTTAGGTTTAGAGGCATCTATCAAACAACCAAGATTCATTAAGCACCTTCTATTACTCTCCTTGTACTAGGCTCTGGACAAACCCTGCTCACCATCACCATCACCACCACCACTAACACCACCACCACCACCAATAACAACAAACAAAAAACCAAAACCAAACCAACATTCCATTCTCTTAAAAGGAAGCAGCAGTTACCCGTGTAAGTAAATGCTGAATACATACAGATAAATGCAAACAATTTTGCAGCTAGGGTCAGAGGGACACTCAGACCTGTGTCAATCAGAAGGCTAGGAATGCTAAGAGGTGCTGTTGAAGAGAATGCATGCCAGGCAGTGGGTACAGCTAGTGAAAAGACAGAGACAAAATGGAGTCTAATGTGAGAGACAGCAAGTAAGCCAACCTCGTGTAAGGGAGTCCGAGGACCTCCATCTAAATTCTGACTCTGCTATTTATGAACTATGTCATTATTAGAAAATTAATTCATCTTTGGGCCAATATTTCCTCCATTGTTCCATAAGAGGTTGGTCTATAATCTCTATGCTCCTATCCTAAATTCTAAGAAGTTATATTAAAATTAACATAAATAAGGTGTTGAATAAGATTCCAACTCTCCAGAGGAATGCTTGACCAATGAGTGTGGAACAAGGAGGGAAGCCCTACTACTTTGACTTAGTTATGATTTTAGGAAATAGAAGTGGAATTATGGCCTGGTGGCTCATATACAGGGCTGGATTTTTTTTTAAATGCCAGGCATTGCTATTTCATACTTCATTGACTAACTTTTTGAGAAACTCCTTAGCTCTCACTTATGCAAAGAGAACAAGTGGAACCCTTGGAACAGTTTTGCCTTTGGGTGCTAGAGACAGGTAGGTGGTGCAGTGGATAGAGTGCTAGGTCTGAAGTCGGAAAGAGCTGAATTCAAATTCAGTTTTTGACACTTACTAGCTGTGTGACCCTGGGTAAATGACAACTTCTATTTGCCTCATTTTTCTCATCTGAAAATGGGGATAATAATACACCTAGTTTCCAGTGTTGTTGTGAGGATCAAATGAGATAATAATTGTAAGACGTTGGCACATAGTAAGCCCTATACAAACATTAGCTGCTGCTGCTCCTATGACTAATACAGCTGCTGCTGCTATTAGAATAGCTACTATTATTACTACTATTACTATTACTAAACAGATCTCACATTTTTCATGGACAACATTAAGAATTTTGAAGCCTTGCTATAATACTACCTTCAATGCCCGTAAATTATAGGTTAAGAGCCCCTCATAACGAAGTCATGTGGGTACTTCATCAAATTATCCAGTGGAGTCCTGGATACTTTCCAAGATGGACCGACTTTATTCTGAATTTGACTCTATGTAAAATATTGTTTTAAAGAACTGTATGATTTTCAGGTCCTTAGGCCCATCCAAATGATGTCACATCCCAAAACACTAACATTATGTTCTATTCCGATTTAGTAAAAAATAAAATAGTATCAGAAAACAAGGAACAATGTGTTGGGAAATCATTTAAGATTACTCCTGAAGGCTAGACTATGTACAAAGTGAATGGTTTTTAAATCCCTATACTTTCTTCCTTTCCTCCTTTCTTCCTTCCTTCTCTCCTTCTTTCCTTCCTTCCCTCCTTTCACAAATCAGGCAAATATTGGAGTGTTTGGGAAATCACTCCGTTAAAATGCATTTCAAATAAGACTTTAATTGTGGTCCTGGGAAAACACAACCCTTACAAATTGGGGGGCCTTTCTGTGGCCTTTCATAGGGATTCAGTTCTCACACCAAGGACCCTGAAAGACTCTGTTTTAAATCTGGGTCTGCAATCCACACAGTCTTTTTCTAATGGCTTCTTTTTTTTTCTTGCCCACCATTGGCTGAAGTAAACATATCCCCCCAGTACTTCCTAGTGCCAGTCATGGGCTCATTGCCACAGCCGTCTTATCTTTATGTGGATGCCAATTCAGGCTGACAGTGACTGACGTCCTGTCTCCCTTTGGAATAATAAGCTCATCTCAAAGAGTGCAACTCCCCCCTCAAAAACAAAATAAAACAAAACAAAAAACAACTTGCCCTCTCAAGCTGTGTACAAGTCTGCAGCATCTACAATCCTGTCCCTGTCCTGAGAACAATGGGAAGCATTTGCATAGGCAGCCAGGAGCTGGGAGTCTTCAACTACTCCCTGAAGCCTTGAGCATCACCATGGGCACCAGTGGACACGGCCAACACTGTGAGGCTGGCAGCCTCTGTAAGGGAGGGGAGGGAGAAATGTAGGACTCAAATGTAATGTTCAAATTTGTTAAAGAATTAATTAAAATGGGCACAGCCCCTTGCATTTGAATTTTCTCATTTGCGTTGTTCTGATGTGCTATGGCTTCAGTCAGCATACACTGAATGGCATAGCTAAGGTAAAGCTATGGTTCACTGTGGAGAGGCAGAAAATGAATCCATTTAACAGACAATAATTATGTGATACTCGTTAGTCAGCAATGCCCCCATTTCCCTTTGGAAATCAAGTATTACTTCACTGACACTTACATAAAGAATTTTAGGTTATGGTTATTTTCATGTTACCATTGATAGGTGGTGTATTAGTAACCACGGAAAGGATGTTCCCAAGGCTAATTGCATAAGACACCAAAAGAAAGTGGGTTAGTCATTTCTTAAAGGTGAAAGATGGACAGTTTGAGCACTGCACTGGTACCTTTGAATTGTACTCCTGGGGAAACATAGCCCTTGCAGCTTTGGTTTGCGTGACTTTCCAGTGACCACTCAAGTCTGGAAAGAACCAGAAGCAGACCTGCAGCATATTGGGAAATTCCTTTGTGGAAGAAAACCATGGGCAAGGCTCCTATAGGGTAAGAAGGCTTATAGATGTTGTGATTTGCACCAGTGGAGTGAATGCCCACACTGAGGAGAGGAGATCCACAGATGTTTTGAAGCAGCAGTGTATTTGCATGTATGTCCAACCCCATGCAGAGAAGTAATCTGATTGAAATGATACAACTTTCCTCTTCTACCACCAACCTAATATGTTGAATATTGTGTGGTTTATTCATAGTGGAAATCTTAAAAATGTTTATTGCATTGGTACTTTATTGGTAGTACCTATATGATTCTGGGTTACAATTCTGGTCCTAAGTAGCGGCTGTAAAGTCAACTATGAATTCTGATTATATATATTATAACTAAATGAAGCATACCTATGTAAAAGAGATTTCAGGTAATGACAGAAGTGTTTGTATTGAATAGCATATAGAGCTTTGAAAGTGGTTAAATGTTTAATAGAATCTACATATATGTGTAGATATGTACATATACATACACACACACACACATATATATGTGTATAACATTTCCTAGCTCCCTATCTCATCCAGGCTGTTATTATTGCTGTTTGCCCTTTGTTCTTGAAGAGAACCATGACATCAGGAGGGTGATGTCTTGACTTGCAAGTGAATTGGATTTAAGTGAGGCAGAGCTGTGCAAAGTCATCAACCTCACTCTTTCCTCTAGAGCCTCAGTGGCAAAACATAAATCAAGATGACTGGTGGTGGCCCAGAATGCAGTGGGAGACTTGACCTTTTGAAACTAAGGTCTTTTCCAAGTCTCAGTTTGCCTGAGGCAATGATCATTCAGTGCAGGGAAAGACTACTCATAAATCTGGTTGTACTCTAATCAGTGTGGAAACTTTGACCTAATACATATCAACTCTGAGTCAGTTTGTCCTTCTATAAGTAGCTCATTAGTTCTCCTCTATCTCACTATATTAGGGCTCATTATATTAATATTAAACTAAGTTTGAACACTCAATTGGCTTAACCCACTGGAACTCAAGAGATACACCAAACTCAGCCTCCCTGGTAGCAAGGGTACAGGTATGAATTAACACTCCAGCTATGACTTACTTCTCAGCATTGTGAGAGGTTTCACATTCAAATAGAATTAAGAACAAACACTTGCCTAATCATGTAAATGAGGGGATATATCTGTGATATATGATAATATTCTGAGGCTGGACATAGGTTTGGCAGCCTCAAGTTTTACTTCTCAATCTGTCATAAATCCAAAATTTCCAAGCATAGAACTTTAAGGGGAGGAGGATATGAAGATAATTTCTCAGAGACAAGATCTGGAAGCAAGGAATAAAAGGTAATACTTAGATCTCCTGAAGTCTAAAGTTGCCCAAAAAAGTATAAATTTATTTGTTTAATTAGGCTTCAATCTCTGTGTTGTAGATGATCTAGGCATATAAAATGTCCCTCCAGAATTTGAAGATAATTACCAATGAAAAGTTGGGGCCAGCAATGTTTTAGGACCTGTTGTTATGAATGTGTCTCCTTGATATGTTGTTGCATTACAATAAATGGAAATCATTTGAATGTGTGTATATTGTTTTCATTTTTGAACTGGAGTAGGGAGAGACTTTTGGCAGATAGACTTAGCATCAGGTTAATTGTTATTGCTGTGTTTGTTTTTGTTTCTTGAAGAGGACTATGACATCAAGACGATAACATGATTTGCAGTTGACTTTGATTTAACTGAGGGAGGGCTGTGGAAAGTCACCAGCCTTACTTTTTTCTCCAGTTTCATCTGGGTCCAGTGGCCTGATATTCATCAGGATGACTAGAGCTGATCCAGGATGCAGTGTGGGACCCTGGTCCTTTCAGGCTAAGGTCTTGTAGCATTCTTACTTTGAGTGAGATACATCCATTCAATGAGTAGACTTCTTTAAATTGGTTGATTGTTGTCCGTCATTCTTGAAGAGGACCAGAATGACATCATCATGATAAAGTGAAATTTCGGTGTGTCTGACTGTGGCTGATCAGACCAATATGAGCTCAGAATGCTCTACCACAGACAGTATATATGAATATTTGGGGTGGATACCCCAAATTTGCTCATCCTATGTTTACTTTGTGCTGTCTCAATTCTGCTTTGCTCATTGAGCACAGCACTCTTTCTGATGTGGCCATGACATGCTGAGCGGTCCTGTGCCAGTGTCTCCCATGCTGCACAGTCAAATCCAAAGTTCTTGAGAATGTCCTTGTATTGCTTCTTTTGACAACCATGTGATCACCTACCCCATGCAAGTTCTCTGCAAAATACTCTTTTTGGCAAGTGTATATTTTGCATTCAAACAACTTGACCAGCCCATTGGAGTTGTGCTCTCTGAAGCACAACTAAATCCTTTACATAATTGCTCCCATGCTTTTTGGCATGATGTTTTCAGCCATGTTGACAAATGCTTTCTATTTTTTTTTCATTTTTTGTTTATTTATTTTTAGATTGCAACATTCATTTCCATAAAATTTTGAGTTCGTTTTTCTCCCCATCTCTCCCCTGCCCCCACCCCATAACACCTTGCATTCTGATTACCCCTTTCCTCAATGAGCCCTCCCTTCTATCACAACCTACCTTCCCTTATCCCCATCTTCTCTCTTTTCTTGCAGGGCAATATAGATTTCTATACCCTATTACCTGTATTTCTATTTCCCAGTTATATGCAATAACAATTCTCAACATTTGTTTCTAATACTTTGAATTCCAACTTCTCTCCCTTCCTTCCTCCCCACCCATCCTCACTGAGAAGGCAAGCAATTTAATAGAGGCTATATATGTGCCATTTTGCAAAGACTTCCATAATATTCATGTTGTGTAAGACTAGCTATATTTCCCTCCATCCTACCCTGTTCCCCCTTTATTCTATTCTCTCATTTGACCTTGTCCCTTCCCAAAAGTGTTTACTTCTAGTTACTCCCTTCCCCATTTGCCCTCCCTTCTATCATCCCCCTCACCCCACTTGTCTCCATCTTCCCTACTTTCCTATAGTGTAAAACAGATTTTCATACCAAATTTAGTGAGCATGTTATTCCCTCCCCAAGCCATATGTGAAGAGAGTAAGCTTCACTTTTCCCTTCTCACCTCCTCCCTTTTCTCTTCCATTGAAAAAGATTTTTCTTATCTCTTTTATGACTGATATTTTGCCCCATTCCGTTTCTCCCTTTCTCCTCCCAATATTTTCTGCTCTCACCTCTTAATTTTATTTTATTTTTTATGGATATCATCTCTTCTGATTTACCTCAACCTGTACTCTCTGTCTCTGTGTGTATGTGTGTGTGTATGTGTGTGTGTGTGTGTGTGTGTGTGCATGTGTGTGTGTATAATCCCTCCACTTACCCACATACTGAGAAAAGTCTCAAAAGTGACAAATATTATCTCTCCATGTAGGAATGTAAACAGTTCAACTTTAGTGAGTCCCTTATGATTTCTCTTTGCTGTTTACCTTTTCATGCTTCTCTTGATCCTTGTGTTTGAAAGTCAAATTTTGTCTTCTTTTCATCAAAAATGTTTGAAAGTCCTCTATATCATTGAATGACCATTTTTTTCCCTTGAAGTATTATACTCAGTTTTGATGGGTAGGTGATTCTTGGTTTTAGTCCCAGTTCCTTTGACTTCTGGAATATCCTACTCCAAGCCCTTCAGTCCCTTAATGTAGAATCTGCCAGATCCTATTTTATCCTGATTGTATTTCCACAATACTCGAATTGTTTTTTTCTAGCTGCTTGCAATATTTTCTCCTTGACCTGGGAACTCTGAAATTTGGCCACAATATTCCTAGGAGTTACTCTTTATGGGTCTCTTTCAGGAGGTGATCAGCGGATTCTTTCAATATTTATTTTCCCCTCTTGTTCTAGCATATCAGGGCAGTTTTCCTTGGTAATCTCATGAAAGAAAATGTCTAGGTCCTTTTTTTGATCATGGCTTTCAGGTAGTCCCATAATTTTTAAATTGTCACTCCTGGATCTATTTTCCAGGTCAGTTGTTTTTCCAATGAGATATTTCACATTATCTTCTACTTTTTCATTCTTTTGGTTTTGTTTTGTAATTTCTTGATTTATCATAAAGTCATTAGCTTCCCTCAGCTCCACTCTCATTTTTAAAGAACTATTTTCTTCAGTGAGGTTTTGAATCTCCTTTTCCATTAGGCTAATTCTATTTTTTAAAGTCTTTTTCTCCTCATTGGCTTTTTGGACCTCTTTTCCCAATGGAATTAGCCTATTTTTAAAGGTGTTATCTTCTTCAGTATTTTTTTTGGTCTCCTTGAGCAAACTGTTGACTCACTTTTCAAGCTCTTCCATGGCCTGAGCCCATTGCGTATTCATTTTGGAGGTATTGGATGCAGAAGCCTTGACTTCCTCTGACAGTATGCCTTATTCTTCCTCACCTGAAAGGATGGAAGGAAATACCTCTTCACTAAGAAAGTAACCTTCTATGGTCTTATTTTTTTCCCCTTTTTGGGGTATTTTCCCAGCCAGTTACTTGACTTCTGAATCCTTTGTCAAGAGGAAGATCCTAGTGCTCCTCCTCTCCCCAGGACTGTGCGCAGGGCACAGATCAGCTGCTCAATTCCCCCAGGGGCTTTAAGCTGAGCCACTCCAACAATGGAAGCTGCTGCCTGACTCGGCCACTGCTATGCAGCGCTGCCAACCTGCTGCTGCTGCTGCCGCCACTGCCTGGGGCCCATGTTGGGAGAGACCCTTCTCCCTTCTTGCCCAGCTGGGAAAGCCCTCTCACTGACCTTTGAAGCTTTCTTTGTCTCTTGTGGATTGAGGGATCTGAGACCCTCCCTGCTCAGAATTTGTCACCAGAGGCCTGTTCCAGTCCTGTTCTCCCAGTTATGGTGCTGTGTGGTCAGGGCTGGGCTCCACTCCACTCAGCATCCCATGGGATAGACGTTTCCTGTCTGTCTTCCAAGTTACCTTTGGCTGGAAATCTCTTTCACTCTGTCATTCTGTGGCTTCTGCTGCTCTACAATTTGTTGAGAATCATTTTCTACAGGTATTTTATGGGCTGTGGGGAAGTGCTAGAGTATATGCGTGTTTCTACTCCACCATCTTGGCTCTGTGCCCCCCCCCAAATGTTTTCAATGAGAATTAATATAGTATCAAGGTTAACTACCATAGTGATGGTAAGTTCTTCAATTTGAAAAGTCTATAAATCATTACCAAAGTGGAGGGAGTGTAGGTGCATGATTTTCTGTTTGCAGATGACTGTGAACTCAATGCAACCTCAGAAGCTGAGATGCAACAAGGTATGGATCAATTATCTACTACCTGTGCTAATTTTGGCCTAATAATTAAAACCAAGAAAACACAGGTGGTCTATCAGTTACCACCACACCATCCATACATGAAACCATTGATTACAATAAATGAATGCTGTGGATAAGTTCACTTACTTTGGTAGTGTACTTTTCAGGGATGTACACATTGACAATGAGGTTGATGCATGCATTGCCAGAGCCAGCTCAGTGTTTGGGAGGCTCCAAAGAAAAGTTTGGGAGTCAAGAGGTATTAGACTGACTACCAAACTGAAGATCTACAGAGCTGCTGTGTTGATCTCATTGTTATATGCCTGTGAAACATGGACAGTCTACTAGAAACATGTTAGGAAATGGAATTATTTCCATTTGAACTGTCTTAGGAGGATTCTGAGGATCACGTGGCAGGATAAGGTATCACATACTGAAGTTCTTGATGTAGCTGAACTGCCAAGCATTCAAGGCTTCTTTAAGTAGTTACTCAAGGCCTGGTTCCTTTAATAATAATAATAATAATAGTATATATATATATATATATATATATATATATATATATATATATATATATATATATATATATATATATATATATATATATATCAAACTGGGAGGGGAAGACCCTCAGGGTTCCTGGATAAAAGAGAAACAGTTACTATTTAGTATTTATATTCACTCTGTGCTAGGTGGACAGGGACCCATTGTTCAATCTATTATCTCCAGAGTGAATTGGGCTTGAAGTTTGTACTTTGAGCAAGAAATATAGCCAGTTAACCCAAAGGAAAAAGGAAGCTTTTGGCCATGGTACTGTACCTTCTCTGGGGAGAGGAGAGGAGGGGAGGGGAGGGGCTGGGAGGTGAGGGAGGGGAGAGAGGCAGGAAAGGTGAGAGGAAGGGAGGAGAGGAGAGGAAAGAAGAGGAGAGAAGGGGTGAGAAGAGGAGGGGAGGGGTGAGGAGAAGAGAAGAGAGCGGAGGAGAAGAGAAAAGAGGAGAGGAGAGTTGCGGAAAAGATAATGCATTCAGTTTTGGACATGTTGAGTTTAAGATGTCTATAGGATGTCCTGTTTAAGATGTCTAAGAAACAGTTGGAGATGAAAGATTAGAGGTAGGCAGAGAGGTTAGGGCAGGATAGGTAGATTAAGGAATCATTAGCATAGAGACAATTATTGATGAGACCATACATTACTAAGCAAGGTAGTATAATAGAAGAAGAGAAGGGTACCCAGAAACGAATGCTGTGAGACACTTAAATTTAGAGAGTATGACCTATCATCATCCACCACTACACCATCCTTACATGGAACCATTGATTACAACAAATGGAGAAGTTTTGAATGCCATGGATAAGTTCACTTACCTTGGTTGTACAGGGATGTACACATTGACAATGAGGTTGAGGCATGCATTGGCAGAACTAGCTCAGTGTTTGGGAGACTCCAAAGAAAAGTATGGGAGAGAAGAGGTATTAAACTGACTACCAAACTGACGGTCTATTAAACTGTTGTGCTGACCTCATTGTTGTATGCCTGTGAAACATGGACCGGATACCAGTGCCATGACAGGAAACTGCATCACTTCCATTTGAACAGTCTTAGGAAGATTCTGAAGATCATTTGGCAGGATACAGTATCAGACACTGAGGTCCTTGCTTGAACTAAACTGCCAAGCATCCAAACTATGCTTCAGAGAGGGCAACTCTGATGGGCTGGCCACATTGTTTAAATGCAAAATGTATGCTTTGGAGTAACCACCCCAAATGTTCATACTATCTTTCCACAATCTGTGGCAGAGCATTCTGAGCTCATATTAGTTTTATCAGCTATAGTTGGACACATTGAAACTTGAGTTTATCCTGGTGATGTCATTTTGGTCCTCTTTGAGAATGTAGGGCAACAACCAATGACCTAGATAAAGATGTAGCAAAGGAGACTGGGGAGTGGTCAGATAAGTTGGAGAAGGGTCAGGAGAGAGTGTTCCAAAAATCTAGAGAAAGGGAGGAAAAGAAATGGAATAAGCATTTTTATAGTGTCTACTATGTGCCACACACTGTTCTGTGTTTTACAAATATGTGTTGTTATTATCCTCATGAGATGCACAAACTTAGAGATCTCTACTCCAAATGCTTCTATGGACTATTTCTCCTGACCTGTGGGACAGCCTAAGCTCATATTGGGCTGAGCAGCTGCCATTGAATACAAGTCTCTTGACCTCAACATAGTGATGCCATATTGGTCCTCTTCAAGAACTAAGAATAAAAATCAACAATATGTGTAGTAGCTTATTTTAACTCTATGTGTGTCTTTCTGTTTCAGGTGTGTTTTTTTGTAAAACAACATATTGATGAATTCTGGTTTCTAATCCATTCTACTATCCATTTCTGTTTTTTGGTGAGTTTATCCCATTCATATTCTCTATTATGAATACTTACTGTACACTTCCCTCCATCCTATTTTCTTGTGTTTATCCTTTTCTCTCTTTTTATCCTTTCCCTCCTCAAAAGTCATCTTTTTTTCTGATCACTGCCTTCCTCAATCTGCTCTCTCTTTTATCACTTCCCCTTCTCTTATCGCTTTTCCCTCTTATTTCCCTGTAAGATAGATTTCTATATCCAACTGAGTGTGTGTGTGTGTACATTACACACACACACACACACACATATACACACAATTATATATCTATATCTATCTCTCTATCTCAATATTTTCTTCTCTCATTAAATTAATTCTAATAAGAGTGATATTCAAGTGTTACATACTATTCCCATGTTTAGTTTTGCTGGTTAAGTTATTCTTGGTTGCAATCCTGGCTTCTATGTCTTTCTGAATGTCATATTCCAAGCGCAACACTCAGTTAACGTGGAAGCTGCTAAATCTCCTGTGATCCTGACTATGGCTTCATATTATCTGAATGGTTTCTATCTGGCTGCTTGCAATATATTCTCCTTGATTTCAAAGTTCTGGGATTTTGCTATAATATTTCTGGGAGATTTTATTTTGGGGTCTCTTTCAGGAGGTGGTTGGTAGATTCTTTTAAGTTGAATTTTACCCACTTATTCCAAGATATTGAGACAGTTTCCTTTATAATTTCTTTAAATATGATGTCTTGGCCCCTTTCTTTGATCACGGCTTTCAGATATTCCAATAAATTCTTAAATTCTCTCTCCATGATCTGTTCATCAGATCTGTTATTTTCCCAATAAGATACATTACATTTTCTTCTGTTTTTCATTCTTTTGACTTTTTTGTATTGTTTCTTAATGTCCAATGAAGTTATTAGCTTCTACTCTCTAAATTTCTAACTTTTAAAGAATCATTTTTTCAGTGAATTTCTGTTCCTCTTTTGATGTTTGAACAACTTCATTTCTTAAAGCATTAGTTTCATCATTTTGTACCTCTTTTACCACACTTTAATGTTTTTCATTATTATCTTCCATCATTCTCATTTATTTTCCTACTTTTCCCTCCATCATTACAATCTCTTTCTTTAGCATTTCTGGGTGTTCTTGTTTGATTTGTGTCCAACTTACATCTGTTGGAGGCTTTGCTTGTAACTGTTTTGACTTTGTTTTTTTCTTTTGTGTCTTAATCTTCCTTTTCACTATTAGTATAGTGACAAAGAAAATTTTTATTTTTATTATTCGATTGATTTTTATAGAGAGATTTTTTTTTGCTCATTTTCCATCCTATATTTTTATTTTGAACTTTGTTAAAGTTTGATTCTGTTTCTATTGTGGGGCTAGGAGGGGCATGGTCTCAAGCTTTAGGTTTTTCACACTGCTATTTTCAGAGTTAATTCTGGGTCTTTGGAAGTTTCTCGTGCTTCCAAGGTGGTGAGATACAAGGAGAGATGTGGTCACTGTCCTCCTAGCTTGTACTCTAGTCTTTTCTGAGAAAGCATTCCTGCTTCCCTGTGGCTGAAAGTACTAGTGCTCCTCTTGGTCCTAGAACTGTGCTTACAACCCTACAAGAGCTAATACTAGTCTCTGCTTTGAAACTATGATCAGGCCCCTGCCCTTCTAAGGCCACAGTGTGATAGCACTCCTCTTCACCCTAGAACTGCCACCAGAACTGTGTATGATCAGTGAAACAGGGTCAGGATCCCTAGTACTCTCTTTCTGACCACTTTCCTGACTCCCTTACAGCCTCTGGGCTAAAAGCTCCCAAAGCTGCTGCCATTACTGTTGCAACTGCCTCCAAGACCCAAAGCTGGTATTACTGCCACTCTGGGATGATCTTACCCTAGTGTTATAGCCCTTTCCTGACAGCCTCCTAACTTGCCTATTGATGAAAAAAAATGTCTCATGCCAACCTTTTGTTTCTTCTGCTTCAGAATTCTTTTTGAGGTGTTATTTTAAAGTTGTTTGGAGGAGCATGTTGTGAGAGGTTGGCTGAATTGCTGACACTGTTCTTCTATTTTGTCCCTGCCTTCCCTTTCACTTATTTTCAATATATCCCTGTTAATTGTTTCATTTCTTATTGCCCCCAGATATGCCTTGTCTCCCCTATTCTGAAAAGAACTCTCACTCGACCTTTCTATCTCTGCTAACTATTGCCCAATATCTCTTGTCTCTTTGGTAGCCAAACTCCTCAGAAAGGCCATCAACAATAGTTATCTCTGTGTTTTCACCTCTTCCTCTCTTCTTAATACTATATAATTTGTCTTCTAACCTTTTAATTCCACCAAAACTACTTTCTCCATAGTTAATAAAGATCTCTTAGTTGACAAATCCAGTGCATTTTCTCAACCCTTATTCTCCTTGTCTTCTCTGCAGTCTTTGATCCTGTTGATTACTCTCTCATTCTGGATTCTCTTTTCTGTCTAGGTTTTGGAACAACACTTTTTCCTCATTTTCCTCCTATCTGACCATTCCTTCTCTATTTTCTTTGCCGGATCCTCAATAAGATCACACCATCTATCAGGTGTCCCTCAGAGTTCTCTCCTGGGCCCTCTTCTCTTCTCCCTCTGCACTACTTCATTTGATGATCTCATCAGCAGGATTTAATTATTACCTCTATGCTGATGATTCTCAAATCTACCTTCTGCCCCAGTGTCTCTGCTGACCTCCAACATCTCATCGTCAATTACCTTTCAGACATCTTGAACATGTCCAAAATGGAACTCATTATTTTTCCCCAAACCCTTCTCACCCTGTACTGTCTCTGTTACTATAAGGGGCAACATCATCTTCCCAGTACCTCAATGTAGCAACTTAGGAGTCATCATGGATTCTTCACCATTTCTTACCTTTTACATCCAATCTCTTGCCAAGTCCTGCCAATATAACCTTTGCAACGTCTCTGGAATATGCCCCCTTCTTTTCTCTAATTCTGCCATGACTCTATTTAAGTCCTTCATTGCCTCACACTTGGACTATGGCAATAACCTGTTGACAAGTTTGCCTGCCTCAAGTCTCTCCATTTCCAATCCATCCTCCAACCAGACACTAATGTGATTTTTTTTTTCTAAAATGCAAGTCCCCTCCTACCTTTCTACTTAAACTATACTCTTTGGCCCATGTTATGGGCCTCCATATTGTTCCACACATGAGACATTCCTTCTCTCTGGTTCAGGTATTCTTTCAGACTGTCCTCCATGCCTGGACTACTCTTACTCCTTTGCTCTAACTATTACCTCTCTGGCTTCATTTCCACCCCAACTAAGATCACACCTTCTACAGGAAGCCTTTCCTCTTAATTCTTTCCTATTTATCCTGTATATTGCCTGCTTTGTATATATCTGCTTACATGTTGTCTCCTCCATTAGACTGTAAGTTCCTTGAGGACAGGGACTATTTTTTGCCCTTTTTTGTATCCCTAGGGCCTAACAGTGCCTGGCACATAGTAGACACTAATACATGTTTATTGACTCATATCAAAATAATTATCAATATGTATATATTTTAAAAGTTCTTGATCTATTAACTAAATTAATGATTCCTGCCTTAGTTGTTAGTTTTCTTCTTTTTCTGAAAAATATATGGATGAAGATAAATAGATAATAAATATTTATCATATGGCTCATTTCTATATTTATGTTTATTTTCAGTTTGTTCTTTTAATTGGCATGTGTTAAAGAGAAACAGCACAGAATAATGAATAGAGCATTGGGTTAAAACCCCAAAAGATGTTGGTTTGAGTCCTATCTCTGACAAATAATAACAGTGTAAACCTGGGCCACCTAGATGTGGCAGCGGATAGAGCAAGGAGCCTGGAATCATGAAGACCTGAGTTCAAATCCAACCTCAGACATTTACTAACTGTGTGACTCTGGGCAAGTCACTTCACCCTGTTTGCCTCATTTTCTCATCTGTAAACTAAGCTGGAGAAGGATATGGCAAACCACTCCAGTATCTTATAAGAAAACCCTAAATAGAATGAAGAGTCAGACAAAGCCAAAATAACTGAACAACAATCACCCTGGGCTAGTTACTGAGCCTCTCAGAAACTTTAAGCAAATCTCAAGATTCTAAGTTTCAGAGCGAGGTGCCAACCAACATTGGTAGAGAGAATTTACTTTCCCCATATTTACCTATGTCAACAAAATCAGCAATCCAACCCCTATTCCTTTTGTGTGTGTGTGTGTGTGTGTGTGTGTGTGAAAATAGGAGAAAAGAAAGGATGAGATTAATGTTCAAAGTGGATGAGACAATGATTGTTGATGGAGATAAAAGTGTAGTTGCTTCATTGTTATTTTGTTTTTGCTTTCTTTGGCAAGGAGAATGATCGTTGCATTAAAAAGGAAAAAAAAAAGAAATAATAGTAAGTTGAAAACCAAGATCAGCAAATAAATAGAAGAGAGAACATAACTACCCTTAATAAATTTAAGTCTTGTCTCCCAAAAGAAATAGTTCCCAAGGCACTGAAGCAAAGCTTACAAAAACTAGAAGATATGATAGCTGCGCTACAGTCCATGACCTTTAAAAAAATCACAGTAAAATGGGTGACGTACCTGAGGATTAAAGCTAGGAAGGTATTATTTTGATTTTCAAAGCAAAAGAGTGAAATCTGTAAATTAAAAGTGAGTGAACTTGACTTTTATTCCTGGAAAAGTTCTAGAATGTATTTTTGATAATTATTGATGATGAGCATCTGGAAAGGAATGCAGTGATCACAAAGAGACAACTTGCATCAACAAATGTATATTTCTTCTTGATTCCTTTTTTCCCCTAAAAATATGGGGGTGGGGGGAAGAGAAGGACTTTTTGCTGTGTTGAATATTTATCTAGGACTTGTTTCCCCTCTGCCTCCTTGATATACTGCTGTTGTGCAGCACTAGTTGCCAACTAATCTCCTCATTCTTTTGAAATGGTTATTGATAGCTCACAGGGCCTCCAATGTGGGAACTTTGGCAGCTAAATGGTGCAGATACAAAGGACACTGAACTTGGAGTCCAGTTGAAAGTCAACTTCAGAGACTAATTGTGTATCCCTGGATGCTAGGTGTCACAGTGATAAGTAGGCGGCCTGGAGTCAGGAAGTCTCATCCTCCTAAGTTCAAATCTCACCTCAGACACGTTCTAGCTGTGATTCTGAGCAAGTCGATTAACCACATTTGCCTCAGTTTCCTCATTTGTAAAATGAACTAGAGAAGGAAATGGAAAGCCATTCCAGTATTTTTGTCAAGAAAACCCCAAATGGGATCAGGAAGAGTTGGACCAGACTGAAACACCTGAATGACAACAAAAGTCCTGAACAAGTCACTTAACTAATTACCTAAGTTTCTTCAGCTGTAAAATGGAAATAATGATAGGCCTACCTTAAAGAGCTATGGTGAGGATAAGAAGAAACAATCTCTATAAAATGCTTTGCAAACCTTAAAGAATTATAGAGATGCCAGCTATTGTTGTTTGTAATTTGGCATTAATCTAATATACTAGGCCAACCCTCCTCTCTGTAGCATTCTCCTAAGTGGTCACCTGACCCTACATAAAGAACTCAAGTAAGAAGGAAAAGAGAAGGGAATAAGTATTTATATAGCACTTACTATGTGCCCAAAGCTGTGTTTAACACATTTCACATATATTATCTCATTTTATCTTCATAAGAATCCAGCAAGTTAGATGCTATTATTATCTGTTTTACAGTTCAGGAAACTGAGGCAATCATTGGTCAAGTGATGTGTCCAGAATCAACAGCTAGTAAGTTCCTGATGTTGGATTTGGAGTCAGGTCTTCCTGTATCACCAGAGATAACACGCTTCATCCCAAGGCCCTCCAGTCCACCTTTGGATATGTCTGATTGTTAAGAAGTGAGCCACTGTGTCCTCTTCATTCAGTGGGAACTTTATGCTCTCAGGAATATGACAAGAAATACTTATCAAAGCTAAACCAGAGGGTAGGCTTGAGGTGGAATCAGTGTTTAGATATAATCGTCATTGGTACTCACAAAAGCAGAGGTCAAGAATTCCAAAAAACTCCAAAGCAAGGCAATATGATCTTTGCAGCTCTGGCTGGTTTTCTAGGGAGTAAGGAAATATAAAATGTTTACAAGACACAAGGTGTACTGAATTTTGTTTAAGAGACAGGTCTCAGAAATGTTCTTCACAATTTGTTACTGTTTTCAACTCTTTGGAAGAGAACAATGGCACTGAGCATTATAGCTCTCCCTCCTCCACCTCCGTCCTGCCAGGCTAGAATTACAGGCCAACTGCATGTTAGGCAAACACAACCACATGGATGGGAGGCAAATGCCAGGGAGCTGAACCATGGTGGACTCTGATGGAAAGCAATTGTTTATTTTCACTTGATGGCTCTCCAGTGACTTTGGAAAGTATACAGATCCTGGCAAGTGGAAAGGCTTTGTTTTCAATTCTTTCCTTTTGGATTCTTCATCTTAAATGAAATGTCCCTGGCTTTCTCCAGCAAAGCTTACGGGACAGGGGACTACTCTCTGCATAATCAGGTCCTCAGCTGGGGAATTCAGTTGGCTTTTGAAAAAGTACAGGCAGGAGCTACAGAGAACCTAGAATGTGTCGACAAGAGTTCTTCTTCCATAGATATCCCAGATGAGTCATTGTTATTTCCTTAATGCTGGAAGTACAAGGAGAGTGTTTCAGAAACTGGAGAAGAGAGGGAAGTTAGGGAAACAAAAGAACTGGTGAGCAGTCCTCTTCAAATGCTGAGTCACTTTGCCATTATTTAAGAAAACAGGACTTGGATTTCTCTTTTGAAAAAGGAATATTTCATTTTACTGAACTGTGAAATCTGTAGTTGACTGCTTCAGGGAATTGTTGTTTTTTGCTTCCTTCTCAAGATCATCCTTTGTGTTCCATGTAGCTCTTAGAGTCCAAGTGATTCCAGACTCCATCTTTGCCAGTGCTCTGCCTCCCTCCCCCACATATTGTGGCATGCATAAGTAAATAACATTTCCCATCTTTAATGGCAGCCAATGCCCCATTAGTGCTATCATCTATGGACTTGGGCAGATGGTACTGCAGATTGGGAATGTTCACAGAATCAACTATTTGGAGCCAGAAGGGATCTTTTTGATCCTCACAAGATTGTAATCACCTCCAGTTTTATTAACCTAAAATCAGAAATGAACAACACACGGAGACAGAAGCAATTCTAGGCCTCTGTGTATTTAGGTTCATGCCGGCTCCTGGGGAAAAGAGGTTCTGTGGCCCCTTCCTCCCTTGGATGTCCTTAGTAGCTCATCCTTTTTCTCCAACCATCTTGTTGAACCCTCTTCTTGTTATAAATGAGAAAACTAAGGTTCATAAAGTTTAAGTATCTTGCACTGGTCAGGAAATAAGTGGCTAACCACAATTTGAACTCAGACCTTCTGATTCCAGATGCAGAAATCTTTCTATTTTAACATACTTCCTTTAAGGAATGGGACTAATTTATATAAAAATGTAACTGGAGACTGGTCAAGAGCCCAATCCTTATAAGCCTACACAGACTGTTTGGTTGATGTAGTCTCCACATGAACTTAGGAGTACCCACAAACTTCTGAAATGAATACGTATCTGTTAACTACATGGTACAAAGGGCCTTTTTGATTGGCTGTGGAGCTGAATCTGGAGTTCATTCACAAAGACACTACTATAAGAGTAAGCACTCCAAAATATACAGTGGGGGCCTGCTTTCACAAATTCTTTGATCTCCTTTTCAAAAGGAAAGGCAATTTTTGAGGGGTTAACAATCACTTTAATCAAGTACATATATCATTCACCAATAGAGAAAAATACAAGAAAAGAAATAAAGACCAATAGACAGGGTTCTAATTGTCTGACCATTACATACATATGTAGTTACCAGAGAGGGAAGCGTCAACATCTGGGTTTTCAAAGTTGGAGGGCTGCTTAGTGGCTTCCCAGAGTCTCATCTGACACACAAACCTTCTTGCTAAGCTAAACCCCAGAGTAAAACCCACACCTCAAAAGTACATATGCTCTTTTCAGAGCCAGAAGGCATGCCCCTTACGACCTAATGCTTCATTAAAAAATTAGCAAAAGATGTAGGCCCCCCTACAAATCTTCCCTAATCAAACTCCCCTTAATAGGCAGGCCCATTAATGAGTGGGGAAGATCTCATTAAGAAGCAAAATTATATTAAAAATAAGCAAAAAAGACATTATCAATACTGCTACTCAGCCAGGGCCAGTGTCTCATGTGGGCTCTTTTCAGACTTGCTGGCATCAGAAAAGAAGAATCAACTTTGTGAGAACTGAGAGTCAAGAAAGCAAACTACTAGGAATTTCGGGATAGTAAGCCATGTCAGGTATTGCAGTCAGCCATTCTAGCACTGAGAATCCCCAGGAAACAACCGTAAAGATCCAGCTCAGGGTTAATTGAGACACAGATTCTTCTAGAAAATATGATACATTTGGAAGTAAACTTAGTGGGTTGAATATTATGCAAAGATTATATTAAGTTTGAACCCACTCTCCTCAGGAACTAAAGTAGGGTGTGTGTATGTGTGTGTGTGTGTGTCTGTGTGTGTGTGTGTATGTGTGTATGTGTCTGTGTGTGTATGTGTTATGGGGTATAGTTTTATTTGTACTTCTTTCTATATTAACAATTGATGATAATTGTTTAAATGAAATTAAAGAGTTAATTACAAGTAGTAAACTGTGGAGGGAACATATTGGAATGGAGACTCCAGCCATTAGAATTAGAGGAGAGACATTCTTTGGGGGACCCTAGAACCTGGAGGAGGAGATATAACCTAAAGAAAGAGAGGCCAGACTTTGTTACAAAAGAATAAAAACATTAACATGTAACTAGAATAAGATAAACTGTCAAATGAGAAAAAAAATTAGGGATAAGCATAGTGATGAGATAAACGTTGATCTGTGATCTCTTTGGTAAAAGGAACTCCTGGAAGATAAAGCTCCTTCTACCAATGCAGGTTGGCAACTTCATTGTAACTTTGTTTCTTAGAAATTTGCTTAAAGTAATGAAAGTTGAATTGGCTTATGCAGAGGTAGCTCTTGAAAATAGGTCTTCTTGGCTTTGAGATAAACTCTCTATTCACTATGCAACACTGCCTCTCAGAGGAAAAAGTAATCTTGACTGATAAAGAATCTGATATGCAAGATATATAATATAATTATGTAATGCTTATGTGTAATATTATTTTTAAGACACACATGCAACATCTGTGATATACATGTCACATATATATGGAATTGACAAAATAAGTGGCAATGGACTTGGTCATGCATACTTTATTTCTATAAGGATAGAGATGGGCTGGGCATTGGAAGTAAAGGGATTATACTTTGAGATGACACTTCCTCCCCTCCCAGCAACTATGTTTTGAGAACAATAAGATATTTCTATATTATCCCAAAGCATAAGTGCTACAGCCCTTAGACTGAAACATGGATATATGTCCATCCTCCATTGTCTTTCTACAGATAAAAAAAATGGAGAATGGAACCCTTCCCCAAGAAGTGAACAAATAGGTTTTAGAAGGAGAAATAAACATTTTATAATATCATAAGAAAAATGCTACATTAATAACACAAAAGATGAAAATTTTAAAAATCTGCAGATTTACCTCCTGCTCAGCACATTTCAGTGATAATAGAAAACTAAAATAATCAGTCTTGAAGGAATTATGAGAAGATAGGCACATACAAAAATACATTGTTAATAATATGAATTATTCTTACCACCCTGGAAAACAACTGGGAATTATGCTAGAAAAGTGACTAAACTGTATATATTTGACCCAGCAATCCTTCTATTGGCCATTGACCATAAAGGGGTTGAAGACTGAGAAAAAGGTCTAAAATATACTAAGAATAATCATAGGAACACTTCTTGTGGAAACAAAACACTGGAAGTGGATGTAAGTGATGTGTGTTGATTGAATAAATGCTTATTGAATATTGTGGCATCTGTGGTATCAACTGTGGTAGTTAAATGCAATAGAATATTATTATACATTGAGAAATGAAAGGCATGAAAAATTCCAAGGAATATAGGAAGATTCATTTGGACTGACTGAGTAAACCAAAAAGATCTGGAAGAACAGTGTATTCAATGACTACAATAATTTAATTGAAAGGAAAATCACAAGAAAGCCAAATACTAGTAATGATCAATCTTCTTCCTAAAGGACTGATAATGAAACATACCACATTCCCCTGACTGGGTGATGGGCTACAGGGCCACAATGCTGCATGTATTATTAGACATGATTGCTATATTTTTGTTTTAATTCTTTCTTTTTGTTCAAAGGATAAGCTAGATTTGAAAGTAGGAAGGAAGTTAGAGGAAAGAAATGAAGAAAAGGGATAAAAATAATTTTACTTAGTGGTACCAATGTTAAATATTTAGCATAAGGATATAAAATAGGGAAAGGTTACTGATGACAAAAACATTTGTAGTAGAAATTTTTTTATAGTAGCAAAAAACTGGAAACATTACAGTTAAGAAATGGTCAACAATTGTGGTGTATTAACATAAAAGAATACCACTGGCAATATTATAAGGTATCAGTATAAATGAATAATATAAGAAAAATTTGGAATATTTTTGTGAATTGATAGAGAACAATTTAAGCAAAACCAGTGTAAAAAGTACTATAATTATGCTTTGTAATTATAGCTAAGATTTATGTAGTATTTTAACATTTACAAAGCTCTTTCTACATATTATGTGATACTCACAACATTCCTATGATTTATTTTTGACTATTTTCCCCATTTTATGGGTAAAGAAAATGAGTCAGATGAAAAGAGGTTAAGTAAGTTGTTCAGTGACGTGTACTTAGTGAATAAACTGAGGACAAATATAAACTCTGGTCTTCTTGACTCTGGGTTCAGCATTTTATCCTACTGCCATCTTGAATGATAGTTCAAATTACTTGAGAGAGGCAATTATATTGACATAGTTTCAATTTGAGGCAGTGATGATCATGTGTATGTTTACTTCTATTAGCACTAATCTTACTCAGAAGTTTAACCCTGATGAGAAGAAATCAGATTGAGCTGATTTCCCCAGGTTCAAGTTAGTTATTAGTCAATTGAGTTTTGGATTTCATGCCATACATACATGGCTCATTGCTTTCTTGTTATGAGTTAATTTTATGACTTTTAGGAATGAATATTGCTCAAATGGAATATTATAACTCTCGAAGAGTACACTTCAATGACTGTTAGAGATATTACACTGAAGGTTGGTGTTGGTGAAGTATTTCAAGACTCATTCAAGTTGATAATTAAACAAGATCATTCAGACCTAAGAGCAAAAGAAAATGTGGTGAAAAATATAATGTAATAACAATATTTGTCAAACCATCATTATTAAATAGGCTAATTAATTTTTTAAAGAAAATAAACAAAGAACTTTAGAGGCACCTGGCAGTTGGAGGGGTTGCTACTGATTCCTCTGAAGAACAGTAAAAAGACCAAGAAGGTAAAAAAAAGAGTTACAAAATAAGTAAATGTGAAGACTAGAACACTGAAGTTTGTAAATGGAAATTTTTACTGATGAAACTCACTTTTGTATTCAAGCCTATCCTCAAACCATTGTCAGAAGTCTAAATGATCCTAAAAATCTGGACATCTTTATCAGTCTTTAAAATGTCTATACAAAAAAAAATGTTTTGGTGACTTTGTTTTACATCCATTGGCCTGGCAGTCTTGTCACCATGGAGGGAATGATAAGGAAATTCATAAATCAAAAATTATAGTTATTGAAGAATTATAAAAATTCCCAAATAACTCTAGAATACTCCATCATATCACATATCACCATAGCACATATCACAAAAGTCTAAGAAGTTAATCTAAGTAATGGAGATAAATATTGTCCAATGACCTAGGAACTCATAGAAAAACATATGGAGAAATACATATTCATCAAAAATATACCTAATATTTAATATGATCAAAATGTAGTTTCACAATAAGGAATTATGGGATGTGTCAAAATTGCATTAACTCAGTGCTAAATTACCTAAAGTAAGTGATTGCAACACAACTATGAAAAATTGAACATCAAAATTTTTTTTAAATGTCAAAAGTAAGTTTTGTTGTATGTCAATTAATATATTTGTTTTACTCTGAAATAAATTGTTCAAGCATCTTCATTTCCATTTTGCAGATGAGGAAACTGAGGCTGAGGGAAGAAGATTAATTTGTTCTGGGTTATGTAGCTAGCAAATGTTGGAGTTGGGGTATGAGCCTCTTGTTTATGACTCCAAAACCCAGATTCTTTTTGAAATTTTGTGCTGCCTCTTAAACCCTGAGGATGAGCTAGAGTTGTATAGAGTGACAAATTAAAACAGCAATAACAAAATTCCTGAAATAGCCTTTCATATGGAGATGTTTAGTATTTTAAAAATCAAGAATAATATTTTTGTGTAAATCAAAAAGTTGTGTCATGTTATAAAAGGTTATGATGTTTCTGTCATAGATGAAAGACATTTTGATGCCTGAAAAGAATAGAAAAAAAATTAGCACTTTGGTTTACTAAAAACTACTAAATATGTATAAAATGAAATGCAGTTTTCAGATGAGATTTTAACAAGTTTGGACAGAAAATGAATGTGTACAAATGTAAAGACTTAAATCATCTTGTGAAAGATATAGGATGATGACATATGCAATTGAATTGGTAGTTTGGAGGCAGAAAAAAGAGAATTTTATTAAAACCTGCAAATTAAGAAAAAAGAAACAATTTCAAAGCACAAAATGAGGTGGAGGGCCATGATAGAAATTTAAGATTATACTGTATTTTGGTTCTTATGCTCATTTGCTTTTAACTCTTTTAATACTTTTGAGGCTAAAGCTAAAATATTTTTTCATTTATTTATTTTCAGCTTTCAACATTCACTTCCACAAAATATTGAATTTCTAATTTTCTCCCCATCTCCCCCCTTCTCCTACTTCAGGACAGCATATATTCTGATAACCCTTTCCTCTACTCTGCCCTCCCTTCTATCACACCCCCTACCTTGTCTCCTTTCCTTCTATTTTTCTGTAGGGCAAGATAGAGTTCTACATCTCCTTTCCTACATATCTTATTTCCTGGCTGCATGTAAAAACAATTTTTAACATTCGCTTTTAGAGCTTTGAGTTTCACATTCTCTCCCTTCTCTCCTCCCCATCCACCCTCATTGAGAAAGCAAGGAATTCGATATAGGTTATAAATGTGTAGTTATGTAAAACACTTCCATAATAGACATGTTGTGAAAGACTAATTAAATTTCCTTCTATCCTGTCCAGCCCTCCATTTATTCAATTCTCTCCTTTGACCTGATCCTTTACCAAAGTGTTTATTTCCAATTACTGCTTCCACTAATCTGCTGTCCCTTCTATTATCACCCCTCTCTTATCCCCTTCCAACCCTGTTTTCCTGTATGATAAGATAAATTTCTAAACTTAATTGAGTGTGTATGTTATTCCCTCCTGAAGCCAAATATGATGAAAGGAAGGCTCACTTATTCCCTCTCTTCTTCACCTTCTTTCCCTCCATTGTTAAAGCTCTTTCTTGCCTCTTTTATGTGAGATAATTTGCTACATACTACCTCTCCCTTCTTTCTCCTAGTACATTCCTCTCAACACTTAATTTTCTTTTATAGATATCATCCCTTCATATTCAGCTCACCCTGTGCCCTCTGTCTCTGTCCCCATACATGTACATACACATACACATGCGCAAACACACATATATGCATATATTTTATACATACACATATATATACATGCACATACATGTATTCCCTCTAATTATCCTAATAGTGAGAAAGGTATCATGAGATATAAATATCATCTTTTCATGTAGGAATGTAAATAGTTCAACTTTAATAAGTCCCTTATGGTCTTTCTTGTTTACCTTTTCATGCTTCTCTTGATTCTCGTATTTGAAAGTCAAATTTTCTATTTAGTTCTGATCTTTTCAACAAGGATACTTGGAAGTCCTTTATTTCACTGATGTTCCATTTTTCTCCTGAAGTGTGACACTCACTTTTGCTGGGTAGATGATTCTTGCTTTTAATCCCATCTCCTTTGACCTCTGAAATATTATATTCCAAGCCCTCCAATCTCTTAGCGTAGAAGCTGCTAAATCTTGTGTTATCCTGATTGTGTTTCAGCAATGTTTGAATTGTTTCTTTCTGGCTGCTTGTAATATTATCTCATGAACCCAGAAACTCTGGATTTTAACTAAAATATTCCTAAGAGTTTTTCTTTTGGGATCTCTTTCAGGAGGTGATCAGTGGATTCTTTCCATTTCTATTTTACCCTCTGGTTCTAGAACATCTAAGCAGTTTTACTTGATAATTTCTGGAAAGATCATGTCAAGGCTCTTTTTTTTTTTTTGATCATGGCTTTTAGGTACTCTAATAATTTTAAAATCTCTCCTGCATCCATTTTAGAGGTCAGTTATTTTTCCAATGAGATACTTCACATTGTCGTCTATTTTTTTATTCTTTTGTTTTTGTTTTATAATTCTTGATATCTCATAAAGTCATTAACTTCCATTTGATCTGTTCTAATTTTGAAAGAATTACTTTCTTCAGTGAGTTTTTGGAACTCATTTTCTATTGGGCCCATTCTGCTTTGAAAGGCATTCTTCTCATTAGTTTTTTGGACATCTTTTGCCATTTAGGTTAGTGCAATTTTAAAGCTGATATTTTCTTCAGCATTTTTGGGAGGTTTCCTTTAGCAAGCTGTTAACTCTTTTTTTCATGGTTTTCTTGCATCACTCTCAATCCTCTTCCCAGTTTTCCTCTATTTCTCTTATTTGATTTTCAAAATTATTTTTGAGTTCTTTCATGGCCTGAGACCAACTCATATTTTTCTTGGAGACTTTTGATGTAGGAGCTTTGGTTTAGTTTTCTTCTGGTTGTATGTTGTAATATTCCTTGTCACTACTGGCATAAGAATATATCTTCACTGTGAAAGTAAGAATCTGTTGTCTGTTTCTTTTCCCCCCATTTGCTCATTTCCCAGGCAATTACTTGACTTTTGAGGTCTTTGTTCAACATAGGGCTCCAGAAGCAGCCTCTGCTTCAGCAGTGGCTGCCACTGCCCTGGTGCTAGGGCTGGGACTGGGCCTGGTCCTGGGGCTGGGGCCAGGGGTGGGGCTTGGACCAGAACACATTCCGCTATCAGTCAGGTGAGAGACCCTTCCCACTGACATTTGAAATTGTTTTTGGTATTTGTGGGTTGAGAAGTCTGGAAATTGTAGCCACCATCAGCAATTCAGTCCTCTAAGGCCTGTCTGTGCTGGCGTGG
Source organism: Notamacropus eugenii (assembly GCF_028372415.1). NCBI lineage: Eukaryota > Metazoa > Chordata > Mammalia > Diprotodontia > Macropodidae > Notamacropus > Notamacropus eugenii. The sequence goes on from NC_092875.1 coordinate 122,508,367, forward strand.
CCTATGCCAAACTGCACCCAGTGCCCATTCTGATGTGATAGACCCTCCCTGTGGATCTTCCAGATTGTCTTAAGCTGGAAATTTGCTTCAGTCTGTACTTTTGTGGCTTCTGCTGCTTTAGAATTTGTTTAGAGTTGTTTTTCACAGGTATTTTTGAGGGATTTTGGCTCTAGCCCCTGCTAAATAGCTTTAAAAAAAATGTACCTTATTTGGAGACTGGGAAATGATATAAAAAAGGACTTAATATTTTTTAAGGGAAATTTATCCAGATCTTATTTCTTTACTAAACATGTATCACTGAATTCCAGGAGTCTCTGATTTTACTCACAGAATTGCACAGAAGAAAAATAATAGGAAGTTGAAAATTATGTTGAAGAGACTGAACATGTTTGAAGACTTAACAGGGGGTAATAAGCAATTTTCAGAAGGAGAAGAAAGCTGACAGTTTTTAACCATGTCGTTGATTGACTGGAGAGAAGCTGAACTTCTTTCTTCTAGAGCTCCAGTTGCTATTAATTCTCTATAACACTTTCCTGAGCACTGAAATTTTAAGAGGTGGCAGTTCTTTGCTGTCCTTCTATCCCCCAGTTTGGGAGAGAAATGAAGAAAGGAGAAAGACATTTTTCAACAACTTTCCTGATATGGTGATTTAATGTGGAGGACATAAAATTTTGGTGACTAGAGTCGACTATGGCTATTTCCTTTTTTCTGGTTAGACAGTTCTGCATTCTGGTGAGTTAATAGCTGGTTGGACTGGTTTTTAGTGCTAATATCTAGCTAGTTTGATGACCTCTGCAGGTCTCTGGAATAAAGGATAATGCTAGTCAATTCAACCTTTTGCAATGCTCTTTTAAATGTTGTTTTAAATGTAAAGACTTTATAAATATTATAGTTAGTTGGAATATATGAGGAAAGAAGATGCTTAAGACAACCATTACCAGAGAAGCATCAGTCAGTCAGTCAATAGATGTTTACTAAGCACCTAATATATGTTATGTATTGTACTAAGAGCTAAGGATCCAAAAAAGAGCAAAAACAGTCCTTGTTCTCATGGGTCATGGGGAGACAACAAATATGTACTAACAAGGTAAATGCAGGATAAATAGGATATGATTAAGAGAGAGAAGGTACTAGAATTAAGAGAGACTGGGAAAGTTTCCTGTAGAAGATGGGATTTTAGTTGAGACTTGAAGGGAACCAGGAAGGTAGTTGGTAGAGATGAAGAAGAAGAACATTCCTCTGACTGAAGAGAAAATGTCCAGAGCTGAGAGATGCAATATCTAGAGTGAGGAGTAGTGAGGAGGCCAATGTCACTGTAAGTGTGAGGAGTAAGGTGCAAGAAAACTGGAAATATGGGAGGAGGCTAGGTCATGAAGTGCTATGAACACCAAAAAGAGGGTTTTATATTTGATTCTGGAGGCAAGAGGGACCCAATGGAATTTGTCAAGTAGTGATATGGTTGTACTTAGGCTTTAGAAAAATCACTTTAATAGTACTTTCCAGGAAAAGCTTACTTCTAGTCTTATCACCAGCCTGTTGACACAATATTTGATTGCCATTTTCCTTGACATCCTTTGCCCTCTGGTTGGAGGGTCAGTATAAAACTCATCCCCATGTTTTCTTTTATAGAGAGCAGAAACTGGACTTTCGACTCACTCCACTTTATACCTGCTGCACTGCTTAGTTTCAACTCCATGGAGAAAAACACTTCCACACCACTACCCATTGTCCCCCTTTCCTATCTCCTTTTGTGTGTTGTTTTCCCCATTACATTGTTACTTCCTTGAGATTAAGAATTGTGTTTCTTTTTATTAATTTTATCTCCAACACTTAACACAGTGTCTGGAATATAGTTGGCATTAAATAAATAAATGGTTATTGGATTGAATTGGTGGCTGAATGGGGGATAGATTGAAGCAGCATGAAATGAGACAGACAAACCCACCAGCAGGCTATTACAATAATAGAGTACATACAATAATAAAACTGAATCGCTTCCATTTGAACTGTCTTAGGAAGATTCTGAGGATCACCTGGGAGGATAATGTACTAGACACTGAAACCCTGCTCAAGCTGAACTGTCAAGTATCCAAACTATGCTTCAGAGAATGCAACTCCAATGGGCTGACCACATTGTTCGAATGCAAAATGTACGCTTGCCAAAAGACTGTTTTATGGAGAACTCCCATGGGGCAGGCGATCACATGGTGGCCAAAAGAAACGATACAAGGACACTCTCAAGGTCTCTCTCAAGAACTTTGGATTTGACTGTGCAACACAGGAGACACTGACACAGGACCACTCAGCATGGTGTGTCCACATGAGAAAGGGTTCTGTGCTCTTTGAGAAAAGCAGAATTGAGATAACACAAAGTAACCACAGGATACTCAGATTTGGAATATCCACCTCAAATATGCACATGAACTATCTGTGCCCAACCTGTGGTAGAGCATTCAGAGCTTGTGTTGGTCTGATAAGCCACAGTCGGACACACTGAAATTTCACTTTATCATGGTGATGTCATCTTGGTCCTCTTCAAAGATGAAGGACAACAACCAACCAACCAACAATAATACAGGTGGAGGAGATAAGGGCATTCATCAGAGTGTTGGCAATGTCAGAACAAAGAAGAGGCATATTTAAGAGATGTTGCAAAGGTGAAATTGAAAGGGTTGGCAACAGATTGCATATGGAGGTGACAAAGATGATACATAAGCTGTGAGTCTGAGCAACTGGGAGGGTGGTATTGCCCTTTATAATAATTATGTGGTGGAGGGAGGTTTAGAGGGAAAGATGAGTTTGGTTTTAGACATATTGAGCTTAAGATGTCTACTGGACATTCAATTTTAAATATCAAATAGGTGGTTGGAGATGTGAGATTTAAGGTCAACAGATAGGTTGTGGCAGGATAGGTAAAATGGAGAATCATCAGCATAGAAATGGTAATTAAATCCATAAATAGTGTAAGACGGGAAGAGAAGATGGCTGAAAATACCTCTTTAGTGTCCTTCAGACACCACAGTGTGGGATACCTAAGGTTAAAGGACTTGACCTGAAGATCCAGCAAAAGATATTGAGAAATGATCGTATTGGCTGAAAGAGAACCAGAAGAGAGGGGTGTCTTGAAAACCTAGAGAGAAGAATCATCAAAGAAGAAAAAGTGACAAATGACCTAGAGTTTGAGGAGAATAAGGACTAAGAAAAAGCCATTGGATTTGACAATTAAGAGATCATTGGTAATTTTGAATAGAGCAGTTTTGGTGGAATGATAAGATCAGAAGTTGGCATATAAAAAGGATTTATATAAAGGATTACATTAAGCACAAAAGCCTGTAAGGGGTTAAGAAAACACAAGAAAAGAGAAAGTGGAGGCATCTATTGTAGAAAACTCTTTTCAAGGAGTTTAGCTACAAAGGGCAAAAGATATATAAGACAATGATGAGAGGGACTGAAGAATCATGTAAGGGTTTTATTTTTTTTTTTAAATTGAGGGAAACAGATGGATTTGTAGGCAGTAGGGAAAGAGCCTGTAGAGAGGGAGAGATTGAAAATTAGTAAAAGTATGGAGATAATAGAGAGGGCAATCTACTGGAAGAGATGGAATGGAATGGGATCATTTGAACAAGTAGAAGCATTAGCCTTGGTTAGGAGTAAGGACTTTATCACATGACACAGGGGTGAAAAAGGAGATAGTGATAGAAGGAGGTAGTGGTGAGATAAGGGAAAGGGGAGAAGAGAAAGCATATGATGAGTGGCCACAAATTTTTCTGTAAACTAATTTCTTATTTGAGAAGTTTGTGGAAGGGAGAGACGTGGGATGTTTGAGAAGGAAAGCAAAGATTTGGAAGAAACACAGTGAAGAGTGGAATAGTGTTGAGAAGGAAGGTATAAAAAAATTGTCTCTAGCAACAGTGAGGATCTAGTTGAGGTTGTGTAACATAAATTTGTAGTGGACATAGAACAGTTATGTGATTTTCTCCGTCTTCATTTAGCAACACAGATTGAATGTAATCAATGGTGAGAGTAATGTAAGTCTGAAGCTTGGTGGGGTGCAATTGGCAAAATGATAAGGGTTTTAGGGACTTAATAAAAGAGGACAGCATAATGTTGAATTGTCCACCAAAGGGACAAGGTGAGGAAAAGAGGAGAGTGGTTATTTCAGAAGGAATGACGTGGAAGAGAATTGAGGGGTTGAAGAATTGGAAGGAAGAATGACAGATGGAGAGCCAGTATATTGTGATTAAAAAAGGAAATTTGGAATTCTTGAACATGGAAAGAATATATATTTGGGTGCTGAGAAAATCAAGGGCATGACCATCTTTGTGTATGGCTGTGACGTTAAAAAGTTTGAGAGATATAATCTCTAGGTAGTCATTTTATTAATAATGCTAGTATTTTAATAAAAGATCAGTGGCACTCTTGAACACCAAAGACAATCGTGATCATGGCAGAGGGCTCATGGCTTATATGCCCTTGGAAAAGGAATATTCCTGAGGATGGTAATCAATTCTGATTGGTTAACAATGAAACAATGAATATTACAATGAGGGGTTAGGTCTAGTCTAATGAACTTTGATCATGTCATTTACTTCTAAGTTATTCCCACTCTTGGGCAATCTATTCAAAGAATTTATATCCCCACTCAAGACTGAGCTTGGGTGGAGCAGCAATACCCAGGATGTGGAGAATGTTAATCTTATCTTTTATCAGTCCTGTCCTTGAGAGATTGGACAAGGAAATGGGACAGGAAAAAAAAAAGATGGGATCTCCTCAATTTTAATAACTGATTATTAATATGAGAGAGAAATAATAATTCATTGAGGAAGGAAGGGTAGTGACCTGAAGATCTGTAGAAAACAGCTACCATATTTTTGATTGAATGATAAATGTGGATTGTATGGACCTAAAAAAAGGAGAGATTTTTCAGTGATGGATGGAGGGAGAGAACCTGGAAGCAGCAATAACAACCAAAAAGTATTCTAACTTCCCCACCTTGACCCATGAATGCTTGGCAATTAATGAAGTTAGTACTATAAAGCATGACCTAGAATGCTGTGTCAGCATGGGGGAGTCAAGTTTTAATAATAGATAAAACATGGAAGGAGTGGGTGAGGAAAAGATTTAAAATGAAGGGAAATTTGTTGTTTATGGAACAGGAATTCCAGAGGGCAAAAAGGAAGGAGTAGGTAGGGACTGGTTGGAACTTTGAAGTGGGAGAGTTAAGGGGAATGGAACAAGGAAACAGTTGGTGAGGGATGGAGAATGGGGTTTGGTTGATGAACTAGAAAGTTTCAGAATCATTGAGGTGTGTAGGGGATGATTGGACTTGAGATTGTTCATCTTTGAGTGAGTCACCATTCTTCTTCCCAAAGGAGGCTGGACATCTGATTGGAGACAAGTGCAGCATGAGATAGAAATCACATGATCAGATGGTTACGTGGGAGGCTCCATTTCACTGCTTCTGTTTCCTTGTGAGACAGGAAATTAGGCAAAAAATGGCACAACAGTAAATGAAACTTGAACTTTCACAGCAGAAGAAAGAACTCACACTCTACACTCAATTTTCCTCTTCTTTACCCCTCAACAGAGTGAACTACATTCACAGATGGAAGACTTAAGGTCAAAGGAAAGGTTACTCTTCTCTGTATTGGAGGTTCTCCATAGAATGATTGGGAGATTAGACTGGCAGCACAAAGTAGAAATTGCCTATGCTGGCACAGATGAAAGTGTTTTGTGTGGTGCAATGAGATCAAAGCCATCAGTCCAGAGTTATGAGTTTCCATAAGCAACTGATTCTGGCAGCTGAAAACTTTGCCTAAGGATAAAAGGAGATTAGGTATGTAAAGTGTTTTGTAAACCTTAAAGAGCTATTATTGTTATGATATATGAAAGTGACATAGAAGATGTTTTACCATCTTAGGGTGCCATTGCTCCCCAAGAACTATTGTTTTTTTTTTCCATATGCGCTGAAGCTAAACCCCCTTATGTGTGTTACCTCCATTTATTTAAAGGAGAACTCCTTGAAAGCAGAGGCTATCTCATTCTTCCTTACATATCCCTAGTGCTTAGCATAGTACTTGGTACTTGATAAAGAAGTATAATTCATTATTCATTCATTCATGAGGATATTCAGAACCCAAAGGTCCTAATTTTAATGCCTACAAAAGCATTCATCTTGGTGCCACTGAGGGATTGAAACTACCACTGTTGTTCCATGAACTCATTCTACTGAAAGCATTCTGCCTTAAAACAAAGTTCTTTTAATTAGTAGTGGAATGGCTTTACTTTAAACACTGAAATGTGGGTTTGACCTTAAGTGAAAATTGGAAAATTAGTGGGTGTAAAGATAGCTCTAATTGTTTCTAGCAACTTGTTGAAATAATGATGATGTGATAAAAGGCCTGGAAAGTGATTGGCACTGATTTCATGTTCTGCTACTGGATATTGTAAGTAAATATGAATGGGGTCCAGTTTTCACTATCTGTTTTGCCAGTACTTCCTGCTACTCACAACTCTTGATAAAAAATCATGGGAACTAAATTTGTGTTCCATTTCTAATATCATTGACTTTCCCAGAAAATGGCACCTAGGTGAGGCTGAGCAGGCATATATCTTCTTCATCCCCTTCCCTCCTGAAATTACTTTAAATGTACCTTGTGTGTATTTGCTATTCATCAATACACATTTCCCCCCTACTAGCAGGAAGGTAATCTCCTTAATGACTATTTCATTCTTTTATCTTTCTATCTCCAGGACTGAGCTCAGTGCCTAGAAATTAGTCAGCGTTTAATAAATGCTTATTGAATGAATGAACTGAGAATCAAAAACCAATATTGTTTCTTATCTCAACTCTGGCATTTACTGGATATATGATATTCAGAAAGTCATCTCCCCTCATCTGTAAATTGAGCTTATTGGATTAAGCACCAGAGCATCTCTAAGACCCTTTCTAGCTCTCCAATTCTTTAACTCTTATAAAAATTTAATTTGATCATTATATAAAGTAAGTCATATTAAGTGTTAATTTCCATTTAGGTCATAGCATAGTAGAATCATAGGTTTTACTGTGCATACCCTTTGATCTAGCGGTAGTACTACTAGTTCTTTTGTTTTTTTTTTTTTTAATTTTATTTATTTATTTATTTAACTTTTAACACTCATCTTCACAAAATCTTGGGCTCCAAATTCTCTCCCCCCCCCGTCCCCTCCCCCCACCCCAAAGCACTGAGCACTCCAATTACTCCCATCACCAATCTGCCCTCTCCTCCATTGTCCCCCTCCGCCCCTGTCTCCATCCTCTCCCCTGTCCTATAAGGCCAAACAAGTCTCCACACCCCTCTACCTGCACCTCCCACCTCCCAGTGGCAAGAACAGCACTAGACAGCCACTCCCAAAACTCTGAGCTCCAACTCTCCCCTCCCCCCCTGGAAGGCAAGCAATTCAACACAGGCCAAATCTGTGTAGTTTTGCAAATGACCCCCACAACAGTTGTGTTGTATAAGACCAACTACACATCCCTCCATCCTATCCTGTCCCCCACTACCTCCACTCTCTCTTTTTGATCCTGTCCCTCCCCATGAGTGTTGACCCCAAATTGCCCCCTCCTCCCCATGCCCTCCCCTCCATCCTTCCCCCCACCCTGCTTATCCCCTTATCCCCCACTTTCCTGTATTGTAAGATAGGCTCTCACACCGAAATGAGTGTGCATTTTATTCCTTCCTCCAGTGGAATGTGATGAGAGTAAACTTCATGTTTTTCTCTCACCTCCCCTCCCCCTCCCCCCACCAACAAGTCCCTTGCTTGCCTCTTCCACGAGAGACAACCTGCCCCATTCCATTTCTCCCCCTCTCCTCCCAATATATTTCTCTCTCACTACTTGATTTCATTTTTTTAAGATATGATCCCATCCTCTCCAATTCACCCTGTGCACTCTGTCTCTATGTGTGTGTGCATGTGCGTGTGCATGTGTGTGTGTGCAATCTCACCCAGTACCCAGATACTGAATAGTTTCAAGACTTACAAATATCGTCTTTCCATGTAGGAATGTAAACAGTTCAACTTCAGCAAGTCCCTAAAGACTTCTCCTCGCTGTTCACCTTTTCATGCCTCTCTCCATTCCTGTGTTTGAAAGTCAAACCTTCTTCTCAGCTCTGGCCTTTTCATCAAGAATGCCTGAAAGTCCTCTATTCCGTTGAAAGACCAATTTTTCCCCTGAAGTATTACACTCAGCTTTGCTAGGTAGGTGATTCTTGTTTCTAGTCCCAGTTCCTTTGACTTCTGGAACATCCCATTCCATGCCCTTTCGATCCCTTAATGCAGAAGCCACTAGATCCTGTGTTATCCCAATTGTACCTCCATAATACCTGAACTGTTTCTTTCTAGCTGCCTGCAATAGTCTCTCCCTGACCTGGGAACTCTGGAACTTGGCCACAACGCTCCCAGGAGTTTCTCCCTTTGGATCTCCTTCAGGCAGTGATCTGTGGATTCCTTGAATACCCACTTTGCCCTCTGGTTCTAGAATCTCAGGGCAGTCCTCCTTGACAATCTCATGAAAGATGATGTCTAGGCTTCCCCCCTTGATCATGGCTTTCAGGTAGTCCCACAATTCCCATATTGTCTCTCCTGGATCTATTCTCCAGGCCAGTTGTTTTTCCCATGAGATATTTCATATTATCTTCCATTTTTTCATTCTCTTGGTTTTGCTCTGTGACCTCCTGGCCTCTCATAAAGTCATTGGCCTCCATCTGTTCCACTCTAACTTCGAAAGAACTATTTTCTTCAGTGAGCCCCCTGAACCTCCTCCTCCATTTGGCCAATTCTGCCCTTGAAAGCATTCCCCTCCTCATTGGCTTCCTGAACCTCTCCCGCCAATTGAGTCAACCCATTCTTCAAGGTGTTACTCTCCTCAGCATTTCCCCGGGTCTCCCCTAGCAGGATGCTGACCTACTGTTCATGCTTTACCTGCATGTCTCTCGTTTCTCTTCCCAGTTCCCCCTCCACCTCTCCAACCTGATTCTCAAAATCCTCTTTGAGCTCTTCCATGGCCCAAGCCCATTGAGTGGGCTGGGATACACAAGCCTTGACTTCTGTGTCCCTCCCTGATGGCAAACATTGCTCTTCCTCATCAGAAAGGAAGGGAGGAAATACCTGTTCACCAAGAAAGCAACCTTCCATAGTCTTATTTTTTTCCCCTTTCTGGGCATTTTCCCAGCCAGTGACCAGACCTCTGAATATTCTTTTCATACCCAGTTCACCTCCAGATCTGCCCAGCCAGTGCCTGGGGTCCGAGACTCAAATGCTGCCTCCCAGCCTCAGGGCTTTGGGTGGGGGCAGGGCCATTATTCAGCGTGAGATCAAGTTCAGGTGCTCAGGTGGGGGCAGAGCCACCTCATGGGGCTCAGTTCCCTCAGGGGGTTTATGCAGAGACCTTTAACAATGGATCTGAGCTCCTGCCTGCTTGGGGAGCCCCGGTCTGTTCCCACCTCCGCTGCTGCCTCCCTAGGGGGCCTGAGTAATGGGGGCACCCCACTCCCCTCTTGGCAAGCCTATTAGACCCTCTCACCAACCTTTGGGGCCCATGGGTGGAAGGACCCGCGTGGCCGCTGGAGATTCTGTCCCTGAAGCCTGCTCAGATCTGCTCCTCTTGGTGCCGCACGGCAGGGCTGGGCTCCGCTCCCGGTCCGGGGCGTGATGGACCTTTCGCGTCAGGTCTCTCTGGAACAGAAATCTCATCCACTCCATTGTTCTGTGGCTTCTGCTGCTCCAGAATTTGTTGCTCCAGAATCTTTTTTACAGATATTTTACAGGCTGTGGGTTCGGAGCTAGCGTATGTGCGTCTTTCTACTCTGCCATCTTGGCTCCGCTCCCATACTACTAGTTCTATATTCCAAACATAGAGAGAACAAAAAGGGAAAGGATCTATTTGTATTAAAATCAATGTAATGAATAAATTTATAAATAATAACACTGTCACCATAGACTGTTATGAACATATATGGTGCTTCCCAATCCCAGGGATACATAGAAACAAAATACAGGAGTATTATTCAGGGAAGAGTGTAAGTCCTACATCTTTTCTCCCTAATAAAATCAGAAAGTCTTCAAGAGCAGGGGTGGTAACTTTTAACTTATTTTGTATCTGCGCAAATGTCCAGCACTGCATCACTGCCTCTTTAAGGGGATTCAATTCATTATAATAAAATCACTGGGGAGCAGCAAGGAGTGCTGTACAGGAAGCTAGCAACACTTGGTCTAGTCTTGTCTCTGCTTGTAAGAAAGTGCGTGACTTTGGACAAAGCCCAGATGAGTTTCTTCCTACTTGTTTGACTTTGGGAGATGCAGGATCATCTTTAGACCTTAGGGATTTTTTTTTAAGTTTATAATTTTAGAATTATTAGACTAGGAGAAATTGAAGGTCCCTCCTAATTCTCAGTTGCATGATTCCTCATTTAACCTTTCTGGGTCTTAATTTTCCACTGGAATGATAAAGGCATAAGCACAGCAAAGTCACAGAATCATAAAGGGAAAGGATACCAGAGTTAAAGTAATCTAATATTTCTCAGTAATCCCTGCCCAGTTCAGGGACTGTCATGGTAATCCCTGATGCTCTTCACATGCTCTGCTGGGTCCCTGACTATCTTTCTACTCCTGGTCACTCCTTTTTTCACAGTACTTTCCTAAACAATCCTGTTCATTTTTTTGAAGCTATTAGAAAAGCAGATATTTATCAAATTTGTAAGGATGCAATTCAATTATAGATATTTTTCACGTGTCACATATATAAACTATACAGTAATTGACCTGAAAATTCTTTCTATATCCAGCACATTCCTGTTTTTTTTCCACTTCAAAAACATTATGTCATTTATTAGGAGACAGCATTAATTATATTCAAATAAAAATCTGGCTCTTATAATCACCTCTGTATCATGGAAGAAAATTCACCAACAAGGCTCTTTTCTAAGGAATTTACTGGTAGTGAAAATCATGAGCTTTCCATCAGGAAGAGGTAGCACTGGAAGTTCTTAATATAAGTCTACCTCAGCTATCTGAGAATTGTTTTTTAATGTAGCAGAGTACATGGGTGAGAAAGTGAGCCACAATGAGAGTTCTTTTTTCCTCTTTTTTCAGATGCCAGCATAGCACAGTGTACTCTTGGAGTGTGTGTGTGTGTGTGTGTGTGTGTGTGTGTGTGTGTGTGTGTATACGCATATTGTTGTTGAGGATTATGATGTTGCCCAGTTGTATCAGACTCTTTGTGACCCCTTCTGGGGTTTTCTTGGTAAAGATCCTTGATTGGTTTGCATTTCTTTCTCCAACTCATTTTACAGATGAGGAAATTGAGGCAAACAGGGTTAAGTGACTTGCCCAGGGTCACACAGCCAGCAAATGTCTGAGGCTCGATTTGAACTCAAGAAGATGAGACTTCCTGACTCTGGACCTGGTAATCTATTCACTGTGCCATCTAGCTGCTGCATTGTGGTCATTGTGGTAGTCTCTGTTTCTTGACTAGTAAAAATGGAGTTTTTGATGAGTTGTGAACAAGTTCCAAGAACATTGCAACATCCTGTATTTCTTCACTCCCCCTAGGCAATTTTCTAAATGAGAAAGTGGAGGACAGTGGATGAACATGGCTTAAGCCAAGAGAACATTCTAGTTCACCTAATTGAATCTCTTTATTTGCCAGATGGGGAGAGGATGACTTCATCTGTCCATATTGTCTACCATCTCACCAAGCACATAGAACAGAAATCAAAATCTGGAAAGCTTCACTCTTTCATGTCTGGCACTCCACACAGGAATGATTACTGATTGGTGTTTGTCTCAGTTGATTACTACATCTAGGATCAGTTCCAGTCATTTCCTTCCCTCCTAAGCCATCCCACCAGCCACCGTGCTAGGTCCCCTCCCCAAATCCCACCCTTTTCCAGTTCTGGAACTATAACCAAATCAACTATGGAAGTTGGATACATCCAGAAAAAGTGTATCAGTTTTCTGCTTCATGGCTGCATTCACCATCCTTATAGCTTTCCAAACCAAAATATCCTTCTGTGGCTATATCTCTTCTGTTTAAGCTTTCTCTCATTATAATGTTATTATCCTTCCTGAGGAAGATGCTGTGTTTGATTTTGTATTTGTATTCCTAGCACTTAGCAAACTGCTTGGCATATAGTGAGTATTTAATAAATGCTTTTTAAATCCATCAATCAATTTGTGGTGGCTATTGAGTCATTTTTCAATTGTGTCTGATTCTTCATGACACCATTTGGGATTTTCTTGGCAAAGATACTGGAGTGATTTGCCATTTCCTTCTCCAGTTCATTTTACAGATGAGGAAACTGAGACAAACAGGGTTAAGTGACTTGTCCAGGGTAGCATAGCTAGCAAGTGTCTGAGGTCACATTTGAACTCAGGAAATGAGTCTTCAAAACACCAGGCTCAACACTCTTATCTACTGTGCCAACTTGACTGCCCTAATATATAATACAGTTTACACACTACGCTCCTTGGGGGTAGTCTGTACATGAATTCTGAGTCGTTTTTCACAATCTTCCTGTTATTATTATGTTATTTATAAACTTGCTATAATTAGTGGTATGGTGGTGGGGTTCAGGGAGACCAGAACAATATATAACATCAACACAACTTGACCATTGATTGTTGACTTCTCCTCTCCTGAATAGCCTATTACTTCTTTTTTTCTATATGGCATTAGTGGTTTCCCTATATCTGATATCTCTGCCTCTGTCTTCCTTATAATGTCACCTGGAAGTAAGTAATTCAGATCCTGACTTTCTTCTTTCTACCCTCTTTCCTGGTAAAACCACTTACTCATGTGACTATAGCTATCCTTATTACCCAGAAGACTCCCAAATCTCTCTCTGACCTGGGAAAGGTCTCTACATATATCCATATAGACATTTCAACCTACCTAACCCTTTCTGAA